>NC_134840.1:8859389-9471435 GCF_965363235.1 Mytilus galloprovincialis
ATATACCTTTAACCTTCCATCATTACCCAACTGAACAAAGAAATAACACGACGGGTGCCGTGTACGGTGCAGGAAATGCTTATCCTTCCGGAGCACCTGCTTTCATTCCCGGTTTTTAGTGGAGTTCGTGTTGTTTCTTATTTAAGAAATAATTCCTTCATGTCATGCTCTATGCTCATTTTAACATGGGTAGGCATTATATTTGTCGATATTTTACACTGAGCGTTAGAGAGCATGACACGAAGGAATGATTTCGATTCTAATAGGACAAATACAGTATTTTTATAGGTTGACGCGTACGAAAATACCGTAAAAATGTTTGGCTTTTCCCGTTTCCTCCCCGAGGAGTCTGTGCATTACATTTCATATTTGATGAGTTTAAAACTACGAGCAGGGTAAGTATATGTTGTTTTATAAAGATATATAATAAAAGTTTATGCTATATATTTTAAAGGATAACGATGGAAATAATGTTAATATACACAGTAAGTTCGTGCGCATGTGTTAAACATATTTTGTGCTCATTAGAACACGGCTTTGTTTACAAAGCGTAATCAGGACGTCATATTTAACTGTTGGTGTAAATGTCTTTTGGTTTTATGAGTCTTTGTTATTGTCCTTAAACAAAATTCTGAGACAAAGACTTCAGTTTTCCCCTCTAGTTAGTTTTTTTTTTTTTTTTTTTTTTTTTTTTTTTTTTTTTTTTTTTTTTTTTTTTTTTCAATTTGAGTTCACAATCAACTTTAAAAGTATTGATTGTCCATATTGGGTAAAAACGTGAATTTAAGATTGCAAAGTCTCTGGGATTAATGTGATATTTCCTTAACTGCAGATACGTATATCTAAAGATGGCGGACGATGTTTCTGGTCACTATTTCTTTTGTAGATTTTGTAATAAATCTGTATAATTATACCTCGGTATTTTGTTTCTTTGTTAACGTATTACTTAAGGCGAAGTGTACGTAATTAAACTACACAATGGATTTTTTAAAAATTTTAAATGTAGATTCTGCTTGTAAAAATAAATCGGAAAATAAAATAAAAAAAGGGGGTAACCGTTTTCGTTTTTGAGATACGAGCTGTTGAAGTTAACAGCATCATACACCAAAATTACAAAGGATATATAGGGAAAATAGTGAAATTCGGCAGGAATTGTTACATTTCCAAGATTTTCTATTATATTAGACAATCGATTTTTTTTAAAATTTATGAGACGATTCTAAAATGTCTGAGGAATCGATTGGTGCAAAGAAAGTCCTTAGCAACCGTGCTACTTTTCAAGCTATACCCTGTTAAAGTTGAATCTTGAGTGTAAAAAAACAAAAAAACAACGACAACGTTATTGACGTCGCCGCAACAGTTACGACGTTTCATATAGTCCTATACTTGTTTATCGGACCACAGATGAATTATCACGTTGTGATTGGTTAAATGCCGTCACGTGGTGACCTCCTATGAGACCGTATGGGGTTAGTAAGTTTCATATGGGGTTCATGACGCGTTAATGGCGACGTCATCTATTAATGTTGTTGTGTTTCATTGTTTATTTTTCAACAAAACGCCGCAGAAAAAGACCAGCGTCCGATAAATTCGTTATACGGTTAACTACTGAACCCTACGGATCCATAGAGGGTGAATAAAATTCATAGGGGACTCGGCCTCCGGCCTCACCCCCTATGGATTTTACTAACCCTCTATGGATCCGTAGGGGGTCAGTAGCGAACCATATAACTTATAATGAAATATATACCGTTTTGTTGGAGTTCGTGTTGCTCGGTCTTTAGTTCTTTATGTTTTGTGTACTATTGCATTGTATTTGTCTATTATATTCGGGTGCGTTCGGAGATCGCCAAGCTAGAAAACGGTTGACATTTTCTTCATTATGAACTAGAACTATTTTCGACCTTGGTGCCTTATTTTTTGTTAAAATCTAAACACTGCGACGTGTTTCCAAAATCTTTGTTCCCATAAATCTTTATTTCATCAAGGTCTCTTCTCAGAATATCAGCCACCTGTCTGGCACAGGATAACAAATCAATATTTAAGTAAATTTAAGTTGTGTGGTAATTCTTAGTACATTTGGGTAAATTAATCTTATTTTTGTGCCGCATAAGCATCTCTATAATTCAACACATCCCTGAGCCACGACATTATATATTTTATGCATTGCATGCGCTTCTTTTTATCACAATCCAGATCGGCTAGTAACCGTTGTATAACTTTACACGTCTGAAGACGAATATTTGCGTGAAACATTTTTGTATGATTTTTATTTCTGGAAATCAATCTGAAATCTACAACAGTCCATTTCCGAAAGTCGGGTTGGACCTTTACTTGTATGTGCATTCGGGATTTACACAAATTGTAACCCGAATAATTCAGTCGTATTATTCAGCTGATGTACGAATGCTACATTTCTCGTGTGGGAGAAAATGGGACATGGAAAGGGCTTGAATTATTCGAGTTACTCAAATTGGAACTCGGGAATATATTTCTAGCTGTTCGGAATTCGCGGAAACAAATGATTGTTTTTCGGCATTACGGTATTGAATCAATAGAGATACCAATTATTTCTTTTAACAAATTCGAATACCAGTCAGTTTATAGGACTTCAGTTTGAAATAGGGGCGGCAATACATTCATTTTATCCAATCAATTGGAAAAGGGGGGGGGGGTCAACATTGATAGTCAAAAAGCCTTGTAATTCAGTGGTTGTCGTTTGTTTATGTGTTACATATTTGTTTTTCGTTCATTTTTTTACATAAATAAGGCCGTTAGTTTTCTCGTTTGAATTGTTTTACATTGTCTTATCGGTGCCTTTTATAGCTCACTATGCGGTATGGGCTTTGCTCATTGTTGAAGGCCGTACGGTGACCTATAATTGTTAATGTCTGTGTCATTTTGGTCTTTTGTGGATAGTTGTCTCATTGGCAATCATACCACATCTTCTTTTTTATATTGAAATATTCGAGAATAAACGTTGAATGTAAATTATATGAACTCCAAAGTCTCATATTATAAGACTAGTAAACCACAGGCTTCTCAATTCTTGTATGATCATGAACTAGGTGAGAACCTAGAGCTGACCGAGTGCGAGATCCTCATGGATAATCATCGAGGTCGTTAAACACCCCTTGCAGTAAACTTTGGTTAAATTTAAAAAAAAAAAATCGAAATGTTATAGTCTGAACACATTTCACCTCTCATTCCACTAAATATTAAATTGCAGTTACAAGTATCACAAAACTTCCATGACCTCTTTTCTTTAACCATAATAGAGGGAGGAGGGAAGGAGGGATCCAGATCCCGAAATCCCGGGCTTAAAAACACGAAATCCGGCGAGGTCTCGAATTAAAAAAAATTTAAATCCCGACTACCCGAAATTCGGAAATAGAATTCCCGGATCCCGAAAGGGTCAATCCCGAAATCCCGAGCTTAAAAACAGCCTATCCCGGAGTTCCGATAAAGGTCCTACCCCTCCCCCCTTTGATACTTCAAAATTACATTCTCTAATTTTGAATGATGCACACAGACACAATAAAAGAAAACAGATTTCGCTATATATCTCTTCGAAATTTGAATTTGTGAAAGAAGAAATGACATGTTATATTTTATCTTACATGTGTACTTTCAATTTCAATATGGTTCTAAATTTAGATTTAGTTTTCCCATAAATTGCGGACGGAATAGAAGACACCTGTTTATTTTCTGCACATGTAGAAAAAGTTGAAAACTGGGAGTTGAATGACATTATTTTTACTTATTTTAAGATAAATGTTAGAGTGAGACAATTTTTAAGTTACTGAGTAATTTTTGGGGCATAATTTGTTTATTTTTTGTTTGTTTTCCGTCTTTGTTCTTCCGACTGGTAAGTTTTGCACTAGTGGTCAAATTATTCTCTTGGTATCGTCGGATTTCTTATATGAATATAAATCATGTCCTTAAATTTTCAATTGCACAAAATACGAACATTTCAACGTCTTTTTAATTAAACAATTAAATTCACACGTCTTTCATTAACTATTTGTAACCTATTATAAAACTTTACGTTGAGTACTGTGTTTTTCGTTCAAGACTACGGCTTTTTAAAACGATATTGTTGGGTCAATTCAGGTTTCATTTTAATTAATTTGATAACAATAGAAGAAAAATTGTTACATGTTTATTTGTTTATTTGTTTATTATAATTTTGTTGTGAGGCGTTTTTTCTTTCTGTTGATATCCGAACACGAAATGCCTTCTCCTACGCGTCTAAAACAAAACAAAAACAGTGTTTTAAGTCAGGCTGCACACAGAACAACGTACAGATAACTTGCGTAACTAACGACGAACGTTTTTAATCCCGTATTCCGCTAGAGGCGTGCAATTACGTACACTTCGCCTTAATTTGAATAAATAGAAAGGTCTTTTTCATAGTTTCTTCTCTACAAGCCAACAGAATTCAACTAAAATTTTCAAAAAACTAAGTTTCTGGCTAGTGGATTTAAGGGCATACGATACAGTTTTAATCCTGTATTTACAAGTTGATGAAAATTTGCATATAGGCTATTTTAAACCTAATCAAATCAAATATGTTATAAAAAATATACCTTCATGTGCTACTTTTTGAGTAAATTGAGGTTCAAATTTCAGATATTTCCTCAAAATACGGATTTGCGGACATATTTTCCCTTTCGATAGAAATACATAACTTTTGTGTTTTAAAAGATAAACACGATCTGCTTTTTGTTAAATTATTTGTAATTTGTGTGTTATATAAATATTGCATAAATGTGTACATTTTATTTTTACAAATAACTTAAATTTATCAAATGATCATGAATGTAGGAAACAAACGTAATTTTTGGCTGTATATTTATCAAATTTTAAAAAATTGCACTATTTACGTTTTCATGAAAATTTGTACACCTAGATCTAATCTTTTTACGTAATCAAACCAAATGTCATTTTAAAAAAGGGGGGTCCATGAACTCGTCAGTTTCAAGTTACATCAGGGCTGCGTTCAATATCGTAGCAGCTACGTAGTGCTACGTAGATTTTGACTATTGAACGTGTAGCTATAGACTAGTTAATACATAGATATTGATAGCAGCTACGTAGCCGCTACGTAGCTGCTACGATATTGAACTCAACACAGTTTGAATGCTAAAAATGAGCCGAAAACTGCATCTTTTCCCGATAAGTCACCGTTTGACGTCGCGAAAATAACAATTTACGTTAGCAACGTCATAACCTCCACTGTAACTGTATCGTATGCCCTTAACCCTCTTACTGCGGGAAGGACATATGTGTCCTTCCCGCAGTAAGAGGGTTAAAGGTTAAGCGTGACGGCTGTTATCTAAACAATTGTCATTTTCGTTTGAAATGAAATAAGTGACTTCGGTTATTAAAATCCTCATACATCGGAATCTAAATTATTCCTGGAAGACTTTAAAATATTGCGAGAAAATATATTGATTAGACTACTATTCATAACTGCAAATATCTAATATATAAGAGTAACTCGAAACTTTTTAAATTTTATCAAACTTTATTGGCGGCCTTTGGTCGCACTAGGGACAAAGTCAGATAAACACCAAGTATGGACTTTCAACAAGAACATTTTACGCTTTTTATATGAACATGATCAGATTATATTTACGTAGGACGAAGTTTCAATATTCTATAACAAGGCCATATATTACGTACTGTCTGAGTGAAACTCCTTAATTTATTAATATAACATAGTGTAAGTTGGAAAATGATATTGACTCGATGTTACTATTTTTAGTAACACGGAGTAACTATCTTTTTTATAAGCTCGTTTACGGGACATTTAAGGGTATACAAATGGCTAAATGAGTAGGGTGTTTTCACAAACATCATGACCTTACAATCTTTTTCAGAAATCATTCCCTATGTCTAGCTATTATGTCAAAGAGCGTCATTTAGACGTTTCTGCACAGAGGCGTCTTTTGAATACACACTATTCCGTCTACTAGGCAGTTAAAATGATGCCGGGATTTGCTAGGGATAATTTCTTATGGACAAAATTTTTCACGCAATTCTAAAACACCTTTATAGATTAGAATCCGAGGTACAATGGTCTTATAAATTTTAAACAATTACATAAATACTTATTTGTAAAATAAAAGCATCAGTGCTAAAAAGACAAAGAAAGAGCCTTTCAAATAGTCTGAAAACTAACACAGACACATACAGATATTGGACAACAAAGAGTTCAATCTCAAATAATCATTTCAACTAAAATCATTATAAAAAGAAATATTGCTAATTCTAACATGACGTCCTTCGAACACTTTGAGTACACACCCGTGGTAAAATATGAATATATTGCCAGTGCTGTTCCGATTGTACTCCCACGTCATATGCTTTTTTATGAATGAGATACCCGACGTCATAGAACAATGACGTTAGAATGTAAGCATTTTACGGGAAAATACACGCTTGTGAATCCGAAAATCATCACAAGGAAACATACACAAATGATGCTAAAATGTGGCAAAAGCCCTTTATTGTACATCATATAAGACATATAAATAAATTATCATTCAAATTCATCCAAAACTGTCTAAATACATTATTTTAAATAGTTTAAGCACGTCACTAATGCAGTTTGCTCCGTTCTTTTACGCTAGTTTATTAGTGCGTTTATTTATGGGAACGGCAAATATTTGCCTACACCTAGAGCGCTTCGATCCAAAAGAATTGCCGTATGTGTCCTATCAGAATCGAAATAATTCATGGGGGCTTGAATATATCTAGATTTTACCACGGGTTGTCCCTTTATGCCGATATTTTACCCCTCGCTATCGCTCAGGGGTAAAATATTTGTCATAAAGGGCCAACCCGTGGTAAAATCACGATATATTCAAGCCCCCATGAATTATTTCTTAAATATTATTACATTGGTTGCAATAAATTACATTGATTTCCCAGTTAAATAAAAACCGATAATTTCACATGTGAAATAAACGTGGTTATTTCACTCTCTGACGTCATACAGCAATAGGCGTTGTCAAGACGTCGATAACGTCGGATCAAAACAAATTGTAAATGCGTAGGAAAAACATATAGTCCCTTACATTTTCTACATTAATTTCATAAAAAAAGCCATTTGACAATGTAATAAAAAGTATAACTAATCGTCGTATTTGAATATCAAAAATAAGACAACTTGTGACCGTCCGCCGCTATGGATTAAACTCGTGCTGCGCACTCGTTTAATCCATGCGTCGTTCGGTCACGCGTTGTCTTATTTTTTGATATTCAAATACGGCGATTAGTTATACTATAATTATTATTTTTATGAAATAATTTCAGGCTAATTTTTATCTTCTCATATGTCCCTCTAGCAAGAGTTTTTTTTGTAATTTGCATTTCTTTTCACCTCATCACAGATTAGAAAATAAGAACGATCCTTCCGAAATTAATTGCCTCATAAATAATAAATTTTCTCTTCTTCATATGGTATTTTCAATATTTTTGAAAAATAGCGCAATTAAATTCGCTTTTGAAAAGAAAATGTCAAAGTATATGACGTCAATATTGTCAATTATACATGTTACGTCGTGCGACGGAATATCGTGCGTAACGTCTATACGTCTGTATGTCCATCCGTCATCAACATATCGACCTATACATCAAAAACCCTCTAACAAATCATGAAACTTTGGTGAATTGTTAAAATCTATTGACGTTTGCTCCGTTTCGATTTTTAAATTTTTAAATTTAACGTTTTCGGTTATTTTGATTTTCTACAAGAAGTCAAGAATGATTTGAACATTTTTTCTTGAATCTTAGGTGAATAATTTATATAAATCTCCCTTTCGAATCTTGAAAACTTTTAAGTTTCTGAGTTTTAAAAAAGTTGTGATTTTCATTTTTTCGGACAATAGCTCAAAAGTGCTTTGGGTAATTTTCATGAAACTTTGGTAACTGGTTTATATCTATTGAAATAACTTCCCTATATATATTTTTTTTTAATTTCTGAAGTGAAATTGAATAGTTACGATATTTGTATTTTTCTTCAAAATTTAACAGATAAAATCAATTTGAAAATGGCAACATGTACATGAACAAATAGCAATGTTAATCATCATGAACAATTATTTTTTTTATCAACCCTTGATATTGAAGAGTTATTTCCTTGAATTATTTTACACATGTTTTGAAAAATTATATTTCGAGAACCGGGAGTCGCATAGAGACTTGGGACCTTCACCAACAATCTTAATTAGGTATAAGAGGAAGATGTGGTATGTGCGGCAATGAGACAACTCCCCATCCAAGTAACAATTTATAAAAGTAAACCATTACGGTATAGTTCAAGGTACGACTTTCAACACGGAGCCTTGGCTCACACCGAACCGCAAGCTAGAAAGGGCCCCAAAATTACTAGTGTAAAACCATTCAAACAGGAAAACCAACGGTCTTATCTATATAAACGAGAAACGAGAAATACGTATGAACTACATAAACAGACAACAACTACTGTACATCAGATAAGTTCGTTAAGTTAACATTAAGTTCATTTGACCTTTTACTTACACCAAGGTCAAAATTCATTGAGTGCAAATAAAAATTACACTCAATTTTCAATTGTTCATGCTGATGTATTAAGAAAACGATAAGATATGGCTATTTCAAAATTTATCAGTATTCGAATACCTTCAATTTGATTTCAATGTCAAAGTCACGATGAATTTGTACCTTGTCCTTCAAAGAGTATTTTGACCTTGACCTTGTGACATTTAAAAGGTCAAGTGTTACTGAGTTGAATGGCGGTAGTCCTCTGTCTATTCGATTTCTGGTTCATCTATTGCATCGTATATTATTAGTTACATGGTGTGTTAGTGACCTAGAGCGAATCCCCATATGGAATTTAATGACCCCATGTATAATCGTATTAGGTCACTAGCACACCGTGTAACGAATTCATCTTACCGACTATCTTCACTTGTGATATTTTGACTAAGCGGCCTATCAAATTGATCGAGTCTTCAATACTTAGCATTAATATCCTACTTCCATTTATCTATACAGAAAACAAATGCCAACAATAGCAACTTTTTAGCATTAAATTTGATTTATGAATTAATTGTAATCGTTCAGTTTCTCGATAAATGTCATTTTTATAATTTTGTAATATGTTGTAGGCCTTGCCGAGTTATATAAAATAAAACACAAAATAAAACATAGGTCACCGTGCTTGTTTTCGAGAAAATTGAGGCTGAAAATTGGGGATTTGTGCAATTTTGGAAAACAATTAGGCAATGTTATAAAATTTTTGGAGCAGATATTTTTCGTCGTAAATTATCAAGATCGGGTTTTATCTGAAGCTGTGATAAGTGACAAAAAGGAAAAAAATAAATCACTACACGAATAACTATACAATTATTTAAGCCTTGCTTGACATTTCGGACCAGATGCTCAAAGTGGTATTTTTTTAAACCTAAAAATATGGAAATAAACTGTTTCTGAAAATGTCATTTTTATCATTTTTCTGCATAAACTGCATTTTGTCATGCTTTCTCCAAATCTCAAATGAAAAATATAGGTCACCGTGCTTGATTCCATGATAAACGCGATTTATCCTAAAAATTGCGTTCCCCCTTTGTAACCTCAACGTTAACGCTAAAGTGCACGACGTCGCTGGCAGACAATTTCGACGTTATCTGTGCAAATTACCGGCGACATTTTTCAGCTGTATAAATATTGCTTGTAAAGTTCTATCTATAAATTGGTTATATTGTTTCCTGAAGTAAAATCATGTGAATAACAAGTACATCTCTCTGTTTGTGGTCTAAGTGAGAAACATCTCAAGAAAAGTCATAACGGACTGTTGATAATTTAATTTTTACGGCTTTTAAAATTAAAGACTCGGCAATTTAGAACTTGACATACAGGTACATTTACTGTACACACTCGTATATTTTTTCATACCGTATGTTGACATCTAGATTTGTTTTGTTTTGTTTGGTGGGCTGCTGTTTCATTACAAATATTCCTTAAAATCCTTTTATTCACGTTTTAATCACTGAGAAATCCGTGTTGGTTGATACGAATTTAAAGTTCATGTCTTTTGGACGGTAAATCAAATTAAACGCGCATTGAAATTCGAATTAGAATTTACGTTAGGACGTGAAAAATTTCGAATGCGAATTAAACTAATTTGAATTAGTTAATGCAAATCGAATTCAATTACGTGTGAACTCAGCATTATCCTGCAAACGGAACTTCTTTTTTTGTACATAAATTGCAGCACATACATAAGGCCGTTACTTTTTTCGTTTGAATTGTTTTACATTGTCATTTCGTGACCTTTTATAGCTTACTATGCAGTATGGGCTTTGCTCATTGTTGAAGACCGTTCGATGCCCTATAGTTGTTAATTTCTGTGTCATGTGTGTCTCTTGTTGAGAGTTGTCTCATTGGCAATTATACTATATCTTTTGTTTTATGTGGTCAGAAAACAAAAGCAAACTCTTATAAAGGAGAATCTTCAATTTCCTAAAGAATGCTCTTGTCCATGCAAACAATGAAACTATTACTTTGAAACTTTTGATTTGGCAAAAACGATTGGATTAGTTGCGATTAAAATCCTTCTCTCATAGCGTAATTTTATTGGTAAATAAATTATATTTTTTTCACCATAGCGCGTACATAAAATATCGCACGTCCATTCCTCAGTCTGTCCTTCCGGTCTTTCTGGTTAATTACATTTTTCAAGTGAACAATTCTTGCCAACTTTTTATAAAACTGATATCGTATGGACACGTTCGAAAATCAGTGCATATCAACTATTCTTTAAAAGAGTTATGCCATTTGAAAACATTGATTGTGTTGTAAATTGCATTGTTCTTGCTATCATTCCGTCATTTCTCTAATATATTTACAAAAAATATAAAGAACAAAATAAACAGCTGCGCTACGAGCGCATGATACGCCCGTCGTGTTATTAAAAAAACATTATACATGTTTTTAAAATAACACGGGGGTTGTACAGGAAGTCATGCTAAGTATATCTTGACTCATTCATTATTCTTGCTCAATAGTTAGTTTTTATATCACAACATGTTTTATATGATCCCCAAATTGAAGCTCAATAAATTTCAAGAACTCGAAAATGAATTAAAGAATCATCACGAAAAAGTCTACAGATCTTAAGAATAATTTAACTAAAAAGTATGTGAAGTTTTATGCAATAATTATAAATAGTTTCTGAGATACGGCGCGACATGTGAAAACCCCCTCTTTTTGTCATATACTCAATAACTCTAGAATCAAATTTTGAATCATCCTCAAAAAGTATATACAGATCTTTATCTTCAGTGTGTAAATTTTTAAGCAATAGTCATAAATCGTTTTTGAGTTACAGCGCGAACTGTGAAAAAAAAACTGTTTTAGTTACAAAGTCCTGTAACTCAAAAAGTTCACCAAAAAATAAACAGATCGTTTGACCATCATGACTGAAAAAACAACCATGTTCAGTTTAATGAAATTTGGATAATATGCTGTTCCATGTTTACGACGGACATTTGTATGCCATAATACGTCCCGTAAAAAAATTACGGGTGTATAAACATATTGTTGGCTATTGCCTTTTGTTAGATAAAATACGTGCAACGTTGAGGAAATAAGAACTTTGTTCTTTTATATTAGCGGCGTGTACCTACCTTTTCGGTATTAGTTTTAAAATATCATTGGTTTCCTGTGCTGCAATACAATGTCATGGATGATGAATGGTAATAAAAATGATAATTGACATGCATGATATTAGAAACACCAAAAGGGTCACTCGTCTTGAGATTGCTCACTTTACATTATTTTGTTGAAGATCTCAAATAAACAGTAATTTGTTCTATTTATCATGATGTTATTAGACTGGTATCCTGTTAGAATCAAATGCACTAATATTAATGGCGTAGAAGTTAGCATGCGGGAGAAACAGAAATTGGAGCATCGAAATTCCACATTACGTTTCTTATCACGGAAAATTACACGTATTACGTCCCGTAAAAAGTGACGTTTTGCGGGAATTTAAACGCTTAACGTCGCGCCAAGAGTTAACTCCCTTGAAACTGTATCGGATGCCCTTAAGGGCATACGATACAGTTTTGATCCTGTATTTACAGTTTGATGAAAATTTCCGTATAGGCTAGTTTTTGCATGCTTAAATCAAATATGTAATAAAAAATATACCTTCATGTGCTACTTTTTGAGTTAAATGAGGTCGAAATTTTGTATATTTGCTCAAAATTCTGATTTGTTGCCGTATTTTCTCTTTCGAAAGAAAGCAATAACTTTTTTGTTTTAAAAGATAAACACAAATTGTTTTTTGTTAGATAATTTGTAATTTTTGTATTTTATAAGTATCCTAAAAAATTATGCCTTTTTTTATTCAGAAATAACTCATATTCATCAAATGGTCATGAATTAAGAAAAAATCGTATTTTTTTGCTGTATATTTATCAAAGTTAAAAAAAATCCTCTATTTACAGTTTTATAAAATTTGGTCCACATAATCTCCTTGCAAAATGAAACAAAATGTCGTTTTAAAAAATAGGGGTCCATGCACTCGTTTTCAAATTAAATCAGTTTGAATGATAAAAAATAGTCGAAAAATGCATCTTTTCCCGATATGTCATAGTTTGACGTCGCGAAAATAACATTTTACGTTAGCAACGTCATTACCTCCCCTGTAAGGCCAATTAAAATTAATTGATAGATTTTCATCCCCGCCCGCCCCTCTGAAATCGTCCCGCCCCGAATTTTTTTATTTTATAAAATTTACGATTTCCGGATTTCGTTCATTCCCGTTACCGGTAACCGTTAAAATTTCGTTTCATCCTCAAAGCTTCCTGTTTCAAATTTCGGTTTTGTACGTCAAGTAAATCTAACAAAAATGATTAAATCGACCTTTCCGCTGCTCTATGATGACAACATCATCTTCCGAGAGTAAAGATTGATAACGAGAATGACGTGAAATATTGTTGTCAAGAGAAACACGCTGTTTCCAAGACTGCAAATCGCGGTATGTCACAAATTTCTGTGATTAGAAAACTGCGGACTTTTTTATTTATGCAATGACTTTGTCTCAGGTAAGGAGTAGGTTCAGTAAGACCCCTTTTTGGCCCCAAAATATAGCAGTTTTACAAAATTGTGAAATTGTAATCTTTTGGTTATTTATTGGAAAGTAGAATGCTTCTGCTACATAAATATAGGCTGTTTTTGACAATACAAATGTACATATATATCGGGTTCTTGCATCATTAAGTCATGCTAAATTACTGAAATCTTCACAATTTGTGCATTTTAGTTAAATTTTAGACGGTTTCCGTCTAAAATGAAAGTGGCCGCATTCGTGTTCATTCATAATATTGAAATGTAAGTTGTATTTGACGATAATACATAACATATATAAAGGTTGAGGATGAACACGGATGCGGCCACTTTCATTTTTGACAAAAACCAACTGAAAAGTGACGTTATTTGGCATATTTGATAGATTTTTCATATTTAAGCTTGAATCGGAGCGTTTTTAATGACTCAATCAGTTAAAATCTTTCCCAAAAACTAATCAAATCAATTGAAATAGACACTTTAAAAGTGTTTAAAAAGTGTTCAAAATCTTTCGTTAGATGAACCTGAAATTTGAGGCCAAAATCGGCCCTTACCGGACCTACTCCTTTAAACTGTAAATGATACCCAAAGCGCAAGATTCGTGGAAACTATTGATACAGAAAACATGACTGGATTATAGATATTGAAATACAAGCACGAACTTGTCAGATTTATGACCGTTTATTGAATTTAAAAAGTCGACTAACATATGCATTTTATTTATGCAAACCCTTTGATTTTACCCATGGCTGTCTTTTTATGTTGACAAACAGCAAATGTTCCAATACACCCAAAAAGAGTCATTAAACAACAACTTTTTTTATTATTAAGTTTATGTTTTACATGATAATTATATTTTCATCTTGCATATAAAGTACCAACCCTATTATTTTCAACACTCTCTGAGTTTTCATTTTATTCTGTACTCATAATAATTGTGTTGCATACCAATGCATTTGCTTTATTTTAAGGGAATACAAATCATTGTTTAGAAACCCAAATAAATTTGGTGTAGGTAGTCTAACTGAAGAGAGTATTTCTCACACGTTTTTGTTGTTAATTTTTTAAAGCCACAATTAGATATATTTATTTAAGGATTTGAAAAATTATGTAAGATTCCTCATACTTGTGTATATAAAAAAGAAGATGTGGTATGATTGCTAATGAGACAACTATCCACAAAAGACCAAAATGACACAGACATTAACAACTATAGGTCACTGTACTGCCTTAACAATACATGATATAAGCTTAGTATTACACTTGCATATATGAGGAACTTGTCAAAAAACATGCAAAAGGGTTTCATATGAAATAAAATTTAAAAAATAAAATCCTCCCACCCGCCCCATTATTTTCAAAAATTTGGATGAAAATCTACTAATTAATTTTAGTTGGCCTAACTGTATCGTATGCCCTTAAGAAGGGTTGTGGCATCATTTTTGTTTTGAAAGGGAAGTAACTCCTTACTAACCCTATATGGCAACTAATCATGTATGGTCGCTAACCCTATATTTTTTTAGGACACCCTATATCAAATATACTTAGTCACCACGTGTAGTTCTTTAACCAATCATATCTCTATAAAACTATATGAGGTAAGATAAATTTATATGTTTATACACTGTGACCGTGATGTTCTTTGGAATTGTCCATATTTTTCACATAGCAGATTTGAGATATATCTGTTGTCGTTAAAGAGATGTTTTTCGAGCGCAAGCATGTATTTCCGAAAACAACAACAGCTTAACACCTGAAATCTCCAGATATTGAACATATAACATGGTTGGTTATATGTTTGACTAATTACTTAAATATTTCAATGAAAAAAAGACACCAAAAAAATCGATTAGAAATTCACATGTTTTACATTGACTGTGTACGTTTCATAAATTCTATTTATAAAACTGATATTGGATCATTTTTGACACTTTTTCAAATGGTGTTATTTGGTATGTCGAATTAAATGAGCTTTTTCATCCCATTGGGAAGGTTAGTGTCATTTAAGGCAAACAATTCAACTTCTCAGACAGTTAGGTTGTTGCATATCAAATCAAAGTCCAGATAGAGTACATTACAAACATCAAATTGACGTCCCCAAAAAATTGGTTCGGTTGGTTGCAAATATTGAATTGTCTTCTATGATCAGGTTGTCTAAGTCCAAACAAATAAGTATGCGAGTCGATACCAGTATCTTGCCTTAGACAAGGATTAATCCTACTTTGTAAAGCATCACTCTGATCCAAACAAAAAATTCTCTGAAACTGACATTACCAAGATGCTTAATTTTTATATGACAACATATCTGTTACGTTCGGAGGACGTGTTTTTCAACAGACTGTCGGCATTCCAATGGGAACCAATTGTGCCCCTCTTCTTGCCGACTTGTTTCTTTATTATTATTAGGCTGACAACAGATACAATTAAGTCGGCCTTATATCTTGACTTATGTCTAGAAATTGACAATGAGGGTCGGTTGAAAACAAAACTTTACGACAAAAGAGATGATTATATATACATATTCTAAACAGTATCAAAGTATATAAACAGCAATAAAAAAAAGTCCATAGGTAGTTACATAATTATATGAAATACAGTCGGGAAAAAAACAAACCGTCTATAGTTCACCAATTTCATACAAAAACGACATTAGTTGAGATCAAATATGTGACTATAAAGATCATAATTGAAGACGATAAAGTTTATACATATAATCTGCTGTGTGGCACACCAAGAGGCTCCATACATCAGCACTTATAGTTTGTATGGTATGATTCATACTTCCAAAGTAACGACTCTACAATTTCGTCATCATCTTGATTAAAGAAACGAACCAAATCTTCTAAGTCTAGAATATCAACAGTTTTGTAGAACATTTCTATCCGAATTTGTAAAAAAGATGTACAGCAAAGTATATAATGCATAAGTATATCCGTATTTTATAAGTTACACAAGGAGCATTTGCCTGTTTGAATAGCTATGGCGCCTAATTTTACAAGCGTAATAAATTTTGAATTAAGAGATGGGTAAGTTACCGCTAGTCGTAACAAACGATGCTCCGTCAAACATGTAAGTATTTTATAGTACCGCTTAAGTTCTGGTCGCCGTTCAACTGAGTGTTTCTATTTGTTTTCTTCGTATATGTCTAAAGTCTGTTTTACAATTCTGCTCCACAGTATTTTGTCTCGAAAAAAATTTCAGCCACAAAGTTTTCAATAAAAACATCAAATTCATATTTTATCAAAATTTTGATATAATCGTAAGTCAATGATATTTGACTGGACTCATCGGTTAATATTTGTCCAATATGAAAATGAAACATCCGTTTATGTATTGTTGTCGATTTTGCACGACATAATCTCCCAAAAAACAAAAGTTTATTTTATCAGTATATATATATACTTCGACAGACCACAAACCAACATTACTAATACAAGAGTCATTCGGACTTCTTTTATCCATCATTAGTATAAATCATGGCTGACGAAATATCTTTGAGTTATTTCCAACATTTCAGTTTTACAGTAGGGTAGCTGACCCCAAGTTTCACATCCATAAAGTGCAGTTGTAAGGATAACTCTTTTCCATATTAAGTTATTTATTAAGGCACTCATCCCTCGTGGATTTACACCAACAGTATATAGTGAGTGAAGTTTTTGTTTTTACTTTTTACTGGATTTATCTGATCTATCGAGCATCTGAGTTAATAAGTGTTCCAGCGTAAGTACATGTACGTTTTCTTTCGAGTACAATATTACCTAGTTTAGACATGCTTCAGAACAACGTTTAATAATGTCTAGCACCATTTACAGTTTCGCTTAATAAAGTTGTGTCATCAGCTAACAAGATTGTTGGTATGCTTATCGGGCCTACTAGTAGTCCACAATTTCTCGATAAGAGTTCACAAATCAAGTCATTGATAAATACGGAAAATAACCAGACAGACAACACACGGCCTTGACCTACTCCTTGTTCAATACGAAACACTTGACTTGTTAGTCCACTATGCTGCACATGTGTGCTTGCAGTTTTATACGACATATATATCAGATTCCACAATTTACCTTGAATTTCAATTTGATTCAGTTTGTAAAGTAGGCCATCAAGGTGTAAATAGCTGGTATCGCACCATGTTTTTTTACAAATCCAAACTGGAGTGAATGCGGCATCACACTATTGATATCAACAAGGAGTTTCTGAATTCGATTCAAAATTATTTTATCAAAAAGTTTTCCTAATGAAAAAGTTAAAGTAACTGCACGATAACTATTTGGATTTGTTTTGTCTTTATTATTCCATTATAAAGAGGTATAATTATTCCATGTCTAAATGATATAGGTAAGTATTCCTGTTCGAGAATTAAACTGTATAATACACTCAGAGGTTTTAATAAGTTGTCACCACCATATAGTATGTATTCATTTAATATATAATCTTGTCCTGGTGATTTCCCGGCTTTCAATGTTCGTACCTGATCCTTGATTTCATCTACAGTTATCGGTTTGTCGAGAGTATCAATATAACCTTTGTATTTCTTGTTGAAAAGATCATGGACTTTTTTGGAAATTTTCCCGTGAAATTGTTTGTCAAAGCAGTTCTCTTCTTAAAGGGGGCTCCTGGGTATAAATCTTTTTTTTTTCTAATATAGGATTTCGTTATATTTTTTTTATAAACGAACTTTATCATATACTTATAAGATAAGAAAAATGAAATAAAAAAATGGGGTCACCGTTCATTTTTAAGCTCACAATCTGCCTCCGGAAGAAGCATACCTTTTTGTAAATGTCCTTTTTTCTGTTGAACTAATAGGAGACATAGAGGTAATATCGAAATAAAAAAATAACCTAATTACAGAAATTGCTTAAATTTTACAATTATTTAATTTATGTACAGCTTATTTGAAAACAATAATAAAAAATATAGGTCACCGATGATTTAAAAAAGATTTTTCAAATTTAATGACAAAAAATGGCATTTTTGCACCAAAGGGAGATAATTTGGAGCTTTTTCAATGATATAAACATTTAAAAAGTCATCTGGGGCCAAACCGAATCGATTTTTTGGGTTGATTTTTTTACCATATCATAAAGTAATAACTTATAGTGTAATAAATAAAATGTGTAATTATCGATTTTAGGCTTACTAATGTTCAAAATTTTATCAATTTCTGTTTGATACATCTTTATTTCAAATTTATCAGCTTTCGTTCATTTTAAAACATGACGGCCTAATTTGGAGCTACCTGACGACCCACATAGTAGATCAATGTTCAGAGACATATATATAGAGTAATGATCAGAAAAATCATATGGACAGTCATCTTTTACCCCTAAGTTTGAAATATCATGTTCTAAAATTTCTGGTATACATATATAGTCTATCAACGATTTTTGACTTTTATCTTTATTTTTGAAAGTATAATTCGGCCCAGTTACTTTATTCAACAAGTGGGGAACATTAATATTACGACTATCAAAACAACCTTTCAAATCATTACTTTTTGTGCTAACATTTTCACAAGATATGTCAACATTAAAATCATCACCTAAAATTGTAATATAGTCTTCACTAATTCTATCATAATAACACGATAAAACATCTAAATAATCTAGATATACATCTTGAGAATAATTAGCAGACGGTAATAGAGTGCAAATTACACATATATCTTGAAAACCATCGATTGACAATATCGCACCACATATTCGTCATTTTGAATTTCTACAGGCTTATTTTAAAACCTGATAATTATCTAATCATTATTGGTGTCCCACCCGAGCCCCTTGAACTATTCATACAAGAGCTACTAATACTATAAACAACATGAAATTCGTCAGCAATATTATGAAGAAAACATACATTAGTTTCATTAAACCAATGATTAGTCAAAAAACATATATCTGATTGCTTAAGTAAAGTTTGAAAGTACGACACACCGTACATTGCACCCCTCATGTTCCAACATAATAACCTTATCATGATAAAAAGTACAAAATATAATAAAGGTTTTAATTTCATGATTGTTCTGTTTGGTTGTTATTGTTAATGTTACTATTGTAGGGTATGTATTCTATCCAGTATACACCAGCTGGCCAGAAGTTTTCGTTCGACTCTACCATTTCAAAGTCACTCCCAGCAATGTTTACACGCATTATATATGTAGAATTCCCTCTTCATTCACGCTTCTTAAGCAGTTTTGAAAACGTTATTTTCACACCTTTTTCTTTCTGCAAACGATTTTACGGCTCCATTTACAAGTTCATATGGTTTGTCGGCTCGAACATTATAAAGTACAATACGTTTAGTTCTTTTTCGAACTACTCCCTTAAATACGGAAGTATCGCTGTCTGAAACTAATGGTTCAATTGGCTGTCCTTTGCTCCCTTTAGGGTTTTGGTCATTACCTGATAAAACTAGGTTTGACAGTACGTGATTAGTTTTTAGTGTTTGATTAAAACGGTCGTTTGTGATTTCTATATCATTATCCGTGTACGTTGGGTAATGTCGTTGTTCAGGAGTCACCATGTTCACGCTTTCAATTTGTGATTCATTTCCAAGCTGTTCTGTATCATTTTCTCGTGTTATAAATTCTATATTAGGTTTTAATCATTTTGAATCTTTAACAACGTCAGCAAACTGTTTTTTCGACACCATAGACATCTGTTTACCTTTTCCATCGATCGCTTCTAAACCATTAAAAATCTTTAAATTTGTTATCAAGATGCTTAATTTTTTTATTGACAACATATTTGTTACGTTCGGAAGACGTGTTTTTCAACAGACTGTCGGCATTCCAATGGGAACCAATTGTGCCCTTCTTGTCGACTTGTTTCTTTATTATTATTAGGCTGATTCTATACAGGAACTTCTTAGGAAGAAAGATAAGAAAAAATCTTTAAATTTGTTATCAAGATGCTTAATTTTTTTATTGACAACATATTTGTTACGTTCGGAAGACGTGTTTTTCAACAGACTGTCGGCATTCCAATGGGAACCAATTGTGCCCTTCTTGTCGACTTGTTTCTTTATTATTATTAGGCTGATTTTATACAGGAACTTCTTAGGAAGAAAGATAAGAAGTAAGCAACATCCTTTAACTCTACTTTCCACTATATAGATGATGTTCTCGCACTAAATAATTCAAAATTTGGCGACTATGTTGAACGTATCTATCCCATCGGACTAGAAAAGGATACAGCAGATACAATTAAATCGGCCTCATATCTTGACTTACGTCTAGAAATTGACAATGAGGGTCGGTTGAAAACAAAACTTTACGACAAAGATGATTTCAGCTTTCCAATTGTGAACTTTCCCTTTCTAAATAGCAACATTCCAGCAGCACCTGCATACGGGTTAAATATCTCCCAATCGATACGATATTCCCGTACTTGTATTTCCTTTCATGATTTTCTTGATAGAGGGTTGCTGCTGACAAGGAAGCTATTAAACCAAGAGTTCCAAATGGTGAAGTTGAAATCATCGCTTCGTAAATTTTATGGACACCATCACGAGTTGGTTGACCGTTATGGAATAACCGTTTCACAGATGATATCGGATATGTTCTTTACGTCGTTACTACAACCCCCTTCCCTTTCATGAATGTGACCTACCGAATTAGAGTAAACTATTTACCGGATGTGTTATAACATGAGCAACACGACGGGTATCACATGTAGAGCAGGATCTGCTTACCCTTCCGGAGCACCTAGATTTTAGTGGGGTTCGTGTTGCTTATTCTTTAGTTTTCTATGTTGTGTGATGTGTACTATTGTTTGTCTTATTGTCTTTTTTTCATTTTTAGCATGTGGCGTTGTCAGTTTATTTTCGATTTATGAGTTTGACTGTCCCATCAAAATATGTATTGAATGGGATAATTAAGCGAAAAATAGTGTTGTCTTATCGCAAATGAATGAAAGTTCACCAATAAAATTAGGAACGGAAATGGGAAATATGTCAAAGAGACAACAAGCCGAACAAAGTGCAGAAAAACAACCGAAAGCCACCAATTGGTCTTCAACGCAGCAAGACAAGTCTTCATTACAATAACATACTTTCAAACTCGAACATTTAGTTAGATAAGGTCATCATTGGCAAAAAGTGCGAAAATTAGAAAGTTAACATAAAAGTAGCGTACGAAAGCACTTTTAATATTATTTAAAAAAAATATCGGGGTCAAAGGTTTTTAAATTAGATAAAGATGAAATGATAGTTTTTAGTATGGGTTGTTTTAAGATAGTTGTGTTTAATTTCATACGTAAAGAATTGATATATGGATGTTAATTTTTTATGAACACTATTTAAATAAAACTTCTCTTTTCAGTTAAAGGATTTGATTTTCTATTGTAAAGGAAATAGATGGAATGCATGTTATTCTTTGAATGATAGAAAAGATAGTACATAAGAATGGCTGTAGAACAACGACTGAACATTATTCTGGTTTTGATTTTATGTATCAACGGCGGAATTTTGGTAAGTTTTGTCTCGTTATGTAATAAGTTGAATTGACATGTTTCGATAAGTATTCCTTAGAGAGAATATTCCCCAAAAAAATGTGTATCCTTTTCAAGAATTTGTATTAATAAATTAATTCTTTTGTTTATTTTTGAAAGAAGGTTACTTGTCAGACATACAATGCGTAGAAATCAGTCGCAACAGTATGCTTATACTTGTATGGAATTAATAAATACAGAGTGACCTTCGGAGACAGTTATAAACCATGAAACTTACAATGCAGTGTGAATCATTACTGAACCCATGAAAACAAGATACATTATCGCAGACAGTTGGACCAAAATACACTGAAAACAAGAATGTGTCCAAAGTACACGGATGCCCCACTCGCATTATCATTTTCCATGTTCAATGGACCGTAAAATTGGGTAAAAATCTAATTTGACATTAAAATTAGAAAGATCATACCATAGAGAACATGTGTACTAAGTTTCAAGTTGATTGGACTTCAACTTCATCAAAAACTACCTTGACCAAAAACTTTAACCTGAAACTCACACTTTCATTTTCTATGTTCAATGGACCGTGAAATTAGGGTCAAAAGTCTAATTTGACTTTAAAATTAGAATGATCATATCATAAGGAACATGTGTACTAAGTTTCAAATTGATTGGACTTCAGATTCATCAAAAAGCACCTTGACCAAACACTTTAACCTGAAGCGGGACAGACGGACGAACGAATGGACGAACGAACGAATGGACGCACAGACAAGAAAACTTAATTCCCCTCTACTATCGTAGGTGGGCCTAAAAATAAAATAGATGACATTGAGATTAAAGTTCAGTTCAGTTCAGTTTCTTGTGTATTCCTCCAATAATTGTGGAGCACTACCCAAAGGGTATAATTTTAGCAACTATATACACTTTAAAACATAAGGAAACATTTAATTATACACAGAAGACTGAATTTGGTTATAATAATCACTAAATAATAAATATCATAATTAATTCATAGGATTGTCATCATAAAGTTTTTAAAAATAATAAAAGTTCATAATGTGCTGTGGTGTAAGAAAACGTTAAGTAACAACTGCATATATTTACAAATAAGAGTTTAAGTGGTCTCAAATTAAACTTTCTTATAATGTTTAGTTAAAAGTGCTATACATTCATCAGAATTTATAATGAAAAGGTTATTTTATAAGACTTGTGTAAAAAGGGTTGGAGTTTGGAATATATATACATAAATTTTCTTTCACAGTTTATATTTACTATATGGAGATCATGTCATTATTCTTTTAATTATACTTGATGTCTTAAAGCTTTTAAAAAACAGAACATTTATTTTAAGTTCTTATAAGTAAAAAAATAGTCAGATGATATATTAGCAGTAAAGAACTATTTTATTCTAAAAAAAGTTTATTTATACTGTACTTGGGATCACGTTTTTTTTTTATCCTTTTTATGCGCAGCAAGTGCATCTCATAACACACATTTCTAGCCAGAGTTTCAATGTTTTCATGCACAGTTGAGTAACAGTTTATGTTCTTGCTAGTACAGTCCATTATGAGCTGCAGTAAATTCCCTTGTTGTAAGATCTTCTTGTATGTTGAGTTATCAATTTCATCCATTGTGTGTTCGATTTTTTTTTTTTTTGGCAGTATTTAGATCTTATTAGCTCTAATTCTTTGCAGTGTAGAATAAAATGTTCTAGATCTTCATTTTCCTGTTCACAGATTGTACACATCGGGTTAACTTTCGGATCGAACTTAGCTCTTTTGGCTTGTAATATGTACATTTGAGTACTTATTCTTGCTTTTACTTCTCCTGCCTTTACATCTTTACTATTGTTTTTTACACTTTTCAATATATTATGAGCTTCATTTAATGGATTGCTCTGTATCTCTATGTATTCAAGTGATGTTTTTTCCATTTTTTCATTATGACATTCATTTTTCCAGTATTCCTTGATCTTTATTCCTACTAGTCTTTTCCATTCGATTTTATTCAGTGGTTTTTCTATGTAGTAGCTACTAGATTTCAAATTGTATTTTGATAGAGTTTTTCTACTCTGTTGATAAAGTCTTTTCCTCTTTGGTCTGAAAATACTATTTGTCGGCGCAGAATTTCACATTCTATGGTTCCTGAATTTCGAACAATATATATGAAGAAGGTAAGTAGTTTTTGTCTAATGTGATGGCAATAGGTTCTGCTCCTATGAGGGTATAGACAGCCATATTTGCTGTATTATTTGGAAGCCTCTGAATTTGTCGAAGGATTTTTCTCTCTGCCAGTTCTAGCATATCCTTTTCTTTTGCAAATAAGTTCATCACCTCAAGTCCGTAGATGCTTCTTGGATCATGGGCGAGAATCCCCTTCTGACATGTAAACTAGCTCCAAGAAGGCTGTATATTGTTGCCCTATCGCTTCTTATTCTTTCTGAGCTACTTGCACGGTTTTGCTCGTTTCTTTTGATTCCTAGATGTTTGGTATCATTGGTTAAATTGATGTCATCGTCTTCAAATTGTAATGGTGATATGTTTCAGCCTTTTGCATTGTATAAAACAGCTTCAGATTTAGTTGGATTATTTTGACTAGATCTCTTTCCAAATAATTTTACCAAATTCACAACGACCGGGAGCTATGAAATAGTTCCATGATATCACAACAGAACTTCACTGAGACAAAGATTAAATCGTAGCCAGAATACAATAACACTTTAAAATAACCATGGAGTGAGTTACCCTAGATATACTTGCTCCAATCTCAACATCAGAAACATTTTGTTTTAAATCTGCAGATACCAGATGTTTAAAAATACCAAAAATACAGAAAGACTGCTGTTTTCCTTGTATTGTGTTGAAATATAAAATTACCTCCCTTGTTTATCTTAATTGGTGGTGTGTGTTTAACATCCCTGTCACAACCTCACCTTTTTCAAATGCTTAATCAGTCAAGGTATAGATACCACAAATATCTATAAGAATAGTTACGCTATGTGGAAAATTATTTAGAAGTACCAACCATTTCCTCCCCGAAAATATTACTTGTTCAGTAATCAGCACCTGTATGTTGACATGAATTATTATGGAATAGATCACCCCAGCTGTTTTTGTAAAACCTTTCGGAAATATTGGTTCTCAATGCTTCTCAGTTTCGTACTTAATTTGGCCACTAACATTTATGATTCGAGGTTCACTGATGAGTCTTTTATATTTGGCTATACTTTTTGGAACTGTTGGATTATAGCTCTACAAACTTTATATAAGCTTTGGATTTTACATATTTTGGCCACGAGCATCACTGAAGAGACATTATTTGTCGAAATGCGCATCATCTGGTGCAGCAAAATTGGTACCGTTAATGTTATTACTACCACTGGATCGATACCTCTGCTGATGGAATGTTAGTCCCCGAGGGTATCACCAGCCCAGTAGCCAGTACTCCGGTACTGGCATGAAAATACGGATTTTTTGTGTTATTAAATTTGCTGTTACAAAATGTTAAAAATTATTATAAATTAAGGAATGTATCTCCCTCATGCAAAGCTCTGATTCCTTTCACGGATTTGGCTATACTTTTTGGAACTATTCGATTATAGCTCTACAAACTTTATATAAGCTTTGGATTTTACATATTTTGGCCACGAGCATCACTAAAGAGACATTATTTGTCGAAATGCGCATCATCTGGTGCAGCAAAATTGGTACCGTTAATGTTATTATAGACGAAACACGCGTCTAGTGTACAATATATTATAAGCCTGTCTGATATGTCTGATGAGTTTGATTTACCAATGCAAGTACAAAATACTGATTTATAGTATTAAAGAAAGTACAACAGACCAACAAATAACCTTGTATACAGGCCGGGATATATGGATTCCACAATTATGTCAAAAGATCATTAAAATGAAAGTTAATTTGGAGTTATGAGAGTTTATACATGGTAATGTTCATATTTAACGTAGAGAAATATTGCGTCGGTAACTCATTCATATTATCTTGTCTGTGGAGGTGTGTATATGTGACTGGTTTCAACATAAAACACTTAGTTCTGATTGGTCTTTGTTAATAGAATTTCGCAACAGTTCATTATTATAATAACGGCACTTTCTCACCAGGTTTTCCGTTTCCTTAAATTCTGGCTCATTTGTTTCTTAGAAGGCCATGCAATTGATTTATAAGGATGCAGGCCAGCCCATTCCAATGTCAACAACAAACGGTAAGATTTATAAGGATACAGGCCTGCCCATTCCCATGTCACCAACTAACGGTAAGATTTATAAGGATGCAGGCCAGCCAAATCCCATGTCACCAACTAACGGTAAGATTTATAAGGATGCAGGCCAGCCCATTCCCATGTCAACAACTAACGGTAAGATGTCAACTTTCTCCAATCCCCGAGTGGCCACTCCATGTATGTTGCACTAATCGGTACCTTAATCGAGTTAAACTTCCAGTCCATTCTGGCTGGTGGGATACATTGTAGCTGGCATGGATCACAGGGTTAGATTTTCCCTAGCTTTTTGCTTACCCGACCAGACACATCACCACCACCAAAACACAATTTTGTCATGAATTCATCTGTGTCCTTTGTTTAATATGCACGTAGACCAAGTTGAGCGACACAGACTCTTTAGAGCCTCTAGTTTATAGTTTGTTTTTATGTTGGTACTATTAGACCACTGTCTCAAGTTATGGGTAGTGTTGGTGCATTAGAAATAGTTTAACCCCGCTACACTCAGTTTACGTGCCTGTCCCAAGTCAAGAGCCTGTGATTTAGTGTTTGTCGTTTAATTTGTTGATGTTTATCATAATATGTGTTTTTCGTTAATTATTTTGTTTATGAATCAGGTCGTTTGTTTTCTTGTTTGAATTGTTTTACATTTGTCAATGCGGGACCTGAGTATGCGATATGGGTTTTGGTCATTGTTGACCTATACTTGTTCATTTCTATTTCATTTGGTCTTTTGTAGAGAGTTGTCTTATTGGTAATCAAACAAAAAAAATGTAAATTGAATTTCACACTTGGGAAGGTCAACAAGAACAACATGGGATATACATTATTTAGATGCTTTTAAATATTCGTCTTTGAACGTTCATGGTGAAGGTAAATCTAGAAAAAACGCTTTGAACGCACGAAATTTATAAAAATGTAGTATTTCATTTTATTTTTAATAGAGATAACCTGTGTTGGAAAACGTTAGTTCCTTTGTGAACATTAACATACACTGCTCATTTTGTGACATTTGTATCTTTTATTATTCCCCCCACCGTTTTGATTGATAAATTCTACTTGCATAGTACCAAACTTGTGGTTCAATTTCAACTATATGCCCTTTTCAACTTTTGGGTTTTGAGCGTCACTGATGGGTCTTTTTAAGACAAATGCTGGGTGTTCATATTGTTGTATACTGGTATCTATGAGGAGGTCATTTATATGCCAATCGTGTGAATTTATAAAACATTTAACTACTGGTTGAGGAAAAGGAAGTATAGCGTGACTTGCGCGCACAAGAGTATCTACAAATCGACATGACATTAACGCGGATCTAAAAGAGAAAATAAACAATATTTGACAGATTGCAGTATAATAAAAAAAATATACTGATCAATCATAGTCATATAAATCCTACTTTTAAAGAATAAAAAAATATTATTTCAGACAAAAAAGGATATAAATGCATAATTATTCGATTTCCATTTCAATAATCAAAAGTTGTATGCAAAATGTTACCATTATCGACGTAGCCCATTGACTGTAACTTGGCCTGCTTTATTATTACTACAATTAAAATTATTCTTATTCTTATTCGTATAGGCAAAATCATTGTTAGATGATAAACACATAAATGAATTCATCAACTCTAGGAAACTTCGTGAAGGTGAGGAAATATCTTTTTAAGTTTTAAATGTGTGTGATTTGCAACATTAGGGATAGTCTAGAGAACGGATAGATTCAAAGGTTCTAAAGTGTTGAATGTGCCCTTCATTGAAAAACAATATGCCATTCTATCATAGATATTTATAAAACTTGGCCCTACATATACCAGATTATGATTCTTAAAAAAACAATGATGGCAAGAAATCCGATACTGAATGTATCATTTATTATTCGCACACAAGTTTCTGTTTGATATTAAGCAACACTTCATCTGATCATGTCGATCAAACTCTCTGTTTCAAGCAAATCTAGTAGAATAATAAAAGAAATGTTGTACAAGTTGTAAGCTTGTACAATTTATAAATTGTACAGATTTTTCGTACAAGTTATCAGTGTTTTATTAACTGCTTAACGCAAATGGATGATGCAAGCACACAGTCTTTTGTTTCGCAAATTTCTGTCATATCGTCACAAATAAGTGATACAGTCTCACCAGTATATATTTGTTTAGGGGCCAGCTGAAGGACGCCTCCGGGTGCGAGAGTTTCTCGCTGCGTTGAAGACCTGTTGGTGACCTTCTGCTGTTGTCTGCTCTGTGGTCGGGTTGTTGTCTCTTTGACACATTCCCCATTTCCATTCTCAATTTTATCATACTGAGCATTGATACAAAGACCATAAAAAGACTTTTTATGGATATGAATATAGTATAAGGAGAAAAATAAAATTAGAATTTTAACCATTTAGATATCCTCATTTACATTTTGAGGAAAAAGAGGATATCACTAAATGTTAGATTGGAATAAATACATTTGAATTTAGAACATTAAACTGGTACATTTTAAAAGATAAACCTGTATCACCAGGTGCAAGAAAGTATGTGTCAAAAAACTTATAACTTGTACAAAAACCCTGTACAAATTATAACTTGTACAAAATAACATCTTGTACACAAAATATATATTCATTAACCAAAAAAGGTACAGGAAAATGTTTGAAAAAAATTCTTTTTCTTCTTGTAATCACTTTTTGATATAACAACAAACATTCAGATATGCTCATGTGTATTTGTAAATCTCCACATATTTTTTTTTCTTCAGATGGCTTTAATGAGTTTGAGTTGACATCAGTCCAAGAAAATATAAATTCAAATCAGCAGAGGTAGAATTATATTTTTAGCATATCAAATTATTCCCGAATGTTATCTACCGAATTAGACTTATAACAGTGTTTGTACTAATATGTACAAAGTACCCTGATTTAACAAATGCTAAAAATATCAAAAGGGAAAAGATTCGTGTAAACAAAACAACGAAAAACAAATATGACCCACAGCAAACAAATATAACATCTGAAGTACAGGCTCCCAAACCAGAACATGTAACTCAGATTGTCTTTGGACCAATGTTTGCAGGTGATGATCTCCCGATCCCCAATCCAAGACAGCGACGCAATAAATAGCATCACACACACAAACAACCTGCAACCATCAGTTGGAAAAGAGTTGACTAATCAGATTGACACCTAGCACACAAAAAGACAACTATAAATATAAAATCATGTATTCAAGATTCAAATGTAAATCAGTAGACATCCAATGGATTTTGTATACATACGTCATAAACAGTCAGAAAATAACATGACCTTGTGCAATGCCTTGTATATATTATAAGTATCGATAGCATGTAGGTCCTTGTCTGCTCTTAGCTGCAAAGCAATACATATGTTTTCTCATGTTTTAATATATTTAACAACATAAACGTTTGTTCTCATTAACACAATCAAGTAGTAACTGTATTGTATTTGACATACAATATAAAACTATAATTATATAATTGTATAAATCATCACTTGCAGTTACTAAATCAAAAACTTGATCAACTAAGATAAGAAAAAAAATTAATAAACGTCGTTTTCATTTTATTATCGCCTGTTTTTAAGGAAAATAAGATATGCAATTAATAGTAGAATAATTCCCTTTTAAGCCTAGATGCTGCGTCAATCCATCGACGAAGAAGATCATTAGACTCTAGAAAATTAATTGACATTACAATATCTGCATTTGGGGAAGCGTACAATATGATTCTTCAACATACACAGTCAGTACTTCACCCTTCAGCTAAAGTTTTCATAATAACTGAGGAACAAGAAACTGAATGGAATGGAGATCATCCGGATTGTTTCTTGAATGGAAATGTCCATTCTCATGATGGAACTGTCTCGGCATCATTTTGCAAAGAATTGGTATACTATTTTATGCTAGAAATTGGCAAACACTTAACATAGGAATGAAAATGAGAATTTGAAAATACATAGTAAACATTAAAAGTTTTGCTTTATATATTTTATTCTAATGCACCTGTGTTTTAATAGAATTCTTGGTTTTCACATAACATTTTATTTCCCCATTGTGTAAATGTACGAATAACAGGATTGTGAAAGATAATAATAGAACAAGGTGATTAATTAAGTCCGAATTGATCCGTTTGTATGACACATGTATGACTGGTTCGGTTTCGTGTGCACTTGATCACAGTCATACCAGAAACATGGTGAAAACGGTACAAGACGAAAATACAATATCAGTGTACAGAACACAGCACACAAAACCTAAGATTACCTTAGATGCTCCAAACAGGTAAGCAGATTCTGCTCAAAATAATGCACTCGTGTTTGTTATGCAAATATAAATTCAAGTTCAATTCAACGGGATAGGCAAAATTTTCATAACAAAGCAATATATTAACTCAAAGTAATCTTCAATGTTGCATATGAACGTATATTAAAATAGAATTTATCAATTTAGCAAGGAATGATGTCAACTAGCGACCATGAACTTCACTTTGAAGTTTTACCACATCATATTCGAAGACGAAGTATATTAAAAAGTGAACAGCATACAACACTGATAGCAAGAAAACGACGTGAAGATATTAAGTTCTCAGATTTAAGCCAAACGAAAGGTAAGCATAGATTTTCTGGTAAAGATATTTATCTTAAAGTAGTGTTGGCTTTTATTAAGTAAGTTGTTCCATTACCAACATATATGAGGGTTTTAGAATATCTTTTTATTTGTCTTAATGATAATTATTATTTTTATTTGGTATCGATTGATAATGATATAAGTTGATTTTTTAAGCGTTAGATATATTGTGTTCTTAAGAAGTAATTAAACAGGACATGCGAAAGTCTGACAACAATGAGTCAACATTATGAACGAACTGAAATCATGTAAGCGTTACAACAAGTGACAATAGAACTAGAGAAGAGTTTCCATCTACTCAAAACATATTCTGTTTATAACTAATGAAATAGTATACGTTTCAGGACCAGTTCTGTAAATTGTTCTATTTCAGATTACATTCTTATTAATCAAACTGAACCCAACAACCAAAGAATACATAAACGGTCGGTGCCTTCTTCTGACTTCACAATAGAAATGGCCGTGTATTGTGATGCTGACTTCTTGACTTATAAATTACCAGCTACTGACATGACCCGCAGAGTTGAAATAATGCTTTTGAAATATAATGCCGTAAGTACATTTATGTAATGTGAATTATAAACATCATTTAAACTAACACATCGTTAATGCAATAGTAGTGCTTTTCCTTATTATGCATTAAATATTTGCCACTGGACGCTTAGTAATAAAATACGACGTATTAGTTGAAAAATAAGTCTAGGAATAAAAAGACAATCATATGAGTAAAAAAATGGTGAATCACACGATCTACAAACAGAATAGACCACTAATGTTATCCATTAACTTACCAACATTTTCATAAAGTTTCAAATGATGGACATCGTCATTTAACAGATCCGTTGTTACCCTTTTGAAACTGAATAATATGCTTAAGTGTTATGAAAAAAATATCACGCAACAAACTAAAATAGTTTTCATCAAAAATAAACAACATCATTTTGGATATTGCCAATCACATACTTCTTCGAATACTTGTAGTTAACAATCAGATTACCAGACCTAAATAAATAATTCAAAATGTTCGTTTTATTTTTTAACGTTGTCATAAAGCGGGAGGTTTGGCTAGCCATTACACCAAGTTTTTTCTTAAAATGTCCTAAACCAAGTTAGGTATATGGCAGTTGTTACCAAATAGATCATTTCTATGTGTGTTGCCGTTTTTTTGGGGGGGTTTTGGCACTTCGGTTTTCCTGTAGTTCCTTTGTTTTCCTCTTATGGTTGATGTGTTCCCCTCGGTTTTGGTTTGTAACCCGGATTTGTTTTCTATCAATAGATTTATGACTTTTGAACACCGGTATACTACGGTTGCCTTTATTTGGTATTTAGTTTATATGCGTAACTTCATGAAAAAAGTAAAATCACAAAAATACTGAACTCCGAGTATAGAGTGTAACGTATAGAGTATTAGACATTTTAATCTTAAATATTTATTTAAGGAACACCTTATTCATTACATCTTTAATGGATAAGTGTTGATTAATGCAAAGATAACATAAGGCGTCTGTCTATAAATTGTTACGCATCGGAATATTATCCGTAATTTACAGAAACAAGAGGCTCTCAAGAGCCTGAATCGCTCACCTGGTAAACAATGCCTTTGGCCATGTTTTTTGAAGAAATAGAAAATAAAACACAAACTTTATTTTATACACCCTACTGATCATTCAAATGAAGTTTGGTTGAATTTGGTTGAGTAGTTTTAGAGGAGAAGATTTTTTAAAGTTAGCAAATATGATGAACAAATTGTGAAAAATTGTCATTAAAGGACAATAACCCCTTAAGGGGTCAATTGACAATTTTGGTCATATTAACTTATTTGTAGATCTTACTTTGCTGATCATTTTTGCTGTTTACAGTTTATCTTTATCTATAATAGTATTCAAGATAATGACAAAAAACTGCAAAATTTCCTTAAAATTACCAATTAAGTGGCAGCAACCCAACAATGGGTTGTTTGATTCATCTGAAAATTTCAGGGCTGATAGATCTTGACCTAATGAACATTTTTACCCCATGTCAGATTTGCTTTAAATGCTTTAGTTTTTGAGATATAAGCCAAAAACTGCATTTGACCCCTATGTTCTATTTTATGTAACGGCGGCCATGTTTTTTGACGGATCAAAAATCGAAGCACAAAGTTTGTGCAAGATAATCTAAGGAACAATCATGCTAAGTTTCATCCAAATCCATTCAGTAGTTTCACAGGAGAAGATGTTTGAAAAATTGTTAACGACGACAGACGACGACGACGGACGCCAAGTGATGAGAAAAGCTCACATTTCCTTTTAGGAAAGGTGAGCTAAAAACTGGAAAAATTTCCTTAAAATTACCAATTCAGGGGCAGCAACCTAGCAACGTGTCGTTCGATCCATCTGAATATTTCAGGGCAGATAGATTTTGACCTGATAAACAATTCAACCAAAGTCAGATTTGATCTTAATGCTTTGGTTTTTGACATTTTACCCCTATGTTCTACTTTTACCCGTGGCAGCCATCTTGTTTGGATGGCCGGGTCACCCGACACATTTTTTAAACTAGATACCCAAAACATGATTGTGGCCAAGTTTGGATTAATTTGGCCCAGTAGTTTCAGAGGAGAAGTTTTTTGTAAAAGATTACTAAGATTTACGAAAAATGGTTAAAAATTGACTATAAAGGGCAATAACTCCTAAAGGGGTCAACTGACCATTTCGGTCATGTTGACTTATTTGTAAATCTAACTTTGCTGAACATTATTGCTGTTTACAGTTTATCTCTATCTATAATAATATTCAAGATAATAACCAAAACAGCAAAATTTCCTTAAAATTACCAATTCAGGGGCAGCAACCCAACAATGGGTTGTCCAATTCATCTGAAAATTTCAGGGCAGATAGATCTTGACCTGATAAACAATTTAACCACTGTCAGATTTGCTCTAAATGCTTTGGTTTTTGAGTTATAAGCCAAAAACTGCATTTTACCCCTATGTTCTATTTTTAGCAATGGCGGCCATTTTGGTTGGTTGGCCAGGTCACCGGACACAATTTTCAAACTAGATAACCCAATGATGGTTGTGGCCAAGTTTAGTTCAATTTGGCCCAGTAGTTTCAGAGGAGAAGATTTTTGTAAAAGATAACTAAGATTTATGAAAAATGGTTAAAAATTGACTATAAAGGGCAATAACTCCTAAAGGGGTCAACTGACCATTTCGGTCATGTTGACTTATTTGTAAATCTAACTTTGCTGAACATTATTGCTGTTTACAGTTTATCTCTATCTATAATAATATTCAAGATAATAACCAAAACAGCAAAATTTCCTTAAAATTACCAATTCAGGGGCAGCAACCCAACAATGGGTTGTCCAATTCATCTGAAAATTTCAGGGCAGATAGATCTTGACCTGATAAACAATTTAACCACTGTCAGATTTGCTCTAAATGCTTTGGTTTTTGAGTTATAAGCCAAAAACTGCATTTTACCCCTATGTTCTATTTTTAGCAATGGCGGCCATTTTGGTTGGTTGGCCAGGTCACCGGACACAATTTTAGTTCAATTTGGCCCAGTAGTTTCAGAGGAGAAGATTTTTGTAAAAGATAACTAAGATTTATGAAAAATGGTTAAAAATTGACTATAAAGGGCAATAACTCATAAAGGGGTCAACTGACCATTTCAGTCATGTTGACTTATTTTTAGGTCTTACTTTGCTGAACATTTTTGCTGTTTACAGTTTATCTCTACCTATAATAATATTCATGATAATAACCAAAAACAGCAAAATTTCCTTAAAATTTCCAATTCAGGGGCAGCAACCCAACAACGGGTTGTCCGATTCATCTGAAAATTGCAGGACAGATAGATCTTGACCTGATAATCAATTTTATTCCGTCAAATTTGCTCTAAATGCTTCGGTTTTTGAGTTATAAGCCAACTGCATTTGACCCCTATGTTCTATTTTTAGCAATGGCGACCATGTTTGTTGATAGAGCAAAACTTCGGATACAATTTATAAACTAGATACCCTAAGGAACATTCAGTTAAAGTTTGGAAGTATTTGGCCTAGTAGTTTCAGAGAAGAAGATTCTTGAAATAGTTTATGACGACAGACGACGACAGACGACGGACGACGACGGACGCCAAGTGATGGCATAAGCTCACTTTGGCCCTTCGGGCCACGTGAGCTAAAAAAGACATAGTTGAACCTAATTCTAGATATATATAGATGTATTGAGTCTTTGTTAAATTACCGAGAGTTTTCGTCGATGCGTTGATGTCGGTCTCACGAAACAGATTTCAAGAATTCGAAGGCATATAAGATAACAAAAATTAAAGCTCAGTTTTCTTAATTTATTCTTTACATGAACAGAAATCATTCAATTCAAAGTAAATGATTTAGACACAAAAAGGAAACAAATTGAAAATGATTTCGTGAGTCCATTTCAGCAACAGATAAAGGAAAGCTCTTATTCTAGAAAAATAAACCACGATGAATGAATAGGCTGACGCCACGGCAATGGATTGAATCAAGCTTAGATTGTTGGTGCATTTATATTTAAGATATGTGTGTGGTGCATACAAAAAATAATATTGTAAGCCGTGTAATATTCAAACAGTTATACATCATTTACATTTTCCAAAATGATGGCTTGCTCAAGTTTTATTTTGAGAGATAATTATAAATGAACAGTGTATCATCAAAATTATATTCATATAACAAAGAAAGCGTTCAAAACCTCAAGTGGTATCCATTTAATAACAACAACTTGATAAATGATTAATACAAATATTTACCTTGTCATTTTACTTTAAAAAAAATTGGAGGTTCAATATTGATCTTCCAATATAACCTCTTGAACTTATGAAGTGTTTTTGATGTATTTGTTATAAGAATTTGAAACTAACACGATGTTTAGAAGTGGAATAAGGATGATATTATTATGAAATGTTATTCGGATACCGTAACAATGTCTATGAGTCAGTAAAATGCATGAAGACACTGGACTGAATGTGATGATGATGAATTGGTGAATTGTCTAGGGACAAAAATTATATGCATATCAGATCCTTCCGCTCGTACGACAATCACGAATTCCAAAATCAAAAGAACAACAAACTTAGATTTAATATACCTTTCATTTTCTATTCTTTTGCATCCTCAAAGGGAATGCTCCGAAACATATATCAATAAATCATCAAAAGTTGAAAGGTGCTGTCTTTCAGCTTTATCATAACGGCTGTTGATATTTATCTATCACTTTCTGGACGCATAATATAAGCACACGACAAACAGCAACACAGTAGCATTGAAACTGTGTGGTTCTTTTTTGTTTTCATTTCTTTTATTTTTATTTTTCAGGTACAGTTTGAATGGAGTCGTGCCGAAGTTTTAAATTATAACGTCACTCTATCAATAAAGCTTATGACGTTTTTTGAAACAAATCCGGTGAGACTATATACTTCTACAGTTATATTTATTTTTTGTAACTTCTCCAATATACAGTCGTAACTAATATTAACTGAGCGTCACTGATGATTCTTATGTAGACGAAACGCGCGTCTGACGTACTTAATTATAATCCTGGTACCTTTGACCAGTAGTCAGCACTTCAGTGTTGACATGAATATCAATTATACGGTCATTTTTGTAAATTCCCAGTTACAAAACTTTGAATTTTTCGAACAACTAAGGGTTTTCTTATCCCAGGAATAAATTACCTTAGCCGTATTTGGCACAACTTTTTGGAATTTTGGGTCCTCAATACTCTTCAAACTTTGACTTATTTGGCTTTACAACTATTTTGATCTGAGTATCACTGATTAGTCTTATGTAGACAAAACGCGCGTTTGGCGTACAAAATTATAATCCTGGTACCTTTGATAACTTTTTAATGAATAGTGATAAATAACTACAACTTGTCCACGAGTTTTTATCTTCTATTTATAAGTTTTAAAATAAGGTAAGGAGAAGAGAGAGTCTACAGAAATGAGACAATTAAAAAAAAATAATAGAACTTTAATTATCAAACATCTAAAATATATTTGTTTCTTCTCATAAAGAGACCCTGACTTTGCATCTTACCCTTTGACCATCGACATTGACACTGAAAGCGTTTTCTCATATGTTTGTGATTGTTTATATTTCGAGTCCCCCAAACTATTGTTTGTATGTTGGTCCTTTTTTTAACCATTTCGCTGTCACTGTATTTTTTGGCTAATGAGTTTGAATATACCTTTCATCTTGTGTCTCTCTCTTTTTTTTTTGGAACATATTCTGGTTGATCTGATGGATGTGAATTCACAGCCAGATTTGTATATGTAAGTATATGAGGAGGATTCGAAAAAAAAATCGTTAATCAAACAATTGTATGTACCATGCACCAAGCTTTACAGCATTCCAAGTCTAACCGTTTGTGAAATAGTGTAATAGAGATTTTCTATAAATGTCTGTAAACACAAATACTTAATTTAGTAAAAACAAATAATTTATCTCATAAAACAACCAGCACCAAGATTATGGACCATCACATGAACAAGTGGCGATATTAAATGAGCTTTTTAGAACACAGATTTCTTAAAGTAAATTCTGTAAATTGTTTTATTACAGTCCTGGTACAATGCTTCCACTGCTCTGTCATATCCCTTGAACACTATATGTACGGGAACTCAAGCTGGTCTAGCTTACGATCATGTTCATGTTCACACAGGGTAAGAAATATATGAAGTAGAATTGAGTTAATATTAAATGTTCGCATATTCTTAAGCAACTTATAGTTCTGACACAATTTCCACATGCTAACAATTGGGCAAAAGTTTCTATATCCTAGTATAAAAAGAAGTATGCTTATCAACAGCTGCTTTGAATATCAGGTGCAAGTTTCTTATTCACAAAAACATTCATAGAATTTAAGATTTTTGTAAATTTAGGAGACAGCAAACAGAGTTTCATCAAATAAACAAGAAAATGAGAATTTCTAGATTTTGATAGAACTATGTTGGATCTAAACAATCTAAATGCCTCAATTATTCTTTGTCGTGATATCCATAAATCTCTTACCTCACTTCAAGAATTATATATTACGTTTGAATATGCGCCCATTTATGTTATGTCTGAAGAAAAAGAGAAGAGTAGTTCATATATCTTGAAAAGATAAATGCGATATAAAAGATATAAAATATATTATGCATTTAAAAAGAAAAAATGTAAAATCACTAAAATGCTGAACTCAGTAAAATTTCAAAAGGAAAGTCCCTCATCAACTGGCAAAATCAAAGCAACCTTAAAATAATCAAACGTAGAATTTAATCCATATAATGTGATGATGTGAGTTCTTAAGCGAGATTGAGTTTCGTTAAGTGGCTGTTTGAGTTTTTTCTTAAATGTCCTGTACCAAGTCAGGAATATGGCCATTGTTATATTATAGTTCGTTTCAGTGTGTGTTACATTTTAACGTTGTGTTTCTTTTTGTGTAGTTTGTTTCCTCTAATATTTGAGTGTGAATTCACATTATTATAGGACGTGTCACGGTAATTTTCCATCCCAAATTCATGTATTTAGTTTTGATGTTATATTTGTTATTCTCATCGGATTTTGTCTAATGCTTTGTTCGTTTATGTGTGTGTTACATTTTAATGTTGTGTCGTTGTTCTCTTATATTTAATGCGTTTCCCTCCGTTTAAGTTTGTAACCCGAATTTTTTTTCTTCTATCGATTTATGAGTTTTGAACAGCGGTATACTACTGTTGCCTTTATCTATATTTATAGCATTCCTCAACCAGCATTAGGAGGACTAGCTTACCAAAATCAAGTTTGCAAGCCTAGGTACAGATGTGGTGTTTCTGCAGATGGGGCTACAACATATGTCGCAACAGTCCATGAAATTGGTCATAAGTATGTTATTTCATCCACTTTGATAAATTACGAGTAACCCTCCATAAATGATGCTACGTTAAAATGTTTGTAATGATTGCTTTGTATTTATATGGTAATTTTACAATACAAATCGTGTTTATATTGTAAACAATGTATTTTTATTATTTACAATATAAACACGACTTGTATTATAGGGGAGGGTTTAGATCTCATAAACATATTTAACCCCGCCGCAATTATGCGCCTGTCCCAGGTCAGGAACCTCTGGCCTTTGTTAGTCTTGTGTGATTTTTAATTTTAGTTTCTTGTGTATAATTTGGAGTTCAGTATGACGTCCATTATCACCGTACTAGTATACATATGTTTTAAGGGGCCAGCTGAAGGACGCCGCCGGGTGCGGGAGTTTCTCGCTACATTGAAAACCCATTGGTGGCCTTCGGCTGTTGTCTGCTCTATGGTCGGGTTGTTTTGACACATTCCACATTTCCTTTCTCAATTTTATTTTTATTATTCATTATATATATCAAGTTTAAGTATTGGTGATATTCCATTCAAGGAGAAAAGAGTTTACATGTTTTAAATAACATGAGACATTTCTTTAAGTTAAGTAATTTTATGAATGATTAACCACAACCTTTACATCTTACATTATTTACAGCATGGGTATGTATCATGACGCCGACAGAAATTGTTTATCTCCGGATGTTGGTGTCATGGGTGGTGCTGGCGTCGGATGGAGTACATGTAGTGTCAATGATATGAACACTATGTTACAGTAAGAAAATATTGTACTGTGAATTCAAGTATTTTCGTGGGTATCAATTTTCGTGGATTAAGGAAAACTAACATGTTTGTGGATATTTAATTTCGTGGTTTTGCCGAAGTTTACATAAAAGCCTATATGAAATCTGCTTTTGGTTGAACATTAAATTTCGTGGTTCTTCTTTACCCACAAAATCCATGAAAACTGGTATCCAACGAATAATAATGAATCCACAATATACTTTAGTATGATTAAAGGTTCACATTATATTTTATATGGTTGTCGATTGCTTGACTATATGGTTGTACGATGTTTTCGCAGTAAAAGTTCATTCCTAGATGAAGAGTGGGTTGAGTTAAAAACAAAAAAAAACAAAAAACATTTGTCGCACCTCAATGTAATTTAAAGACATTTTTTCAAATAAATTTCTTTTTTCCGTAAACATTCTGATAAATAGCACACATTTGAGGATCATTAAATCTGTAGACTTTGATTCACAATTGTAAGGAGAAAATGTAATTTTCATTTCAAAATAATTTACGTTTTACCTGTGGGCAAAGTTCAAGTATAGGAACGTGCAATGTAAAATTAATAAAAATTCTAGTAATCCGGTATTTCTAAAAATGTAGACTCAAAAGGTAGACCAATTATTAACCGTACGACATACATACAACACGTTTGTGTTCAAAAAGTCACACTTGCAATATACAAATCTTATAAATTAACTACAGAGAAAATTAAACAACATTTCTAAAAGTGAATGTAGGATAAAACTTGTATTTGTTTATTCCATGAAGCTATTGAATATGCATAATTCGAATTAGACTATTAGGTTTGAAAAAGAATAGCAGATGGCGTCAATTTAAGTTAAAGGTTTTAAAGATTTTATTTTATTTCATAACAAAGTAAAAGTGATTCATTTTGCCTTTGCTAACTTTAACATATATTTATATATACGGAAGATGAAAAGTAGACTTTTAAGACTCCTAAGTTGAAGTAAGAGTAGATACAATAAATGTTTGAGTATGTGAATTTATTTATCTAACATTTCAGAAATAATTATATTGTTTAAGTTAAAAAAGAGTATCAGGAGTTACATCATTAGTGATGTATTTTTGACGTCATAAATGTGAGTGAATTTTGATATAAATTTTGACAGATTTCTCGGAAATTAACAGTTGCACCAACTCTTGACAATAAAAATTCTTTCCCATATTTTTAGTTTTGAATATTTTTTTTAATTGACAACGAATGGCGACACATATCAAACCATGTAAAAAATGTCTAAATGGTCACTTATTTTTAGAAAAATAATTAAGATGTTTTTTTTTCTGTTTTTCAGGCTTATGTTCTTATAAATATAACGCAGATGCACATTTTTGCTTATTATCTATTAAAAATTAATACATTCGACAAACATACACATTAGATATATTTTTGAAAAGAATTAGTTTAAAAATACACCTTTGCAGGTCATTTATTTAGGGTTTCTGGCTGTGCTGCTTAAATGTGCTATAGTCTTGGCAAGATTCGGCACATCGTTTTGTATTTTTTGTAATCTATCTTGGCTTCCAAATGTTTTGATTGTGAGCGCCTCCGGTAAGTCTTTTGAACACAACGCACTCGTCTATAATACTTAATTTTAAGCATGTTTTCCTTTCTTAATAATAAGATCTTAAATTTCTCATTTATTTTTTTCGAAATCTTTGACAGTTCCGTCAAAGTTCAGTTGCCAATTGTTGTTTCCACTGTGGTATGTTTCTGTGTTATTTAACTTATAACGTATACGTAGCATTACTTACAGAACTGGAAACCATGGATGTCTATGGATAGACAATATTGCTGATAATGAAGTTACTCCCGCATCACTACTAGGAATAACATTAGTGCCAGAACTTTTAGGTAAATACATTTCAAATAATGTTTCAACAGTTGGAAAGAGGACGGTCTGGCAATATACACAATGGATAGATTTGGTCGAAATCCGCTACGTTAAAGACATAATTTACTGTTAACACCACTGTTTGCATCCCCTTGGTATGGTTTGTTTCAAATTTAGACCTATAAAATTCTATGCCATTCATGATTGAGGTTTGCGTAGACAGAATCGTCTTTCTTGATAGTTTAAACGATGTGTTTTGGAGACAATGGTGTTACATCCTTGTATAATACCTGTTTTAAGAATATAGTAAAGGTCAGGTTTTTGAATTTTTGTTAAATGTTTGGAATCTTCGTTTTTTATGCCCCACCTACTACGATAGAAGAGAGGCGTTATATTTTCTGGTCTGTGCGTCCGTTCATTTGTTCGTTCGTTAGTCCGTCTGTCAAGCTTCAGGTTAAAGTTTTTGGTCAAGGTAGATTTTGATGAAGTTGAAGTCCAATCAATTTGAAACTTAGTACACCTGTTACTTATGATATGATCTGTATATTTTAACGCAAAATTTTAGTTTTTACCCCAATTTCATTGTATACTGAACATAGAAAATGATAGGGCGAGTGGGGCATCCGTGTACTTTGGACACATTCTTGTTTTCCTTACGTTACAGGGTAAAATATTTTGCCCTATATCACCCACTTTTCTTTTTGTAAAAGACTTTAAATGCTCATAAAAAGATCATTACCAAAACTTAAACGGATTCTAGTTTTGTTTTCTTACGATTTCAGACCAAAAAAAAATTCAAATGCCAAAGATAAAGTAAAAGTTGGAATGACTCTTTTCGCGCCTTTATTTAAACATCAAATATCTCAATAAGGGTTCCATGACATATCAATATGTTTAGCTCAATTTGTTCCTTAACTAATGTTCCTCTGACTTATGGTATCAATTGTAAATTCTAGATTGTATTCTAATTTCAGTTAGGTACATCCTTAACATCTTCTTGTTTAGTTCAACTCAACATAATATAGTATTTGCTGCTGACAAATACCGTCTTTATGGACACGGACAAGGTGTTTCTCTGATTGTAGAATAATAATGACCCTTCCACCTTCAGATTTGTCAATTTTATGCACGCACACAGGGACAGAACTCATTTAGGATCCTGTATACGTGACAAAACGCTGAACCAAATTTGCTTATTGTATTACATGACACATTCAACAAATGAGTAAAGAAGATTACATAGACATTATGATGCAGATTCATACAATATAAGGTCAACGTATGGCTTTAAATATTGAGCAAATCGCATATCGAAGAGTCATCTATTAAAGGCCATCTTTAGCAGAAATTCTTTTTAAATCTTTAATACCAACAGTAGTGGTTGTAACAGTGACTCTTTAATTATGTAGACGATCACCCGGATATAATGATACCTTGACCAAATCACTTCAAATTTATCGCTGATAAGGATAAGTGTATATAGTTTTGCTTTTAAAAACTTTTAAGTTTGTCTTTCACTTCAACTTTATGCCGTTGTTATATGACTAAGGGAATCATCAGGCATGTTTTCTACAGTTTCATATTATTTGTTTCTGCATAAATTCTTCTTACCGTTCTATTATTTTTGCAATTATTTAAATATAATTAAAAGGGCCGGTATCGCAGCTGTATATTCATTTGACTACGGTTTATTCTGTTTTTCATTGACTTGTCGTTTTTTTTTCAAAATATCCAGTTGCTTTCATCAATGTTTTTACCTGACTTGGAATAATATAGATTATATAAAAAAAAGAACATGTACTATGATTGCAATTGAGACAACTCTTCACAAGAGACAAAATGACAAACAAATTAACATCTATAGGTCAGCTTACGAGCAAAGAGCATACTGCATAGTCATAGCTATAAAAGGTCGCGAAATGGCAAATGTAAAACAATTCAAACGAAAAAAATAACGGCCGAGTTTGTTAAAAAAAACGGAAATCAAAAATGTTACACAGTAACTAACAACAACTACTGAATTGCAGGCCTTTTTTCTTTTGAAGAGTGATTTTTAACATACCTCCTTGTTTTTCTCAACATATTCAAATAAGGTACTGCGTATATATTAAAAAAACAAGGTCTCACACAATAAAGTATAACAACTTGAATATTCATGCAGGCAAGCTTAAGACATATTTTTAAGCTATCGAGACAATATAAAGTTTCAATAATGATAGAAATCTATATCTGTTGGTGTTTAAAATAGCTACACGGAATATTTTAAAACTTTTTTTTACCAGGTCAGATGAAGACAGCAGATGAAGTATGTGAACAGTTATACGGAAGTGGATTTAGATACCGTCAATATCCGGATGTTGTTGTGAGCAAATTTTATTTTCACAGCATTTACTTCATTTTGACACATTTAAGAATCGTCAACTCATAAGTTGGAAAAGAAACTGACAGCTCAATGCAAAATAAAAAAAAACACTAACGACGAAGAGACTTACAAGTCAACATAGTGTAAACAATAATATGTGGTGCAGTCGCTAATGAGATAAATATACATCAATGACAAAAATAAAGTAGAAGTTTACAACTGTAAGTCACTACACTACCTGGAAAAAAGACCAAGCAAAACGAAACTGCAAATGTGGGGGCTATCTTAGATTCTCCGAAACGGTAAGCAGATCTTATCCCATATGTGACACCCGTAATATTGGTCAAGGTTAATACTAATTCGGTGATAATCCTCTTCAAGTGATTTCACAATCGTGATGTTTCAATCGAAGAAGAAATGACGGCATGGTAGTTACGACAACTGGAACATATCCGTGGTCATCTTTGAAACAGATATTCCGTAACGTTCAGCCAACTGTCGTCTTTAAAAACTTAGTAGTTGAATGTCACAATGTTCAATGTCGTCAAGAACAAAACTATATGTGCAAGTGAACGATGCATTAACAAAGCATTTTTTCCGTCAACAGAACCCTTCTTGTAACCTGTATAGCTGTGTCGATCATAACGTTGGGAATGCACATGGTGGGATGTTCAAACAGCCTAATTCTATTACCGGTCTCTATTGTGAACATCAAAAGGTAAATATAACATCATATTATTGTTAGTAATCATATAGTATGTAAAGTTCTGTTTTCATTAAATATAGGAAATAGGCTGTGAATATAAAATTAGCACATTCACTCTCATTGCTTTTATTCGGTTCAAATCAAGCATCTAAACCACTTTAAAAAGCTTCGAGTACATTTATATGCGAGGTTTCCGTATGTGATGTAATTCAGGTATTTACTTTTACACCAACAGCTTGAACGTTAAAAGTTCCGGTCAAATTCTTAAAAAAAGCTTTTTAACTTTCTGAAACACAAAATGCACCTATATTTTTCTAGTCGATACCAGACCGTTAAATTTTTCCACTGCACAGTTTAGTTTGTATTTAGAGTAGTTTTTAAGGTGTAAATACAGTCATTTTTGTCCATTTAGTATGATTAACCTTAATCCTGCCACGTTTTGTATGTGCCTGTCCCAAGTCAGAAGACTGTAATTCAGAGGTTGACATATTTCATATTTGTTTTTTGTTCAATATAATCAACTTAAACACGGACTGTAGACAATTAAACAGTCATATAGGTACTTAGAAAACTAAATGTCGAGTAAAGACCCGCGCTTGAATTTGACTAAATTGACTTGTAACTGCAGGTTAAATGAACAAAACTTCACACGTGAAACAAAATTAATCGAGACCATAAAAAAGAAACAATTATCCGCATATTGTTTGTACTTCGGGAATAAAGTTTTTTTTCAGTTTGTATTTATCTTATAACCTTTTTTTTTTTTTTTTAACTTTTTTCCAACTTTGTTAGTTGCATAGTTTAATGGTTGTACATAAAATGATGTTCTTATATCATAGATCTGCTTTGCCGGTGCCTGTAAAGATTGGTCTGACGCTCAATTATCTAATCTAGAAGTACGTGCAGGAGGATGGTCATCCTGGGAATCATGGACAACCTGTTCCCGGACATGTGGGCGAGGCCTGGTATACAGACGAAGAAGATGTGATGACCCAACGTACGTTTTCGGGGGAAAATTTAATTGTAATCATTTGTTTTTCGAATATCATTATAACAATATTACAAATTTCCCTAAAAAAAATAATTCACTTACTTGCTTAATTACTTGCTGAATTGTTACACTCTACATCCTCAAAAACGGTAATGCCGACGATTTTTATTATTAGTAAAAAAAGCAATGCGACGGTTCTGACGGTTTTATACCAAGTCAGGAATACGACAGTGGTTATCAAATAGTCCGTTTTCATGTATGTTGGAGTTTAATTTTGCAGCATTTCAGTGTTTCTGTTGTTCCTTTCCTTTCCTATTATTGTTGTTTCTGGCTTAATGTTATTTGTACATCGTTTTATATATATATTTCAGTCCAAAGAACAGTGCAAATTGCATTGGAAATGAGTACGAAGCCGAAGGCTGCAATCTTACGGTAATCATTGTATTATATTTATTTGCTTTGACCATTTTCATTTTAAAGCTGTTTTGTATATGATGATTGACTTATGAGTTTGAAAACAGTATTGGATTTATATTGATATATTTGGACAACAGTAACAACAAAAGGGCACTAAATCTTCAAAAGATTCAGAAAACTAGGGACTGAGCAATCCGAAATACTGTTTTTAATCTCTACAGTGTACATACACCATACAAATTTTTCTGCAATAGATCTATCTGCTTCAAAATAAAATGATAATATTAAAAAATAACTGTTAGCATCTGAATAAGATACAAGATACTTTACTTTCCCAATTATAATTAAGTTTTTATAATTTTTAATTATAACTATGATTATATTATTATTATTATTAGGTATTATCTATCGGTTCTTTTTAAATAGTTCTGTAGGCCGCTGACAAAGATCTCTATGATATACCCTTTAATTCACCATTTACAAGATGAATTTGACCTCATCATTCAAGTATTTAACTTTTTAGTTTTAGATTGAACATTATCTTTGTAATGGTGACGCTTCCGATCATAAAAATGAACATTTAAAAGGGAAATGTTATTCATGCTCTAAAGCATTGTGGTATAACTTACAAATACGTGTGTTTGTCTCTACTGTATTGTATAAAGTTAAATATCAAAATACCGATCTCCTAGTAAAATATTATACGGAAAATCATTAAGCAAAAGCTAAAATCAAATGCCCAAACACATCAAACGAAAGAATAACTGTCATATTCCTGACTTGGTACAGGCATTTTCTAATGTAGAAAATGTTGGATTAAAACTGGTTTTATAGCTAGCTAAACTTTTCACTTGTATCTATCTTTTTCAATCAATAGTACGTTATCTAGAAAAGAATTCATGTGTGTTCCTTATTTCCAGGTTGACATTAGATAAAGGTTCAAATTCAAAATTAGATTTTATCTTTTTATAGGTTCTCTCGTATAGATTTTATGAATTTGGAGATAAGGTTCTGTGTAATTTCTGATCCTGGTATCTGTGATGACCTTTTTTCCTTAGTAGAATTGAATAGAATAAAAAACTATACGTTAAATTGTCATAAAAAAGGTGATACCAATGGTTATTATCAACTGAATGGAAAAATCACACGCCAAGTATTGTTCACACGTATTTTTACAAATATTTTTCAGCCCTGTACTGGGGACAGTAACAAGAATTCTAATCTCATAATACAAAGAGCATCAGAGACATGTCAAAGACTAATTGATAACAACATCATTAATGGGACTAAATATACAGCTTCAGGATCAATTTACTCATCACTAAGTACGTAGAAAAAAATTAATTCAGATTTACACATAAAAATATTATTGTTTGGGGCTTTATTAGCGAGGAAATAACATATCTGTCATGGAGATTGGACAATTGTTTTGCAACATTTTGGTCCTCGAATATTGGTGTATCATAGATATTAATAGACTCAATTAGTTTCCTAATTCTGCTTTGAATTAATGACCTCACAGGAACGAGACTGGATATATCGACAGAATAAACGCCCCTTGTTATGCCTGCCAGGAGCATCGGAAAAGGCTGTTATATATAAATGATTTTTAGTTCATTTTAGGATGTATAATGTTGATGACAAACTATTTTTAAGACTTTATGATTTATAGGAAAACATGTATTGTTGACGATCTAATGTTATCCTTTACAACCCTTTTTTGGTTTGTGGGTTTTGTAGGATTTCTTTTGTCGTTTGTTTTGCCTGTCGTATTGATTTTTGCATCACATATCACTTTCTAAATAGACCATGGTGTATGTGAAGTTTTGTGTGAATCAGCTCCGGGGTATACTAGACCTGATTTAACTAGATTTGGATTGATAGAAAACGGTACACCATGTCCTGGAACTTTAGATGCAGCTGATGCGAAGCAATATTCCCGACGTCCAGGGTTTTATTCTGCTTGCTTAGAGGGTTATTGTCAGGTAATGTATTTGTTACGAGTTATTTTAAAGTAATATCCAAGTGAAGATAGACAACAAATAAAGTATCATGTGTAAACTTGGTGTTGATTTGTGCTAGTGATGATTTTTTTTTCTGTAAAAAAAAACATGGAATTACTTTTTAAGATAAACGATGTTTGAAGCCATTTAAAATTTTTGTTTACATCCAGTGTCTTGTCACAGGGGCGGATTCAGGCAAGGGCGCACCTGCGGAAATCAGAAAAATAGGCATAAAATCCATCATACAGTGTAAAATAAGCCTTCTAACTTCAAATTCTATATATGTATTTTTGCAATTGAGATATTGGATTTAATTACAGTGGTATTTATGAACAAAAGAACTTTTCCCTTCTATTTAAAAAAATATTACAAAGAGAAAAATCTGATATCTTGTGTTAAGACATGGTGTATGATTAGGCAACACTAATAATCAAAAGATATAGTAGTAATTTACAGGAGATAAACACAATACAACAAAACTGTGTCAATCCAAGTATCAAAACACTACCTTTTTAATGTTATTTTAACACGCAATGTGTATACGGCACATGCACATAATTCCTTCTGTCAAAGAGAATATTTCTCAAACTTTCGGTAGAAAAATCTATTTCAGCAAAAACACATCACAGTCGATAAAAAAACCGAACTGAAACATGATAACCAAAATGCAAAATGTCTCTAAAATCAATTTTGAAATGTTGTTTGTGAAGTTTTTACATTTCAAAATTGATAAAGGAGCAAGCTAATGACTTAAATTGATATATATATATTTATATTAGAATATCTGTTATTAAATTAAAATACTAATTAGTAGTATAGACTTCTTTGACGTTATGTTGCTACTGTTGTAGAGATTCGACTGTAACAATACTCTGAATGCTGGTGTATTTGATGGATGTGGTGTGTGTAATGGTGACAATAGTACATGTATTATCCGAGAGGGAAATTATACTGATGATGTGGCAACATGTAAATATTGATATTCGTTTGTTATTGGTAATGTATTTCCTAAAATGCATAATGTTATCTATGTTAAACTCAGATCGATGTCCGGTCTATAATCGACGTCTGTTCCTCAAATCATTGTCTTATATTTCAACCATCTTATCGGGGTCCAATGCGACGTAACATGATTCACTGAATCACAAAAAAAAATGTATAATCGATAAAAATCTCCTCTCATCGCGATTGATATAAATTTATATGAATCCGTTTTTTTTATTGATCTTTGATATTATCTGTTTCAAGCTTACAGAAACTAAAATTGTTTTCTTATATTGTACCAAAATTAAAGGACAAATATATGAGGCACACCTAACTATCCTTTATCTCAAGTTCGTTTGGATAGATGCGTTCAACATATTCACCAAATTGTTTGTTTTGATTTTGTTTTTTAAATATGTTTGACCTTGATGACTGATTTGTTTTGAGTTTTTTTGCATTTATTGTTTATAATATTAAAATTCATGGTTTTTCTAAAACTATAATAACAAATCATATCGATCTCCGAGGAAAATTTAAAACGGAAAGTCTGTAATCAAATGGCAAAATCAAACGCTCAAAAACATCAAGGGAATGGATAACAACTTTCATATTCCTGAAGTTTAAAGTATTATCTTTGCATTGTTGGCGACTCTATCAATGTTATTTGCATAGTCTTCGTTTTAAATTGCATTTCAAATTAGAATAGTAATATATGTTTTTGAAATTTATTATGTAGTCAATTACATTCACCAATAACCATCGAAAATTAAAATTGTAGCTACCAAATAAACTTCATGTGCTGTACCATTGATTTTTATTTTTTTGTTTTCCCTCAGACTTATATGGTTTTAATAAGTATTTTCTTATCATGAACACCCTATTGCTAATGTAAATATTCCGTCACCCGTCGTCCTTTTTAGGACGAAACATATAATTTCAGTAAAATATTAGCTACAGGCAGGTCAATAGCAAACAGACATTAACAGTCTACACGAATGTCCGTGCAAACTATCAATGCTTTTTCGCTTTTATAATGAATATTTTTTTATTTCAAAGTATGTATATTTTATATAGGGCAACGAAAAGAGTGGACAAAAATTCCAGTTGGTGCATATAACATAGAAATATCATTTGTATGGAACGATATGAAGCAATATTACACAGGTAACAACTTAAGCACTGCATTTATAGTATATTAGTTTCATCTAACACGTGTATTCAAAATGCAATGTAGGGTCATCTGTGTATCTAGATATTAAACTCAACTGGTTATTTGCGACTCAAGTGTTTACTTTTACATTCATTTAGATGTCGACTGAGTCGAGGATGATCTGATCACGTAAATACCTAACCAAACATTTTATTATTTAGATTTTGAGGATTTACGTTCTAGTCTGAGTATCTTTTATGCTTACTCATTTCGAACTGTATATACATTCACACTTATACGTATTCACAAAAATTGAACGGAAATCAAAATAAAACGATGCATTAAAACATAAAATATACTTTTCTAGGGTCACAATACAAATTCCTAAGTAGCAAAAAATAAAACTCAATTGAAAGCTTATTAGAAAAGGCTAGAACTGAACGGTGTAAAATATTTTCAAAAGAGATTCAAAATAAGTTGTTTAACACAATAACATCTTTTTTTTAATCGGAAACTGAAAAAAATCATTTGTAGCACACATGACTAAGTATTACTGATTATTACACTATACTCTAATTTCGTACTTAAGACAAGGTGTGGACAAAGGTTTGTGTTGTCATTGATGACAATGGCCTGTTAGGGGGTGCATTCATATGTATGCCAACAGGAGCAAATGCTACATGAACATAAACATTATGTTATGTTGTCTGGAAGGCGATGTGGAAACTATATAACTTTGTAATAGTATTACAGATAATTCAGGAAGTCACAAAATAAAGTGCTTGTGATTACAATGTATCGAGAAAAGCGCTTGACAGTAACAACTACTGATATGGTTCTGCAAAAATGTTGCATAATCGTTTTTGTCATTAGAACCGCTAGACCAAAATTAGATTTAAGGATGTACTTAGGTGAGGTAAGGTGAAAATTAATAAATCAAGAAGTTAAAATTGATACTATAAGCTGGTAGAGCATCAATTAAGGATAAAAATAAGCTAAAAATATTGATAGGTCATGGACCTCCTTTTCGAAATATTTGAGATTTAAAATATGGCAGGAAAATGCTGACTCGGACTTTTACGTTATTTTTGCATTGGTATAATTAGGTCTCAAAACAAAAGAAAGAAAATTAAGAATCTTCTAAAATTTTGGTAAATGACCTTTCATGAGCTATAAAGTCTTATATGAAAAAATAAATGTTATGGGGCAAAATATTTTACATTGTATTGTATGGAAAAACACCAAGGAGTCCGAACATTTTACACAAATTCCAAAAGTACATCCTTAAAGGAAGTTTTAAAAATAAAATCTGACCTTTGTAATATTAATTGAATAAAAGAAAAATCAGTACTTCAGAATTTCAATGAAACATATCGATGATACTGAAATACAATGAATAAAATATATCTTTACCCACTCATGAACAATTCTATGTATTTTCTGACACATTTTTATATATAATACTGTAGTACAGGGAAATGCCATCGTCAGCATATGAACTTGTGTATAATGCGTATCAGTTGCACACATACAAATATGAAGATGTGGCTTATGCATATGAAACGAAAAAAAATGAAACGGCCTGGTTTATGTCAGATAATTCATTAAAGAAAATCACCGGTCGGCTCCATACAATTTCTAATGAATTTGGAATTTACCCTTTCTTAAAGGTATAGAAGAAAACATTTAAAAAATGGGTACTGTACTGTCCTCCATTTCAGAAATATTTTCTAAAGAGGGAACACCAATTATAACGAGCAGCATAGCAGGTGATAGCAGGATATTTCAAACTGGAGAAAATCCGATTAGTTTTGGCGGAACTTTGTGGCATAATGATGCTTTTGTTACGATAATGCATACCAAAGGACCATTGGCAGAGCCGGTGATAGTGAAAGTTTGTAAAAATTTTACATTTGTAGTTAAAATTATGTATTTAGAAATTAATGTTCTGTGTTTGCAATTCGTGGATTTGGATCTGTCACTTAAATTCACAAACTAAGAACTTCTAAACTAATTATACTTTCATGAATTGAAACAATTGTTTTATTGCAATTAGGCATTAAATATGAAAATGGTAACTTAAAAACCAGGTTATCCGTTACCACAGATTAAAAAAAAACATCTTTTAATAAATTCATTCATAGATATAAATATTTCGTTTTGAAGTTTTGTTAACCTGGGCGTATGACATTTGCGCCGATTTTGAAAATATTCATTCTTTCATTTGCGCCGATTTCATTTTTTCATTTGCGCCGATTTTATATTTGCTCCTAATTAGATTTACAGGTAAGTTAATACTTGTACATGTACTATGTACTGTACTATACTATTGGTAAAGTCTGGTTATAAATGCTGTTCATTTATGTTAATTTTGATTCATATTGTTCCGAAACTTCATAGTAACATGATAGACATATTGCACATTGAAACGAGTCGAGGAGTCAATTCTAATCATCGAGGGCCATACATATCGGATGATAAGTGTCCTGAAACACATTTTACTAATGAACCATAAAATCGTGTACAGCCAGAGTCACCACGGATTCTATTGTCAAAACACAGAACGAGCATAACCATGTGGTAGATGTCCGAAAGACAGCGGGTACAGTCAATGTAAAGTCTGGTGATGTATCTTGTAGGACTTCTTCCACTACCCGTGGTGAGCAGGGGACAACAGTTATATACAAGTTATGATTGATAATTCATTAAATGTGTACAAGTGGCTAACTGAGGAGGTCTATAATGATCAATGAAAAAGAACATGACTTGGATTGAGAGTTCATTCATTGGCACTCATACCACTTCTTCTAATATCTATTCACCTGTAATTTACCTGTAAAAAAAAATCGGCGCAAATGAAAAAAAAAATCGGCGCAAATGAAAGAAATAATCGGCGCAAATGAAATGCAGATCGGCGCAAATGCAAAACGCTGGTTAACCTGTATAAAACTTTATTTCAAACAGGATAGTACATGCTCATTTTTCAGTGTCCGGAAATTTAGAAATAATCCTGGTAAACTTATCGATCCTTTAAATAAACTTATTCTAAAAGGCTACCAATTCGACTATGTAATTAGATCTTTGAATATTGTTTTATTGGTATTAATATTGATTTTGTTTTTAGTAAAATTTTAATAGCTAATTAAGTATTATTGCTATATATATATATATATATATATATATAAACGAGTCTAAATTGAAAACTATGTTCAAACCTATGATTGCGTTGGATAAAAACCGCAATTTTTATACGTGTGCATGTAAAACAAATTTCGTTGTAAAAGGGTCTAAAAACAGCACACACAACATTTTCCAAAAGACCAAAAAAGTGAAAAAGTATATTTAAACACAACGCATTTGACTAACAGGTCGAACAACTGATGTTCTTTAACCCTGCTGACTGCCATTGGCAATTGCCAAATAAAATTGATCACAAGATGTAGTAAAATGGATCTTAATATAAATTTAATACTAAACAGAAAAAAAATTTAACTTGTGGCCACGATGTTATGCCACAAACATACGGTGTCAATATTATATACAATATAATATATATATATGCACATTCATGATCAGGGATCTACAATCTGTCAATACCTGTATCTTGATATTGCACAAAATTATGTTTTTCTCTGACTGTTTATGACGTTTTTACACTAAATCTATTGGATGTTTCATGTGAACTGATTGATAATTTAGCCTTAGATGCATATTTTTTTATTATTTTGTTGAACTTGCTGTCAGTAACTGTGAGTACTCGCAGATCTTTAATTAGTTATTTTGTTGTTGGGATGTACAAGTACACGTCCACGTCCACTCTGTGTTTTTGTTATATGTGTGTAATTTTTATTTACATCCATTTGATGAGTTAAGCTTTATTCAACTGATATTTATAGTTCTTTCTTAAGTTGAACTGTAACACCACTAATTAAGATTTGGCGCGGGGGTCGGATCCCTCCAACATGTTTAACCCCGCTACATTCTGTATGTATATGCTCGTCCTAAGTCAGGGGCCTGTAATTCAGTGGTTGTCGTTTGTTGCTATGGTATAAATTTGTTTATCGTTCATGTTTGTGTTCATAAAGTAGGCGATTGTTTTTCTCTTTTGAAGTGTTTTACATTTGGGTGCCTTTTATAGCTGACTAAGCAGTATGCGCGTTGATCATTGTTGAAAGCAATACGGTGACTATATTTGTTAAGGCAGAGGTTTCAAATTATAAACCATGACTGAGGAAACGGACCAAACAAACTCAGTGGTCATGCTTAAAATATTATTGACATATCAGTATGGTTTTCTTTTAACTGGCATCATTACAAACTGAAACAAAATACCGGAAACAGTTCGCAAATGTCTCGCCTCAACGAAGTCGAAAAAAACCCTAACTTTATGAATTTATAGTTCCTCATTATATCCCGATTTAAAACAAAAGCAAACGCCAACATACATAGATAAGTGCAGTAGATAATAATGCCACATTCCTGACGTGGTACAGGACGTTTAAAGAAACATGGGGTGTTCTACCTTGTTTTATGGCTAGCCAACACTTTGTCAATCGAAAGTTTGTTCTACTGCTATTGGTTTCGTATGTTTTTGTCTATATATTTACAGGTGTATAGCATGGGCTCGAACACTAATACTGGAATGCAGTATATTTATTCTGCGCCAACTAATAGTAAGTTATGTTAATATAATCTTTATCAATTTATCTTTACATTCTGACATATACTTTTGTTTGAGCGTTCCTTATTAAAGTGTAAATACGGAGAGGCACTAATTCTATATATAATATTCATAAATTCAACTTTAAAAAGTGCCTATTGAAAGCTTCACAATGACGATCAAAATAAAAAAAAATCATATACTTGTATAGTTATATTCACTTACTTTTTGTCCTTTCATCTTTTTTAAACCGAACTTTCCCTTTCAACAGTCAAGATTTATGAAACTGGTTCTGGAAACGGTCTGCCAAACTGCCGCTGCAATCTAAACAGTCGTCACTATTTCTTCCGCAATGTGTATTACAGGAAATATTGAGCTATACTTCAAACGATTAAAGAGGGTACTGTAAAAAAAATAACAAAATAGCTTATAATATTCCTCTTTGAATATCTTTTCATCTTTAATCGATACACTAAAAATGCATAGCACTATGATAAATATGATTTGACTTCTTATACGTTCAGGTATTTCACATCCAATTTTTTATGGAAATATTCTTTATAAAGCACAAAGGTGTCAGTTTTCACCTCAAAAACTAACAAAACCTTTGAATAGACTTATTAAGAAGGGATATAGTTACGATACTGTTGTCAGGTCATTAAAGATTGCATATTTTGGCGTTAATATTGATTCACTTATAGGGTCTTTGCATCGGAACTAAACACATTTATTCAAAAACCAGTTCTTGGCATGACACGGGTTATGTTCTTCTCATATATGTTATGATGGTATGATACTAAACCCCTAACGGGAAGGATTGTGCCTGATGTTCATATGATGAAATCATAATCTTTCAGTCAGTTTAATTGAAGTCTGGAGCTGGCATGTCAGTTAACTGCTAGTAGTCTGTTGTTATTTATGTATTATTGTCATTTTGTTTATTTTCTTTGGTTACATCTTCTGACATCAGACTCCGACTTCTCTTGGACTGAATTTTAATGTGCGTATTGTTATGCGTTTACTTTTCTACATTGGCTAGAGGTATAGGGGGAGGGTTGAGATCTCACAAACATGTTTAACCCCGCCGCATTTTTGCGCCTGTCCCAAGTCAGGAGCCTCTGGCCTTTGTTAGTCTTGTATTATTTTAATTTTAGTTTCTTGTGTACAATTTGGAAATTAGTATGGCGTTCATTATCACTGAACTAGTATATATTTGTTTAGGGGCCAGCTGAAGGACGCCTCCGGGTGCGGGAATTTCTCGCTACATTGAAGACCTGTTGGTGACCTTCTGCTGTTGTTTTTTTTCTATGGTCGGGTTGTTGTCTCTTTGGCACATTCCCCATTTCCATTCTCAATTTTATTATTTGACCTAAGCGTTTGTTTATATTGAATGCATAACAATATGAACAATTCACGGGTTGACCAAATGAGAATGGAAGCAAGAGTTTATGCACTTTATAGATCTCAAATACTTATGGTAGTCCAATCATATATGTTACCTTCGGTAAACACATTATTTTATTTTGTTCAGAAACCGGGTGGAAATTCTGCTGTAATGAAAGCAAAAAGGTACATAAGATCGAAAACACCAGAAACTGACCAATCATTGTCTGTCATTGCTTTATTTCGATATACCATGAAACTGTCATGAGTTTTTTTTTATGTAAAGACGATAAATCGGTCTTCTTTCCTGCATTTAAACGAATAAGGATATGTTGTCTGTGAAACTAGCAGAAAACAAAATAACCGCACGGTGATATATGGTTGTTGACCATCTACGTCATCGGGTCTCTGGTACACAGCTACTTTTGTAAAGCTACTATTTCTGTATCAACAATCTGTAGTAATGGAAATCTACTTTTAATATACATGACTATTTTGTTACTGTTAAATTATTGTAATATTTAGGTATATGTATTTTACAGTACTTGATTTGTACTTGAAATTTAAGTACTACAGATTTTTGGTTACACCGTTACATTTTCAGCATTTTGAGAGTTTTTCGTTTTCGAAATCTCATAATGTTATGATGTTCAAACACAGAATACTATGATTATTGTTGGTATTATTTTTGTACAAATATTTTAAGTACAAATCAAGTACTGAAAAATACAAGTACCTAAATATTACAATAATTCTAAAGTAAAGAAATAGGACTAAATATTAAAAGTAAATTTCTAGTACTACAGATTTTTAGTACAGAAATAGTACCTCTTCAAAACTAGCTGTGTAGGGTAGTTTCAGTGATGTTTCAGGGGCAATCATATCCAGTCGTATTTTTTTTTTTTTTTTTTTTGTTACTCATACTTATATTTTTCAGTTGACTCATGTATTGGGACATGTGAGAATGGTGGTACATGGAGTACAGATATGTGTGCTTGTGATTGTACATCTGGATATACCGGTACGTTTATCCGAAAAGTAAATTTAGTGTATAGTTGTTGTTTTTTTATGCATCGCTAGGAGCGTTTTGTTTTTTCTGTGTGTGCGTCCATTCGTTTTTCTGTCACGCTTCAGAATTAAGTTTTTGGTCAAGGTAGTTTTTTTTCAATATTAATGCAAAAGTTTTGACTACTATTTTACGATCCACTGGCATAGCAAATTATAGTGCGAGTATCGTATCCGTTTACTATAGACTTTTTTCCGTAATTTTTCATCAAATTTCTCATCTTAGGGCGACTCTCATCGAATGATTAAACGAAACAATTACTTGTTTATGCGATTGAATAATGTTAATATTGTTTGATCTTGTACGACTTATTAATCAAATTAAAAATATGTTTACCAATTTAATGATGAGATTAGTTATCTTTTTGTGCAATAAATTAGGATATATAATTCTAGGAGTATTTTCTAGAGTATGTAGAGTTTTTTATACGACTATTAGATAACGACCTATGAAGCGTAATATGTGTTCTGATTTCTAAGATATATTTTTAAGCTAGTACTCGAGTTATTCTTCACCAAGTTGACATCCCTAGTTTAAATACATATTCCTATGTGTTCTGATTTCTAAGATATATTTTTTAGCAAATACTCGAGTTATTCTTCACCAAGTTGACATCCCTAGTTTAAATACATATTCCTATGTGTTCTGATTTGCTAAGATATATTTTTAAGCTAGTACTCGAGTTATTCTTCACCAAGTTGACATCCCTAGTTTAAATACATAATTCCTATGTGTTCTGATTTCTAAGATATATTTTTTAGCTAGTACTCAGAGTTATTCTTCACCAAGTTTACATCCCTAGTTTAAATACATATTCCTATGTGTTCTGATTTCTAAGATATATTTTTAAGCTAGTACTCGAGTTATTCTTCACCAAGTTGACATCCCTAGTTTAAAAACATATTCCTATGTGTTCTGATTTCTAAGATATATTTTTTAGCAAGTACTCGAGTTATTCTTCACCAAGTTGACATCCCTAGTTTAAATACATATTCCTATGTGTTCTGATTTCTAAGATATATTTTTAAGCTAGTACTCGAGTTATTCTTCACCAAGTTGACATCCCTAGTTTAAATACATATTCCTATGTGTTCTGATTTCTAAGATATATTTTTTAGCTAGAACTCGGAGTTATTCTTCACCAAGTTTACATCCCTAGTTTAAATACATATTCCTATGTGTTCTGATTTCTAAGATATATTTTTTAGCAAGTACTCGAGTTATTCTTCACCAAGTTGACATCCCTAGTTTAAATACATATTCCTATGTGTTCTGATTTCTAAGATATATTTTTAAGCTAGTACTCGAGTTATTCTTCACCAAGTTGACATCCCTAGTTTAAATACATATTCCTATGTGTTCTGATTTCTAAGATATATTTTTTAGTAAGTACTCGAATTATTTTTCACCAAGTTGACATCCCTAGTTTAAATACATATTCCTATGTGTTCTGATTTCTAAGATATATTTTTTAGTAAGTACTCGAGTTATTCTTCACCAAGTTGACATCCCTACTTTAAATACATATTCCTATGTGTTCTGATTTCTAAGATATATTTTTAAGCTAGTACTCGAATTATTTTTCACCAAGTTGACATCCCTAGTTTAAATACTCTAGTTATTCTTCACCAAGTTGACATCCCTAGTTTAAATACTCGAGTTATTCTTCACCAAGTTGACATCCCTAGTTTAAATACATATTCCTATGTGTTCTGATTTCTAAGATATATTTTTTAGCTAGTACTCGAGTTATTCTTCACCAAGTTGACATCCCTAGTTTAAATACTCGAGTTATTCTTCACCAAGTTGACATCCCTAGTTTAAATACTCGAGTTATTCTTCACCAAGTTGACATCCCTAGTTTAAATACTCGAGTTATTCTTCACCAAGTTGACATCCCTAGTTTAAATACTCGAGTTATTCTTCACCAAGTTGACATCCCTAGTTTAAATACATATTCCTATTTTAGTATATTTGATCTTTAATTATTCCCAAAGTCAACGATCCGTGAAGGAGATATATATTTCATCAGAATAAAAGTAATGTTCATTATCTTTAACAGGGAATTTATGCACCAGTCAATGTTCTACGCAATGTAATAATGGAGCTGCCGTGAACGAATCTAACTGTGAATGTATATGCAACGAAAAACAGTTCGGAAGTAAATGCAATTGTCGATATCCCTTTACTGGTGGAAACTGTAACACGTGTAAACATGTGACTTGTGAGAATAATGGTGTATTTAATGCTATTTCATGTCGTTGTGAATGTTTACCTGGTTATGGTGGACTTCGGTGTGATGGTGAGTAAAACAATATGATGTTATATATCAGGGCCATGCATTACAATATGTTGACTGATATTAAAGGTTTTTTTTTAAATGCATGACATGCTTTCACAATATTGTATCGTTCACAAAATTTTCATATTTTACTGATGTCTTTCAAAAATTCTAAGGTGTCCTAAAACTACAATAGCCTACTTGAATTTATTTTCAGTTTAGATTAATCATTGAGCAATAAACTAATTTTCTTAGTTTTGTTTTCACACGTTTCCTATATTTATGAATCCCATTTGTTTGCAGTAACGTGTGCAGATACTGGTGATAACGCTACATGTACGGCAGGAGCAGCCGCAGGAAATTGTATATCAGATAATGTGAACATGGAGCAAACATGTATGGTATCGTGTAATTTGTGTGGTAAGAACATATCTCTTCTCAGCTTGTTCAAATTAAATTTCTGATTTATGTAACTTCTCAGCTTCTCAGCTTGTTCAAATTAAATTTCTGATTTATGTAACATATCAAACGTACCAGGATTATAGTTTAGTACGCCAGACGCACGTTTCGTCTACATAAGACTCATCAGTGACGCTCATATCAAAATATTTATAAAGCCAAACAATTACAAAGTTGAAGAGCATTGAGGATCCAAAATTCCAAAAGGTTGTGCCAGATACGGCTAAGGTAATCTATGCCTGGGATAAGAAAATCCTTAGTTTTTCGAAAAATTTAAAGTTTTGTAAAAAGGAAATTTAAAAAAATGACCACATTATTGATATTCATGTCAACACCGAAGCGTTGACTACTGGGCTGGTGATAAAAGATGTACAACGGTATTTTTCCTATTCTCCAGAAACGCATGTAATGCGCAAACTATACTTTTGACAGCTTATTTTGTTAATGACGGTAGGTTTTTAACCGGATTTTTGTGTCAAAGATGTCGGTTATTGATTTGGGGATGTACGGCGGGCGGCCGGGCGGGCGGGCGGCAACCAAATGTTGTCCGTGCATTTACTCATGAAGCGTTCAACCAAACCTTTTAAAATTTTAATATGTTGTTACTGACAACAAAATGGAGGTCAAGTTCAATAATGACGATTTTGACTTTTACCGTTCAGGAGTTACGGTTCTTGAAAGTTTAAAAAATGTTGTGTCCGTGCATTTCGGTTCTTGAAAGATTGAAAAATTGTGTTACCTGAGTATTATTGGCAGATTATACAACAGAAATGGGATTCATTAACTTTAGAAGCATTCTATGTTTACTATTTTTTATTAGATATTTTCAAAATCCTAGGTAGGTGGACTTAGTAATTTTTTCTTACTTTATGCATTAAGGGCACACAGTTTGTCCTGCTAGAGGGTCATTTTCTATCTAGTTTATATGTTGTTATTGTTGACAACATGGAAGTCAAGTTTGATATTGATAATCATAAATTTTACCTATTAGGAGTTTTGGTCCTTGTAATATTGATAAATGCCAGAACACAAATAAATGTTAAAGAATCCGGTTTACTGTCATTTTGACAGTTCTTGTTTTTTCTTTTGTAGGGCTAGGTGTCACAATCTTCAGTATTTTATGGGATTAAACTTCGCAAATATGGTTAACACTGGTGTGTGTCACTAAAATGAAGTATACGCTTCGCTTCTTACTTTTCCTTTTAAACACATGACTCTGTCAAGAATGTCGATGAGATGTGAGTTCCTAATTAAATTTCCTTCTGTATCATGTTTTACAATTTTATCAAAAACCACTTGTCTTCTAGTAAAGATGAAGGTTCTTTTATTGAAAAATCCCTTTATTATAACCTCGAATACTTCCCCTTTTTCGAACACGAAACTACGGCCAGTTTTCAGTTGTTCTAAGACTGAGCTAACAATTACAAATGTCGACATAAAAATATTTTACCTTATCTCATTGGGTCCTTATCGGTTTACATGATGCTCAATGTTTTTAACTTCCGAACTCTTCGTGCAAAACGTATCTACATATGTGTATGAAGAAACCAAAAAAAAAATTTTCTTAGGGCACCCTACCCCCAATAGAATTCACCTAACATCAAATGTTTGTAGTTCCATTCACGCTCATGTCGGATTTTTCCCTATAAGTCATGTAGAGTATGTATCTTTGATTTTATTTCTTGCAATGCTTACTTCTAATCATCTGCTTATTACGTATTTAAGCAATATGTTTCTTTTGAGTTTTTTCTCTTTGACCAGAGAAATGTAGGAAAAACAAACTCATACACCGAAAAACACTTTAATTCAATTATTTTAAACAAAAACCTGCTTTACTAACCGAGTGTGGTTATACGTAAGTATTGCTGATTGTCTTCAAAATGATTTGTTTATAGACATCGATTTAATGTTCTAATAATAAAAATTCTTGAAAGCAGACATCAAGTATAAGTCTCCACAATTAAAATTATCTTTACACACTACACTTTATTTACATTTTTTGTAGTTGAACAATCTCCTTCTGCCGTTCCAAGTACTACAACTTCAAGTGGTTCCAATTTCAGTGAGTATAGTGCAATATGCAGCACATTTATATGCATCATAGATTGAGGAGACTGTATGTAGCACACTGATGTTCAAATGTTATAAATCGATTCATAAAATACTCACCAAGGTAGCAATCGTCCATGTATTCATGTTGAAGTGTTTCTTATGTATTAGTTGTTGGTATCCTGGTAATATGAATACGGCTAATCGCATTTTATTATTTACTAAAATAAAAAACTTTAAAAAAAAAACGATTTGAAACAATGTCATAACATAAAGGGCATTTCCATAGAAATAACATGAAGTTAAAATCTATTTTGTTGAAAACGCTATGTTATCATCAACCATAAAACAATAGGAGGATATCGTTGGACTAACCATACATCAATACTGTACTTTGATTCGAAAAATTGTGTAATGTCCTTTAAAATATAGTTATAACTCGCGAATGTTTGGTACTGTTGGAAAAAAGAAAAATAACAAAGATACTGAACTCCGAGGAAAATTCAAAACGGAAAGTCCGTAATCAAATGGCAAAATAAAAAGATAAAAAAAACATCAAATGAATGGACAACAACTGTCATATTCCTGACTTGGTACAGGCATTCTCAAATGTAGAAAGTGGTTGATTGAACCTGGTTTTATATTAAGGTGGTGTAATATCGATTGTGACCACTTTCGAGGATATCAGAATCTTTGTTTTTTTCACCCATTTTTTACTATTCAAAAAAGGAACATTATCTTCCTTTGTTTATCTGAAAAAGGGTATGTGCAAAAAAACAAATCAATAGAAATTACTCGGAGAAAAGCTGCCGGTTATAGTTTATACCAATAAAGCTAGCACCGTAATATAAGTGCCATGCTTGAACACCAATACTTACCAAATCTATAACTAAGACGAAATTCTGTATATGTCATGCACCAAGATGTACTGAATTCAACACAGGCTACTTTTAATTCCTAATGATCCTCTCAAACATCTTATAACTTGTACCTTCAATAGAACCTGTATTTTGGTGATTTTAGAGGCCTTATACATGTCATTGTCAGTTAAAGTGAGAAAAGAAGAGCTTAACATGATACTTATTACAGTTTAAAGTTATTTATTTCAGGGAACTATGATTTGGAGATCATCATTATCCTTATTCCGGTAGGTTTTTTATCGATTATATAAGTTAGGTTATAATCTATTAGAATAATGTAAGTTTATTTACTTTTGTAAACCAAAACCTCTGATATTTTACAAAATATTTGTGTTTTTATTCCAATACTAAATAAAGACCTTTTTCTCTAATTGTCCCAAACATTATCATTATAACATGACAAAAAGTAAGTAAAAGATACTAGGCTTAAAATGTGGGTACATCAAGGGAAAGTACTGCTTATCATGTAATCTGGAACTGACAAATATACACTTTCTAAACCTGTTAATTTTTTCTTCTTCTTTCAAATTATTTGATAAAATACTTAGTTACCAGAATTTTACGTTTAGTCAATGATAAACCATTTTGAATTATATTTGATATAACTGTTAGTTTCTCATTTTGACTGACTTGTGCATTTATATTTCAATCCTTTGAAATTATAACAATTAAAGGGGAACTAGCTGAGAGGTATATAAAATATCTAAAGTAGAATTTTGTTCAATAATTAATGAAAGTCAAAAAGGAAAATAATAATTCACTTTTAGCAACCAGTATGGTTCAATTTGGTCGAATTAAGCTAAGAAACATTGATCATGAATTATTCACTTGCAAGTGAATAAATGGATCTCATTGAATCCGTTTTCATGTGAACTTCAATTTAACCCTTTACGTAGAGATGGATTACACATGCAGTGTGTGTGTTCGGTTATTTGAAGAAAAAGAATGTCAGAATTGTGTTTAAAGTGAAACAAAGGTAAATCATTTGATTGACTGAGTCGATCCACAAAAAATCATTTTTATACATGTAAAATCAATGATTAACATATAGTCTTAAAGTCATATGAGTGATTGGTGAAAACTAATGTTTATCCAATTTTTTGAACCAGTGCATGTATATATTATTAACTTAGTCTTCTATGCACGATTTTGATCATGTTTGTACGCATCCATGTAGTATAATCGTAAATATAATTCTCTCGGTCTGTTATGATGTGAAAATATGGCAGCTAATTAATTGTCGTGTTCTGAAGCCATAGTTATCGATTGTCACCTTTGTAAACAATCAACAAAGAAGAATATATATTTAACGTGTTTAATGTACAATACTATTATAATAATTTATTTCAACGACATATCCATGCGTATTGCAATCACTGGATTTTTACGAGTAAGGTTAAAAAAAATACGCTGAGTTCACTACATACGGAAAACATGTTGACGAATTGTTTACTGAAAGAAAGCAAGTAAAAAACAGTAAACTTTTTTCTAAATATGAACAAATTAGAGAATTTTCTTGAGAAAAAATATATTTACATAATTTAATTATAAAAACCAGCTATTTAGTTATAAAATCATATGCATAACTTTTTTTTTTCAATTTGAAGTTGCATATGACTTTAATCTATAATATGAAATTAAACAGTCGAAAGAAATCAAATTCCTCGTGTTCGATTTGTATTTCTATCTATATTTTTGTTCATTTTTGTTTATATCACCATCAAAGACTTTCGGAGGTTAATTCGACTGTTATTTAGATGGCATCAAGACTAAAACACACACGAATCGAAGCTACATATTATCGAGCCCATGCCCTTTAAATCATTTATTTTAGACTTTTAATCATTTAATAAAATGTTTTACATGGTTATAAATCAAATATGAGAATTTGCGTCAAATCGGTGATTATGAATTTGACAGCTAGTGCCCCTTTAAAGATTGTTTAGTCGGTTGAAATTTATTGTCGACACTGAAAAAACTTGTTAATTATAACTAAATGAAAATAACATGATAGGTAAAAGGAGACAATTCAAAGAGCAGACCACTTTTCTGGTGCCAACATATCTGTCATCAATTCAGACCCAACATTTTGTCATTGTTAACATAAAGCTTGTGTTTTCTTTCTTCTTCGTAATTCTGATATCTATTGTTCCTTCCAAAATCCCCCCTCCCCCCGATAATAATAGTTATTTTTAGAAATTATTTTTTTTTTACTTTCAGGTCGCACTGATGTTCGGAAAAAGTTGATTTTTCAAGAATTGTTCTAATAATCAAAAAGACTAAATGTTCCTGTGCACAAAAGTATTTTCATGTACATAACATTAATATTTGAATTTTGGTTGACAATGTTATTTGTAAGTCTATTCTTAAAAAGACTTATTTGCATATAAAATTTGGACAATTACAATATCTCAAATGATAAAGGCATTTCCATACAAGATATATTATTTCCGTCCAAATAAGTGTATCTTAATTTTGTTAGGTTCGAGTTCTGTTTTTTATTGTACGGGTATATTTCCACAAAATATTGTATTTTACTGGATTTTTGTTTTAAAATAAAGATGTTTTTTTATCAAACTTGTTGAATCATTGTACCTTTGTTATACCATACTTGAAAAACATTGAAATATAGTTTTATATTATCATAGATAAATATATTTAGAATTTTTATGTACTAAGTACATATACATGCATCAAATCCAATCATTCATTCATCTTTTATAATTTACAAAGAAACAACAATAATGAATAAATAATTTATAAATACAAAAGGACTACATCTTTATTGATCAAACCAGGATAATACTATAAATAGCTTAATTGTAGACTTATGCTATACCAAACAAGATATTATGCTACGTGATATATCTTTCAGTGTGAAATTCTTGTTATTGCATTTCATTAAATAATGATTTGTGAACAATGACATCCATTTTGTATCAAATAGCATACAGCGATTTTGTATCAAATTGCAAACAGCATTGCAAAATGTACATCACACAGGCATTGTAGGTAGCAATAACATATTAATGGACTATTCCAATTAAAACTGAATCATGACAATAGCATTTTGTTCTAATATCAATGGATACATCGTTATCTTTCTTTTTTCTTGTCTCTAACAAAATATCTCACTAAATACTCATTATTTTGTTCAAAATTTAACACTGTAAGGCATTGGGAGTCAGAATTTTTATACGCCCGTCGTCTTTTAGACGTGACGTATTATGGTATACCGTTGTCCGTCCGTCCGTCCGTCCGTCGTCCACACTCCGGACAATAACTCAAAAACACTTTCACCAATTTCCATGAAACTTAAGTGAATTGTTTATATCTATTGACGTAAGCTCCCTTTCGTTTTTTTTTTAATTTCAGATTTTAAGTTTTGGATTTATGGGGCTTTATTCATAAAAAAGGGGGGATTTTCAACACTTCGGACAATAACTCAAAAAGGCTTTCACCAATGTCCATGAAACTTTGGTGAATTGTTTATATCTATTGATGTAAGCTCCCTTTCAATTTTTATAAATTTCAGATTTTAAGTTTTGGATTTATGGGGCTTTATTCATTAAAAAAAGGGGGATTTTCAACACTTCGGACAATAACTCAAAAAGGCTTTCACCAATGTCCATGAAACTTTGGTGAATTGTTTATATCTATTGATGTAAGCTCCCTTTCAATTTTTATAAATTTCAGATTTTAAGTTTTGGATTTATGGGCTTTATTCATAAAAAAAAGGGGGGATTTTCAACACTTCGGACAATAACTCAAAAAGGCTTTCACCAATGTCCATGAAACTTTGGTGAATTGTTTATATCTATTGATGTAAGCTCCCTTTCAATTTTTATAAATTTCAGATTTTAAGTTTTGGATTTATGGGGCTTTATTCATAAAAAAAGGAGGGATTTTCAACACTTCGGACAATAACTCAAAAAGGCTTTCACCAATGTCCATGAAACTTTGGTGAATTGTTTATATCTATTGATGTAAGCTCCCTTTCAATTCTTATAAATTTCAGATTTTAAGTTTTGGATTTATGGGGCTTTATTCATCAAAAAAGGGGGATTTTCAACACTTCGGACAATAACTCAAAAAGGCTTTCACCAATGTCCATGAAACTTTGGTGAATTGTTTATATCTATTGATGTAAGCTCCCTTTCAATTTTTATAAATTTCAGATTTTACATTTCCGTGTTATGAATTTTTATGCTTAAAAAAGGGGGGATTTTCCAATTTTGGGACAATAACTAACACTTTCACAAAATTTTATGCAACTTTGATAAATTGTTTATATCTATTGACATAAGCTCCCTTTCCATTTTTATAAATTTTAGATTTTACGTTTTCTTAAGTAATGAATTTTTATACTTAAAAAAGGGGGATTTTATGAAACTTTGGTGAATATATTAATGTAACATCCCTTTTGATTTGTATATATATTTCTAGTTAATCATATAAATTCATTTAAAGCCTAAAAGACAAGTTAAAAGAGCAACGGGCGTATCATGCGCTAAAGCGCAGCCCTTTATTGTTTTTTGTTCTCAGCTTGAACAGAATTTTTTTTTCATCAATGTGGGAAACATAATATTAACAAAACCAACCCCCTGGTATTGCAGTCAGAGTTTACATGGTCATTAATGTTGATGTTATCTTGTTCTTACTCGTTTTGTATCGTCGCAAAACAGACCTCTTGCAAACATTGTCTGATCTGATCGGAAAAGGTGGTAAACCTTTGACTGGTAAGGGAAATAAAATTTAAAAAATACTCTATTGGTGATAAAATAGTGTAAATTCATTTCCACGTGTATTCAATTGAAAAGGAAGACATATTCGATTTAACTGAATGCTCACTGAAAAAAAAACTTTTATATCATAAAATTTCTCAGGAAATTAGTATCTGCAATCTGATATTCTATACCACTGCTAAGGAAAATCTTATTTTCAATATCGCATATCTATACTACTTCTAGTGTATCTCTCATCATACATTTATGTATCTACCATTTCTGCTTAGGTATAACTCATCATACATCTTACTTATCTATACCACTACTTATGTTTTGTTCATCATTGCTAGAGAATCCCTCAGTTCCCTTCTTATATATCTATACCATTTAAACATATAAAGATGTTACCACTACCATTATGTTACAGCATTACAAACAAAGTACCCTGGTATATTAATGTATTTTAAAATGATGTCATAAAGATAACACTTACTTTATAATTGTTCGTTTCGTACATAGTTTATATTACATACATATCATATAACTCCAAATCAATTAACTTGGTAAGACGTATTTTGTTCCGGAATGACCTTTGCTTTCCCATCCTTATACTGTTCAGGCTTTTACATAAACCATACTTAACTCGTTTAAAAAAATAACAATTAGCTGGCATGATTCAAAGATATATTGTTTATGTTGATCTTCATTATTTTGGATTCGAACCCAAAGGTAAGGTAGTATATCTTTTTTAAATATTATTTTCTTTCTTCATGTAATCAAAGTTGTAAAAATAAATGTTATTAAAGGGTTTTATTAACGAATGGTGATGCGTCAAATTTTAATTAACAAATGTCGTCTCTTTTCTTTATAGATACATCAGTTACAAATCAATTGCTTCATATATATTGTATAACACTATATATATTATATGTACTATAATATCCTTAAATACATTAATTATTACATTGGTTGCAATAAATTACATTGATTTCCCAGTTAAATAAAAACCGATAATTTCACATGTGAAATAAACGTGGTTATTTCACTCTCTGACGTCATACAACAATAGGCGTTGTCGAGACGTCGGTAACGGCAGATCAAAACAAATTGTGAATGCGTAGAATGCGTAGAAAAAAGATATAATTCCTTACATGTTTTACATTAGTTTTAAAAAAAAAAGCCATTTGCCAATGTAATAAAAAGAATAACTAATTAAAGAATTCAAATATCGAAAAATATTCAACTCGTGACCAAACAACACTGATAATTAACTCATGCGCTACGCTCATTTGTGAAGTAATGTGTTGTTCGGTCACTCGTTGAATATTTTTCTCTATCTGAATTTTTCGATTAGTTATTCTATAAGTTTTTTTTTTTTTTTCCGGATTAGAATAATTTTCCTTTTTTTTTGTGAATCTGTTTACCTCAAAGTATGATAAGAATTCGTTTTTGAAAATATGGTATACGTTTGAAAACTTTCGTTCTTTGTTCTGATATGTGTGTTTTTTTCTATAAAAATTTGTTAAACAGTTTATTTTCAAGATTTGATTACTATTAATAAAATTGAGAATGGAAATGGGGAATGTGCCAAAGAGACAACAACCCGACCATAGAAAAAAACAACAGCAGAAGGTCACCAACAGGTCTTCAATGTAGCGAGAAATTCCCGCACCTGGAGGCGTTCTTCAGCTGGCCCCTAAACAAATATATACTAGTTCAGTGATAATGAACGCCATACTTATTTCCAAATTGTACACAAGAAACTAAAATTAAAATAATACAAGACTAACAAAGACCAGAGGCTCCTTACTTGGGAAAGGCGCAAAAATGCGGCGGGGTTAAACATGTTTGTGAGATCTCAACCCTCCCCCTAAACCTCTAGCCAATGTAGAAAAGTAAACGCATAACAATACGCACATTAAAATTCAGTCCAAGAGATGTCCGAGTCTGATGTCAGAAGATGTAACCAAAGAAAATAAACAAAATGACAATACTACATAAATAACAACAAACTACTAGCAGTTAACTGACATGCCAGATCCAGACTTCAATTAAACTGACTGAAAGATTATGATTTCATCATATGAACATCAGGCACAATCCTTCCCGTTAGGGGTTTAGTATCATACCATCATAACATATATGAGACGAACATAACCCGTGTCATGCCAACAACTGGTTTTTGAATAAATGTGTTTAGTTCCGATGCAAAGACCCTATAAGTGAATCAATATTAACGCCAAAATATGCAATCTTTAATGACCTGACAACAGTATCGTAACTATATGCCTTCTTAATAAGTCTATTCAAAGGTTTTGTTAGTTTTTGAGGTAAATACTGACACCTTTGTGCTTTATAAGAATATTTCCATAAAAAATTGGATGTGAAATACCTGAACGTATAAGAAGTCTGCATGTTGAGCTATATTTACGAATGATGTCCTTATACCGATGATAAAATTTAGTAAATGTTTTGACTAGTTTGTGTTATCGAAAACCTTGGTGTAATAATTTTTCAGTATACATAAATATCTCTCGTTAAAATCTAAAACATTGTTACATACACGAGCAAATCGTACAAGATGAGATATATAAACACCGTAAGATGGTGACGAGGGAACGTCACCATCTAAAAATGGATAATTAACGATAGGAAATGAAAAATCATCTCTTTTATCATAAATTTTAATATTCAGCTTTCCGTTAGTGATATAGATATCAAGATCGAGGAAAGGACAGTGGTCATTGTAAGTATTAGCTTTATTTAAAGTAAGTTCAGCAGGATAAATTTCTTTAATATACATACTGAAGTCGTCATTATTGAGAGCCAAAATATCATCCAAATATCTAAAAGTATTATTAAATTTGTTTACTAGTATCAGATGTTGTTTCGATGGGTCTTTGCTTATTTTTGTCATAAATTGTATCTCATAGCAATACAAAAACAGGTCCGCAATAAGTGGTGCACAGTTAGTCCCCATTGGAATTCCGATAATCTGACGATAAACGGAATTCCCAAAGCGAACAAAAATGTTATCTAGTAAAAATTCAAGGGCATATATAGTATCAAAGCATGTCCAATTGACATAGTTTTTTTGTTTATTGCTACTAAAAAATGACCTAAAAGAGTTTGAACATATATATTCACATTCTGACTTTTTAAATGCCCATTTAATTAGGTGTGTGAATTTTTTCTTAATGAGAATGTGAGGCAATGTGGTATACAGGGTAGAAAAATCAAAACTTTGAACAGATTCAAAATCACCAATATAAGCATGCAATTTATCAAGTACTTCCAACGAGTTCTTGACACTCCAAAAGTAATTAATTCCACCATTTTCGAAGGCCTTATTTGAACAATTTATTATCAGATTTTTAATTGTACCAAGTGTGCTGGTAAGAAGAATAGACAATTTAGTAGTGGAACCATGGCTTGAAGACGAAATAAATCTATATTTGTGAGGTGTTTTGTGTAGCTTCTGAAGCCAGTACATAAGGATATCTTACCAGCTTTTTGTTTTTTGCTTCTTTTTTTGTATTGATACTTTGTCTATGAAGTTGTGGGTTGTTTTTTTTTTTTTTTGGCTTTCACGGTATTTCATATTCGACTGTTTTCGTCAATGAGACTATTGATGAAAATCATACTATTTTGGGTCCAATTAGGCATTACTGCTTTTTAATTTTTTTTTTAATTTGATGTATTTACTTTTTCATATTATTTGTTTGTATATTCTTCTGATAATAGATTTTTACCTCTTAGTGTCCAGCATTTAATTTATCTTGATGCAAATCTGGTAACTCACGTATAAAGGGTTTCAAAGTTCTAATTCCTAAATTCATTTCAGACATAATAACTTTTTTGACGTATTTATTAAAAAGGAAGATTGAAATAATTGACCAATTTTCCTATTTTGACTTTATTTATCTTGATACACATTTACTTTTAAGTGTTTTAAAGTATCTGTCGATATCAATCATTTTAAGCCCCCCTTAAGTGCAATACGATACAATAAGTAATCGTTACATTGTATTTTGTTTCTCGTCCCAAATAATATGAATATCTTTAAAAGTGTCTTTTTATACATATCAAATATATTTTTATGATTGTTATGCTTGCAGTATACAAATGGAGGTATGAAAAATATTTTGTGAAATTCAAAGTGAGTTCATGATTTTTTATTTTTCCAATAACAGTAAAAATATATTTTTTATAACCAAATATTAAGACCTGTTTTCACTTAAGAGTTAACTTAAATAACTTGACATCCAAACTAATAACACACTCATGGGCTTAACTGGACAGAAATAGATTTCTTTTCGTTCATTTAGGTAAACGCAATTGCGAAAACTAAAATAAAAATACCAAGGAAAGTGCTAAACAGAAAGTCCATAATCGAATGGCAAAATAAAAAGCTCAAACACATGAAACAAATGGGAAGCGACTAGCATATGCCTGTATATTCATTTCATTATGTAGAAAACTGTAGGTTAAACCTGGTTTTATAGCTACTTAAATCCGTCACTTGTATGAGAGTAGCATACATTTCCGTTATATTGATAACAAATGGTCTAGAAATCGTTTAAATGCGAATTGACAAAACGAGATGGGGTTCTTATATGAAAATACATTTAATGTGTGCGTATTGATATACGTCATATAACCGAAGTTTGCTTGTGGAAATATCAAAGTATGTACCTAGTGTATGTTGGGGTCGAATTCATAGTTGGGCCTTTAATTTAGCTATTCTTTTCCCAATTGAAACATTTCTTGATTATTTTGTCTAGTGAAACATGCATTACAGAAAACACTTTGTTTGGGACACATTTTGTCTGGTTTGAAGGAAATAACAAATAGAAAGATTTGTTTATCATAGAATGTATCTCCACAGAATGTTTTAATCTTAAGGGAGAATCTAGGGGCTTAGTAATACTAGCTACCACTGTCAAAATCATACGTTCTGATGTAGTGATCATACAATTGTTAACACTTTTTTACTAGCTTGAATGTAAATAATATAGCTTAGAGTATCTAATCGACGAAGACCGGACTTTCCTTAAATCCTACCAATCATTGTTGCAACTGGCGCTATTTAGATAATGTTAGACATTGGGACACAACATAGGTAAACCAGGAATTATTTCGGATATAGATTTTATAACTGCATCTAGTGGGAAACGATATCCATTCGAGACAACTTAATTTTCAAATTTGAAATTTAACTGTAAAGAGTGGATAATTATTGTATTGCCCGTGATAAGTTGGTGGAATTTGGTTCTGTGATGATTTGTATATTGATAATGCAATCATGGTGGAAAGACATCGTAAGCTAAAATGAAGAATGCATTTAGGTATTTAACCCTCTGGAATGATATCGAAGCTCTACTTATTAGCCTGGTACCTTTGATAACTATTTATATATTATATTTGAAGAATTATTTTTTAATGAGTTTTTGTCATTCAGTTATAACGTTTCTTTTTCTTTGTTTGACAAAAGTACAGTTGCAGCATTAAAAGACACACTATAAAATATCAATTTAAATTGCAAACATGTAACTAGTAAGAATTTAGTACATTGAGGAATATTTATCTTAGAAATGTAATTCTTAACACTATATTCATAATAATATTACTCTACATATTCGAAAGTCATCTAAAGTGTATATAGACTTGTTTGGTTACAAAAATTTATTCATATTTAATTTAGATTTGTGTATTTTACAACAAAACATATTTAAAGATCGTGTTGTCAAATATTTCAGAATAAGATGAATCGATTATGACCATGGGTTTTCAAAGATATATCGCAAAAACAATCTTTTAGTTAAATGGTAGTATTCCTCAGAGTTCAGTAATTTAGTGATTTTACTTTTTATGATAAAGATATTGTTAATAAGTTGTGATAAATAAATTCCGCATCTCTTTTCAGTTTCATTTCATGATTTTCATGTGAAACCGATCTAAAAGAAGCAATAATTGACTAGACTAGAAGCATTGACGTGAAAGCCACATGGTATAAAACTCATGGAATACGGTATTTCTGTCTTATTGTCAAAATCAGAGGACAGTGCAAAAGAATGGCTTCAGAACAACGACTGACCATTACTCTAGTTTTAATTTTATGTGTCTACAGCGAAATCGTGGTAAGATTTGTCTCGCATTTATTATATTCTGCTCTATCACATTCAAAATCGGTTATAAAATCTTATGAGAAGACAGAAAATATTTCAAAAAGATAGTGTCATCTTTTTCAAGAAAATTTTTCTTTAAATCTTTATCTTTTTCTTTTTGTCTTTTTTTCTTTCTTTCGTTCTTTCTTTATTTCTTTTTAAAATTTATTTATCAATTTATTTACTTTCTATCTATATATCTTTTTACTCATTCTATTTTTCAAGTGAATCATTAGCTAGACATACATTGCTTCAAAATAATTAGCCAAACTATCAAAATTGATATGTAATCCATGAGAAATTCACCAATTTGCAAACAAATTTCTTATGTATTATCTTACCAACATAATAAGATGTAAATGGTTGCCCAGAATCATAGTCATTTCGTTAAATAACCATTTCGTACGATTACCATGTTGTACCATTACCATTTCGTACCTTTACCATTTCGCACGATTACCATGTTGTACCATTACCATTTCGTACCATATGGAAGATCATTATGTATACCATTTTGTACCATATAGAAAACTATAATGTATACCATTTCGTACCATATGGGAGATAGTAATGTTTACCATATCGTACTATATGTGAGATTATATTGTATACCATTTCGTACCATGTGGAAGATTACAATGTATAAAATTTCGTACCGTATGCAAGATTGTTATGTTTAGCACTTCGTACCGTTTTGTGTGATTTTTTTTTTAATTTTTAAATTATACTTGTTGTTCAATGAATTTTAAAAATACAAGATTAAAATAAAAACGAAAACTTTCATAGTATTTTATCTTAAAAACATAGTTACAAAAGATATTTTCCAAACTTGTAGATGTTATAACGTCCAAAAATGATATCCTGGTTTTTTTTCTGTCAAATTTTAACAATTGATAAGGAAGAAGCATTTACTTTATTTTAGTGCATTATGAATTACTATACTATTACTACGCTTTGATTTGTTAAAGATTTTCTCCATGATATGGTAAAGTTTAATTTTCGTATGGTAAAAAAAAGATACAGCATTTTTTTTTCAAATTGTACGAAACGGAAAAGCATTTTTCCATATGGTACAAAATTGAAGATCTTTTTTCCATATGGTACGAAATTGTTTCTTATGGTACGAAATGATAGATCCTTTTTCTCAATATGGTACGAAATGGTTTATAGTCATGGTACGAAATGAGACAACTCTCCGCCAGAGACCAAATGGCATGATTACTGACTTCGAATCTTCTCCCTTACCTAGGACAAGTGTGATACATTACAACATAAGAACAACATATTACAACTAAATAGAAAAGGTTCAGTTTTGAGATAATTTTCAGTTATTAAAAGCTAGCCTCTCATCTAATAATGTTGACAGAGTGTATAAATGTTTACAAATACAATATATTTGAAGAATTGTGTTTGTTTTATTTCATAGAATATATTTGAACTAATGCAACGTTTGATATATTAATTGTTATAAGTTTATTTTGATTGAATCATTTCATGAATACAATATTCCTTACAATTATAAAAAGATCAAATCTGTATTCACGATTATATTTATCACACAAAGACGTATAATTGATACACATATTAAGAGAGAATATACGTATTTGAACAATTGTCTTATGTAACGATATATCTGTGTATTGTCATCAGTGTTTCTACATGTGTACCATACCCGCAGTGACACCTATATGATCTTCTAAGTTGATGTCTGATATTTCATAATACGAACTTAATTTGTATGAATACAGACTTCAGATGTAGCAAATTGGATATAATTTTCCGGCTTAGATAAAGTAGATTATGATCATGTGGTTTTCAAGAAGTGTGTCCAGTATAGTGGAATGATATTATAGGGTTATTGACTGAATATTGAAGAATATTGTCCCGAGTAGAATTTTATATTGCACGAGCTTGCGAGTGCGATATATGTTCTACGAGGGACAATATTCCCCAATATTCATGCAATAACCCTTTTATTGTATAGCAATATAATATTTGTAAATAAAAATTGGTTTAAACTTAGATTTTGTCGTTTATGACGTCATGAATTTTGAAGATTTATTGCACTAGTGCAGAATTAGAATTTATTGCACGCTAACTTTTGATTACTTTCTGTTGGAAATATTATATTGCTATATATATTAAGTACATGGTGCAACCCCTTTTAAAAAGCAATTAAAATGCATTTTCAGGTTGACGAAATTTTGTTTAATTTAATACAAATAGTTTTTTAACTTTGTATTCTTACTACGATATCTTGACTCGAGACATATTAGTACAATTATAGTATAACAATAAAATGTTTGTTAAAACAGCTTATTTGTCGTAAATAAATTTGCCTATAAAAAGACCATTGAGCTTGTAATCAGGTAAAATTTAAGACTTTTTGTCAGATGTTCGTATTCGTTGGGTTTTTTCCTACGATTCAGGGTACAATGTTTCGCCCCAAATTACCCCTTTTCTTTTCTATTTATATATAAAATTGTAATTTCGAATGGTTTCTTTGGACGTTGTTACCAATGTTCTTCTAAATTTACTATTTAATGAAAAAGAATAAAAACAATCATATGTATCAGATTTATTAAATAGTAATCCAAACACGATTTGTCTACAGAAGACTTGTTCTCTGATCTCTCCTATCTCTCGAAATAGGTTAAATGTCTGTTATTGAAATAAAATTTAATTATGCAAAATTGTTCAAACTGTCAATATTGATTAAATTGTTTTTTATTTCCTTCGGTCTGTTACATAAAAATCTAACAACAGCGATATTATCATTTTCGTGGTGCTAGACGGTGAAAGATGGTTGTAAACGTTAATAGTCTAATGAGTACTAATTTAGATCAATCAAGTAAAATAATTAAAGGTTTCAGTTGCATCTGCCTTATTAAACAATACATTGGTGCGTAACCAAAGTTTAAATAAGGAATGATCTAGCATTTTAAATGTAATATATATTTTGATTGTCCCTTTGGTATCTTGTCTCTTTCCAAATGTATGTACCTTTCAAAAAGAAATGAAGTATAAAAGATATATTGGGTTCCAGTTGTGAACTGTTAGATCGTTGACAGCTTATGAGTTTGTTTTATTTTGTAAGAATAAACCTGAGAATAAATTAGCTTGATAAAAATATGAGCGCTTTTTTAATATTATCCAATAAAACTGCTTGATAAGGGTTTCGTGATAATTATCATCATTTTACTGTCTCGCCATGACGGAGTCAAAAGGCGAGACATAGGTTTGTTGTTTTTCGGCATCGGCGGCGACGACGGCGATGGCGTCAAGAATGTATTAGTTTGTGATTAGGTCAGTTTTATGGGGAACCACAAGTGGTAGGTCAATGATAGTTGGTATGCAGTTGTATTACCCTTGCCACATTGCATTTCCATGGAGATTATTTGGCTCTGCCTCCCCAGTCATGGTCTATTGACTTTGAATGTTTTTGATTACTTTACATATATTAGTTTGTGTGATTAGGTCAGTTTATGGAGAACCACTAGTGGTAGGTCAATGATAATTGGTATGCAGATGTATTAGCATTGCCACATATCATTGCCATGGAGATTATTTGGCTATGCCCCCTCAGTCATGGTCTATTGACTTTGAATGGTTTGCTTACTTTACATGTATTAGTTTGTGATAAGGTCAGTTTATAAGGATCCATTTGTGGTATGTCAATAATAATTGGTATGCAAATGTATTAGCATTACATCCTCTCATTGCTATAGAAATTATTTGGCTATGCCCCCTCAGTCATGGTATATTGACTTTGAATAGTTTTTATTATCAAAATTACAAAAAGGCGAGACATATCTCTGTGATTACTACAATCGTTACTCCTGCTATTATAAAAGTGTTTTCACAATTTAAATATTTATGGGTACAACCTTAGATTATTGAATTGTCTGTCGTATTCCTGACTTAAGTAGATCAGGTAATTACTATCATAATTATCTTTTTTGTGTCTCCAGCTTATTTTGCATTTAATAGAATCATTCTAGAACAACTTAAATTCAAAGAATTTTGTTAAGATGAGTTCAATCTGTTGGTGTTGGATTATTTTAACTTCCCGTTGATAGTACTATTGCGAAAATGATTGTACAAAGATTAAACAAATGATAAACCGATTGTGATGTTAAAAAGTAAAATAACAAAAATACTGTGATAACAGCTAAGTAAAAAACTATAAGTTACCATACGGCCCTCATCAATGACAACACCTATACCATATAGTAAGCTATAAAGGCATCAAAATGACAAATGAAAACATTTCAAATGTGTCAATTAACGGTCTAGTATTTGTACACACGATGAAGGAAAAACAAATATTATATACCGCTTCAAACAATAACCACAGAAATACAAGCTCCTGACTGGCACAAACAAAAAGTCCCTAAGCAAATGGAAAAATCAAAAGCTCAAAAACATCAAACGAATAGATCATTCGAACCCAATAACAGTAATATGTAAAACCAAAAACAAGTCGAAGGAAGGACTGCAAGGCGAAACTGTACACTATTATGTGAATTATAAATTCCATTTTTAAAGAATAACTTTATTTTTCATTGCAGGCAAAATCATTGTTAGAACACAGTCACATAAAAGAATTCATCAAGTCTAGAAACCTTCGTGATGGTAATAAAATTATTTAAGTGGGGAGTGGTAAGCTACGTCATTACTAGTGCAGACTAGAAAGTGCAACTGCATGTCTTAGAATATGATAACAATGATGCAATGTAAAATATTAATTAAAACATATATAGTATTCAATTCATACAATTTTATCAAACAAAAATCTGCACATTCAGCTGAATAGCATATAACATAGGTAAAATCAACTAAGAAAAATTTAGACTGGTCAGACTGACACTGCCTTGTCAATTATATGAATGATGAAGTAGTAAAGGCTTATAGAAGGACAGTCGCACGAACATACCTATGCTTATCCCCAAATAATGGGAATATCTTTTTAGCGTGGCTTGTATTTATTCATAACGCCATTGTGTTATTGCACTATGATCATTTTCTCTGTATTCTTGTCTTTTAACTTTGCTAGAAAGTATCTTTTGTTTTTCTTTGTAGACTTATACTTATTTGGTTTTATAATGATTAAGAATAACACAATTTTGACTGCTATGTTGTCAATATAATGACGTTATATACGACTACCTTACAAGTGAGAAATTAAGCTGCTATACAACCAAGATTAATCAACAATTTTTTGCATAAAACATTGACTCTTTCATGTTAGGAATACGACCCGTTTGTTTGATGTTTTAAGCCTTTGATTTTGCCATTTGATAAAGGACTTTCGTTTTTAAGTTTTCCTTGGATCTCATTTTTTTGTTATTTTACTTTGTTCGCCGGTTTGGTTTTTTTCTTTCTTTCTTTAAATGTATATTACAAACTTCCCCGTTTTGAATTCATGATTTTGTTATACTCAGTATTTTTTTTAACACTTTTTTATACTCAAACATTCCAAGTTAAGTGTTAGAAATCTTGGCGTTCTCCTAAATAACTGTACAGTAGATTAACATCGATAAGTTTTCCACATACTTAGAATAAAAATAAATATTTCTATAAAATTGCCTCCTGCACACATTTCCTGCGTGAAGATCAATTGATGTCATTCGTATGTCGGGTTGTTTTCTCTTTGACACATTCCCTGTTTTCATTCTGTTTTCCATTTTGATTCTTTATGGGGTCGGAGCGATTACTCATTGCTTTCATAGTTAAACATGACCACACTCATTCCGTTATCAGGACCTTTTTTTTGTTCTCCTTTTAAATTTTCTGTCCAATTAAAACAAATGGTATGCATGCTCCTATATATTGTTTTAAGAAATATTTTTAACAGAGTTATCTTCATAAGTCTGTCGGACTTGTGTCTTTTCAAATTGCTATTTGAGCAAATCAAATATGTTTGAACTAAATCCCATACGCTAACTGGCATTTTTTCATCAGGTGAGTGATACACTCACATGTGAGACTCTTGTTATTAAAAATGCTTTGGATTTTATCATAGGTACAGTATTGGACAGCGATGTCAGTTTATCATATAAAGTTTTTGTGTTTATCGTGAACATAACAAAATACAAAAAGTTAAACAAGTAAAACAATTAGCGTGTTTCTCATTGAAATAACTCTTCAATCTTTCAAACATTTATTAGGGATATGTAGATTTGTTTAATTTTTTTAGATGGCTTCAATGAGTTCGAGTTGACATCAGTTCAAGAGGTAACACGTTCACATCAGCAGAGGTAGGATCTTTTTTTTTTAAATTATTACAATCTTATTATCAAAATATCAATATTTTCAATATAAATAAATCAAATTAAGATATTGTGTATGAACTAATTACAATAAATAATCATACACTAATTCAAAGCTAGGAGTAGCGCATCGATTGCTGTTCATTGTCTCAAAGATAATTTAAACATTAAAAATGTGTAGAGATAAGTCCGCATAATAGGTTTCTGACTATTGTCAATATGTGAAAAGCACATGAGTATTTACGAGTGGATGCTCTAGTAGACTCTAAATTTAGTCTTGGTTTCTGAAATAACAGCAGAAACATAGCGCATGCGACTAAAACAATTATACAATAGAAAACGTGTTTACGACTGCAATAATTGTATTGCATTTCAACAACAAATAAAATTAAAATTTGATATATTTTATGCGTCGTAAGCGATCTACTGCATTTAACTTTATCAGAAACGCTAAAAGAAATAAAATGTATTAGAATCGAATATCATGATACGCTATATGACCTATAAAAGGTCAACTTTGCCTAGGGTATTGAAATATTACTTTCTTAATAGTTTACAAATTTATAAACGGTCAATAGCACAATCTGAAGATAAATAATACTAATGAAATATTAACAAACAATGCTTGCAGTGAAAGAAAGATACATAATTGACTGTGATATAGACAATAATAGGAACCGTCTTACATGTTATCATAGGCCATTGTCAAAGTGAAGCATGACATGTCAATTCATAATGAGTTATTTTATTTGCAGTCTCGATGCTTCATCTATCCACAGACGAAGATGGTCGTTAAACTCTACAGAGTCATTTGATATTGCAATTGATGCTTTTGGAGAATCTTACAAAATGACTCTTCAACATACCAAGTCGGTGCTCCACCCTTCAGCTAAAGTTTCCATAATAAATGATGACAAAGAAACGAAATGGAATGGATATAATCCGGATTGTTTTCTGATTGGAAATATTCATTCTCATGATGGAACAGTCTCGGCATCATTTTGCAAAGAATTGGTATAAAATCAGGTTTTTGAAATGTGCAAATATTTATCATAGAAGGGAATTTATGAGCTTGAAAATATGGTTACAAATAAATAACATTTACTCTGTAGAATTTTTAAATTATTTCCACATTTTTTGTAATAGAGAAATGTTATTAACTAAATAAAATATAGAGATCTTTATAGTTAAGAATGAAAGGAGGTGAACTGATTTGTCACCATACTATGATAGTATGATCTATCTAGTATAAATAAACGGTTTTGATTCTAGTGCATCTCATGACGGTCATTCCAAACACACGCTACAAACGCAATGCACACACATAGTATCACTCGTTCTTGATCACTACTATTGTGTCGTAACCATCTCTGGTGACTGTGTGTAATAGCGAACAGGTAACAACGTCTTAGTTACTAGTATGATGTTAAATAAATAGATATATGAAGATGTGGTATGAGTGCCAAAGAGACATTTCTCCATCCAAGTCACAATATGAAAAAATAAAATCATTATTATCTCAATCGATTTATGACTACTGTTACCTTTATAGATCGAAGTACGGTCACTTTTAGTTAAATCATATGGTATACATGTGTAATCATAAAACACAATTACAAAATAGTCAATACCAATCATATATGAACTCTTATCTTAATTTTCTATGTTGCATAAGCATGTATAGTAAAAAATATGATTAATCAATTTAGCGTGGAATGATGTCAACTAGCAATCATGAAATTCATTTTGAAGTTTTACCACATAATATTCGGAAACGGGGTACATTAAGGAGAAATCAACATACAACACTTATAGCCAGAAAACGACAAGAACCAATGATCAAAGATGTAATCCAAAAGAATGGTAAGTATTTATTTTCTGGTTAAATAAAGGCAACAGTCGTATACCGCTGTTCAAAACTCATAAATCCATGGACAAAAAACAAAATCGGGGTAACAAACTAAAACCGAAGGAAACGCATTAAATATAAGAGGAGAACAACGACACAACACTAAAATGTAACACACACAGAAACGGACCAAGCATCAGACAAAATCCCACGAGAATAACAAATATAACATCAAAACCAAATACATGAATTTGGGATAGACATGTACCGTGACACGTCTTATAAGATATTTATTTCAAAACCGTGTTGGTTGTTACTAGTTTAGAACCTGAATTACAAGAAACATGCATATTCCGTAAATCGTCAAGTTACCGAAATTCCAATGTGTACGTACTGTGCACAACTTATTGTAGACATGTTTCTCTATTGTTATGACTTACAATTTATGATTAAAATCAGATCCATCAAAACAACATCTGATACAAATGTTTAATAACACTTTTAGATACTTGGATGATATATTGGCTCTCGATAATGACGACTATAGAATGTACACTAAAGAGAGTAATCTTGATGAACTGGCATAACGCTTATACTAGCAATGATAACTTTCCTTGCCTAGATCTTGATACTTATATATTTAACGGGAATCTTTATAACAAACTTAATGATAAAGATAATGACTTATATATCTCAACGAGTTTGATTTGACCATGTATGTAACAATGTATTTGATTTCAAAGAAAGAAATCTCTTCATTACTGAAAAAGTAATAACTAGTGTTTTCTATATCATAACATTATAGTCATAACATTTACTAATGTTTTATTATCGGTACAAGGACATCATTCATAAATATAAATCAACGTGCAGCTATTCTATATGTTCAAATATTTCACATCCAATCTTTTATGGTAACATTCTTAACAAAACACAAACACGTCGGTATTCCAAAAGCTAACCAAACCTTCAAACAGACTTTTTCAGAAGGAATGTAGTTATGATACTTTTGTGGGGTTAATAAAGATGGCATGTTTTTGGTATACATCTTGATTCACTCATAGGGTCATTGCATCGGAATAAACACATTTGTTCTAAAACCAGTTGTTGGCATGATAAGAGTTATGTTCTTCTTGGGCTGTTTTCTACCTTTTGGTTTAGTTGTTGTCATCTTGACACATTCTTTAATTCCATTCTCAATTTAAGACTACAATAGCCTCCTTTTGGTTTTGAAAGTATACTTTTAATTGCCTTTCTAATGGGAAACTCTTTTCAGTGGTATCGATTGGTTCATCCACATGTAACATGTGATCATTCTATTTATTGACTTAATCAATTAAATGCTTATAGGATCAGTGACAGAATCCAATTGAGAACAGACATACGAAAGAATGATTAAAAAATGTTTATTTAAGACCAACCCGTTATCATATTTTTGTTATATCAAGTGAAAAATGGCGATAAAACCAAGTTAGCCGTGTCCGGTCAATCACCAAAACAATAAACGTTTCCTAATTTTTGTAGATATGTCATACCATTTTAGATTACATGCCTATTCATCAAACTGAATTTCACCACACAAGAATACACAAACGAGCGGTACCTTCCTCTGACTTCACAATAGAATTGGCCGTGTATGTAGATGCTGACTTCTTGACTTATAAATTACAAGTTACTGACATGAATCAAAGAATTGAAATCATGCTTAACAAGTATAATGCAGTAAGTGTATCTATTTAATGTGAATTTTTTTTTTATATATACATAAGCCTTTAGAATAGACGCCTTATACGGTTTTTTTATTTGCAGAATAAATGTTATTCGTCAATTTTCCTCTGCTCAACCTAATAAAAAGACCTACCAATTGTAGTAATAATAAAAACTATTTCATACAGTGTTTAGACTTGGAAATTTAAAGAAGTGGCAGTCACACACTTTTATTTTCATTGTGTGCCTAATTTGCCTTACCATAGCACTTTAATGATGATAGAAAATACAAGCCCGGGAATTTCGTATCAATTGGGAAATACAGACTCCGTATGCAGGCGCTGCTAGAATGTTACTGCATAGAAATGGAAAGTTTAAAGCTGAAGTGATCTTTTTTGACGTACAGTTTTGTGTTCAACCGTCCCTCATTGTCAATTTCTAGTTGTAAGTCAAGATATATGCTACTTTACCACCACCCCCTTTTTACAATCATCAAAACAGCTATAAATCAGCAATAAAAAGCTTCCTCAACTGTTGAAAGCTCTTTCATTTTCACCTTGTCATGGCGGTTGTTAATTTTCGTATGTCACTAACAAAAATTTTACAGCAACACGAAAGAATTGAAATCGTTAGAGAGTTTTTTAGATGCGATGTATTTTATTTGTATCTTTGTAGGTGCAATATGATTGGAGTCGAGCTAGTGTGTTGAATTATAACGTCACTCTATCAATAAAACTTATGACGTTTTTTGACACAAACCCGGTGAGAACATATGCATAATAACAGTTTTATATATTATTGATGGACTTGTGTAATATACAATCATCATTTATGAAGTCTTTTAAATAACTGGTAGTAAAATAACAGAATAAGAGAGTCTTCAGAATAAAATCCTTGAAATTCACAGAACATTTTAATTTGTAAAACGCATGAAATATTTTTGCGTCTTCATAAAAGAAGTCTGAATTCTCCTGTAAGACTTTTTACCATTGACACTGACACTTCAGGTGATGTTCTTCTTTTGTCTAGAGAGGAGGGTCTTAAGGAATAATGGTTGTTGAATGTGAATTCTACTGCATTTGTCATTATATCAATCTGGATACACAAGTTAAGTCAAATCTAACACAGACCGTCAAGGTCATCAAAGAAACATTAATTTCTTAATAGGTTAAAAACAATAGTATATCTGTTAAACCAACCACTATTTTGTCAATACTATGGTCATGCACTTTAACAAGTACAGATAGTGTTTTGAATACACATCTTCCATACATTTGCTCCTTCTTTTGTTCTATTTCAGTCCTGGTACAATACTTCCACTGATCTGTCTGTTACTTTGAACAATATATGTACAGGAACTCAAGCTGGTCTACCTTACGATCATGTACATGTTCACACGGGGTAAGTACGAAATAGACAGTCTAACTAAGATAAACAGCCAAAAACCTATTCTAAATGGCAGTATACCCCGCATTTTTATTAGTGCGTCTGCATTGTTTACTAACACAATCATTTTGGAGTTCAGTATTTTTGTGATTTTACTTTTTACCCAAAGTACACAATATTACCATGGAAAACATTTAGGAAATGTTTTATTTGAATGTTTAAAGTGAATAATTTTGGCTTAACAATTGCTTTCAGAAATTAGTATCTGCTAATCAACAGACGATTGTTGTGTAAACTTAAAGTCGTTTTTTTACTAAACTATTTAAAGATCTTTTAAAAGTATTGGTACAAAAATAAAATACAGTAAAGCAGTTTTATCGAGCCAGTATTCTTAAAACAATATTATAATTAAAAGTTTTTAATACAACTTTATATGACCTAAACCATAAAAATGCCTTATTATGTTATGCCGTGATATACATTTATCATTGCATTATTTATTAAGATTGAAAATACACTCAAACCGTTTGATAACTATACATGTCTTTTGTTGTCCTGTGTCGATGAGTTGATGTCTCATTGACGTATACTCAGTATCACATCTTTTGTCGCGTCCTAAGAATACCAAGAAAGCGAGATTAATGTGCGCTTAGTGAATGATACAGTTTTCTATATTTATAGCATACCTAATCCAGAATTAGGAGGATTAGCTTACCAAAGTCTAGTATGCAATGCTAGGTACAGATGTGGTGTTTCTGCAGATGGGATAACAACATATGTCACGACAGCTCATGAAATAGGTCATAAGTATGTTTTCTGTATGCACTTTGATAAACTACTATTTGACATTCCATCTGTGTGATGATCCTGTTAAATAGCTTGAAATGACAGCATAACTATGTATTGGTTAATTTTACATTACAAGTCGTTTCTTGTCCATTCGTTTTTGATGCGTTTTGTTATTTGATTTTGCCATGTGATTATGGACTTTCCGAATTGATTTTCCGCTAAGTTCAGTATTTTTGTGATCTTATTTTTTTTCTTTCAATATTATACATGTATGGAAGATACATATATTATAAATATATTTGTAGTTGTCACAAGATATGAAAATTCTTAGTAATGTGTACACAATTTACAATCCGAGATCACACCATATGTTCCTTTTTTGGTGGGATCGATTAGCTCAATCTATAGTTTTCCAAGAAGTGCCTTGTGGAATAGTTTGGAGTTTTTTGTCGTTATTCGTTTTTTTTTTTGTTTTTTTGCTATGCCTTTGTCAGTATTTTAAGGGAGTTCGGTTGTCAGTTTAAATAATTAACTTTTCAAAACACTAGTTTATATTGATAGGGGATTAATAAAGGAATCAAAAGAGCCAAAAAAATATATAGGTCAATGTGATTGTTTTTGAGATATTAGCCTTTGACACTTTTGCGGAATATTTTCTCTTGACTTTTCATAGCTTTATCATTGACAAGTTTAAGTTCTCAAAAACTATTAAAGATACTTAAAATTTTATAAGACTTTAACATAGTGCTTATCATTATACATGTAAAAGATTTATAAAAAGAAAAATGGGGTTCAATGGGCAATTGTTTGTAAGGCATTAAAAAGGATAAAACCAGAGGATTCCAAAAATCTGACAATAATCCCAAAACATGACAAGCGAACTTCCTTAATAGATTGTTTTGACAATGGAGAAATACGATTAAATACTTGCATTTCCAATCAGTAAAGTTCATTTTTAGTAATTTTAAAAATAATTACCCATTATAACTTATGACATTGATTACAGTATGGGTATGCTGCATGATGCTGATAGAAATTGTTTATCTCCAGACATTGGTATAATGGGTGGCGCTGGCGTCGGATGGAGTACATGTAGTGCCAATGATATGAACACAATGTTACAGTAAGAAAACGTAGTATACTATATCATTATGAAAAGAAAAAAAAACATTGTATCTTAAAAGCATTGTCGATTTCGAGATTTATATATTTATAAAAAAGAATTCAGTAATAATCTAAACACGAAGACTAAACTAAGCAATGAAAAAGAACATGATTCGTCATTAAAGGTTTTAAGAAAAACTAACATATTCTTTGCACATTTCAAGAGAAGTATATTTTGTAATTTTGAATTGAAATATCCACAGAAGTCTCATTTAATGTTGATTTTGCATTTAACACGGATGCAAGTTATTGAAACTTTCCTCAATGGTTTGGACAGTTCTAGTGGTTGAGTATGTTAATAAAATAAATACGGAACACGCAAAGGGTACAATATATTTATCATCAATTGCATACACCACCTATGTTGAAGAAAGACTATCAGTTTGTTTCCAAAACATAAAACGTGATGTTTATAAAATGTTAAACGACGACGATGAAATTAAGGTGGGCAAAAACTTATTATGTTATTTATCAGAACAAGTAGTTTATAGGATAGCTCATTGGAGTATGCACCAAGTGAAGAAGACAATAAGACATGAAAAGTAGCACATACATTTTTTATGCAATTTTGAAAATATCCACTCCAAAAAAATCTAGCAAATTGGCAGTGTTAATTTTTTAAAATGTTTGGACAGGACTTAAATAAAACCTTGATTTGGCATAACTTTTTGTGGTTTTTTTTATATCAATACTTTTCAATTTGTAATTGATCCAGGTTTCAAAATGATTTGATTTCAAATTCCAATGGTGAGTCTCTTAATTGTGCGTGGAGCACGCGCTTTAAGTACTGGATCATAGGTCTGTGTCATGTTAATCAGTAGATAACTGAAGCTTTCATTGTTTTTGAAAGATTGAAACGGGATATAAGAATAACAATTTGTATTTCTACTTGTATTTTCCATTTGGTAGGTTACTGTGTTATTTGACTTGTTTAATATACGTAATTGTTTTCACAGAACAGGGAATCATGGATGTCTATGGATAGACAATATTACTGATAATGAAGTAACTCCATCATCTTTACAGGGATTAATATTAGTGCCAGAACTTCCAGGTAAATACGTTATAAATAACTTTATTTTTATTGTATTGGAAGAAGAAGGTGAAGGCAGCAGTCACTTCACGTTCATATATATATTTGGTACATTTTTGACGACATTCAAGTAAGTATCTATTCTGACCACTTTGTCTTTGTTCGAGACTAAGACTGTTCTCTTTATCTTTGGGATGTATCAAATAAAATTTTGTATTCGAATTATTGTGTTGTATTAGTTAGGAAATTCACTGTTATCCTCGCTAATGCAATTCAGTCCCTTCTCCCCGAACGTCACTTGCCGAATAAGACTTATGACCAGGTTTTTATTAACATGAACAACAGGACGGGTGCCGCAAGTTGATCAGGATCTCCCTACCCTTCCGGAGTGCATAGTTCAACTCCAGTATATGGTGTTGTTCAGTCTTTAGTTTTCCATTTGTGTTTTGTGTACTGTTGTTTGTTTTTCTCAATCATTGTGTTTTGTATAGGGTTTCTTTAAACTGTTGAGTTTTTTTTTTTTGTTCATCCATCAGTTGACCACAGATTGCTCTATTTTAATATATTTAAGTAATTATATTGTTAAAAGTGATTCCCTTATTCTATGGAAATTTATCTCTTTCTGAACCTATTGTATATAAAAAAAAAATAATCAACGTGTGGATGCCGGTGACCTAAGAAGGTGATTGGGTGATTTTAAGGGTCATAGCCTATTTTATTCGTCCCCGAGGGTATCACCAGCCCAGGAGTCAACACTTCGGTGTTGACATGAATATCAATAATGTGGTCATTTTTTTTTATAAATTTCCTGTTAACAAAAGTTTAAATTTTTCGAAAAACTAAGGATTTTCTTATTCCAGGCATTCATTTCCTTAGCCGTATTTGGCACAACTTTTTGGAATTTTGGATCCTCAATGCTCTTCAACTTTGTAATTGTTTGGCTTTATAAATATTTTGATATGAGCGTCACTGGTGAGTCTTATGTAGACGAAACGCGCGTCTGGCGTACTAAATTATAATCCTGGTACATTTGATAACTATTAGTTAACTGAATGAATCAAAATATGCTCACAGGTGATGATAAAATTGACAATTTTTTGAAATGTGAAAGGCACTCGAAGGGGATTTTCGTTTAACAAAAAAAGAGAATATTTATTTTCTAATCATTAGTGAAACAGATTCTTACATAGTTACACGTGGATTATCGAATTTATCCAATCTAGATGGTACAATTCAGAAATTTTAAAGTCCTCATCTAGACTCGGACTTTAAAATTGATAAATTAACTATCTCGAATGGATAAGTCTGATAATCCACTGGTGTAAATGTAAGAATCTATATGTGTATCTTCATTTCAGATGCTTTATTTGGAATGATATTATTCTTGACACAGTGCTTACAATACAGTTTTATTGGGATTTTCATTTGAAAATCGTAATTAAACACCGGGTCCTAGAGATGACGTTTTGTGCTACCTTTAGTTTTGTGTTAAATGTATGTGAATTGTAGTTTTAATTTTGTCCTGTTTGTTTTCCTTCGACCATTAATTTATAATTTCCGCCTTTGTTTCTTTACTTGATAAAGCCATACAGTAAATATAGTATTTCTATATCAACCAATGTATGTTTGAAGTTAAAAAATACGTTGATGAAGTTCATGTGGACTTTAAAAGGGGCCAAGGGGGTTCCAATAACAGCAAAACAGTAAATTGATTTAGCTTAAAACAGATATCAAGGAAATGAAAAGTCCGGTCCTGGACCAATACAGTAGATTTTATTATATAACTGGTTGTATAGATCTAGCTAGGCCTTAACAGAATCATTTTATTCATTTTAAAAAAATAATATGATCCTCATCAGGTATCAGGTACGCATGGGGGTACAAGGAACATTATCCTCATATACCGGTTTATGTTAAATTCAAATTTGAACAATTCTTAATATCACAAAAAAGGAAAACATATGGCTATGATGAGGAGAGGCCTAGGTCCATACCACCATAACAGGAACACCTTTTATATATATTGGGGTACAAGTTTTGGTTTTCTACAAATTATGATTTGTACCCAAAAAAAATGTACAAATTATAATTTGTATTTTTACTTTGTTCAATTGTAATTTGTTAAAATGCAAATTGTAATTTGTACAAAAAAATCCATGTACGAAATTACAAATTTCTACTTAAATTCACTTAAAACTGAACAAAATAACTAGTTTCTATTTTTGTTTAAGGAATATTTAAAAATCAAAGGCATTTGATAGATAAATTTTTGTGGTTTTCTTTTTTCAAGAAAATGAAGTCAGTGCCACCCTATGTTAATTTGATATCTAGAATATATTTTTCTGGAAAGCGATTTTCTCGTATCGATTTTGTCATCGAATTGATGCACACTATAGATTTTGTATTCAATGATCACATAATAAACCTCAGTCATAAAATACCAAAATACCTAGAGGAAATGTAATTGATACATGTATACAGTTAATCATGATAATATAATAGAAATTGGCTCAAGTGACTATTCTGACAGCATAATAGAAATTAGTCTGAGTGACAATTTGATCGACACCAAATGAAACAGCAATCATGCATCTTATGTGAAATAATTGAATATGGAGAATGTGGGTACCCATTGGAACAGCTGTTGGGTTCTTAAAAGTATATTTTGTGGAGAAATTAAATTGAAGCTGTTAAAGACACGTCTTTATTTGCAGTAGCACTTTCTGAGCTTTAATTTTCACTATGTGAAGTTTAAAAAAAAATATAGTCAGGGTAATCTCTTTCATGTAAATGCTCAAATAAATGATACATAACTATTTTTGCATTTTGTAAATATGTATAAAAGTATAAAAGGATGTGGTATGATTTCGAATGAGTCAACTCTCCAAAAGAGATAAAAAGACAGACAAATTAACAACTATAGATCATCATATCGCCTTCGACTATCAGCAAACCCATTCCGCATAGTCAGATATAAAAGGCCTTGAAATGACAAACGAAAAACAATTCAAACGAGAAACTAACGGCATAATTTATCTACAAAATAATGCACCGTCAAAAAACTTAGCAACAAATATCAACCACTGAATCACAGGCTCCTGACTTGGGACATGCACATACAGAGTGTGGCGGGGTTAAACATGTCAGTTGGTGCCCGACCCTCCCCTAACCTTGGACAGTGGTGTAACAGTACAACATGAGGTTTATTATGTGCTCATTGATTTAAAATTCTATACGGTGTACCAATGATTTTTATATTCATAAGTAAAATGTGTACAAAGTCAAAATACAAACTATAGTATACAATTGTTTTACAAATTATAATTTGTACAAAATTATACATCTAAAAACATGTTCCCAAACAATGGAATTTATTACAAAGAGTAATAATAATGAATACTAGAATGATCCTAGACCCGACTGTTTTAATATGTTTATGTGATGTATGTTACTGGAATCCTCCTGCAAATACATGACTTCCATAACACCAGTGGAAAGACCCCAATAGATATAAGAGAAGTAGTATGATAGGCAAAGACACAAATCTCCGTCTAAGTCAAAATGTTAAATTTTCTTCAATTAAGATTGGCTGTCAATTGCTAACATTTCAATTTTCAATAACAGTTAACAGGAAATACAATCTCACAGTAACAGATAACAATAAAAATAATAATCCTATAACAGCTAAAAAGGAATAAGACAATAACATCTAACAACAAATATATTTTCAGAATAACAGATAAAAACGAATTGAATAACTTCATAACCTCATAACAGTTGAACCTCTTGCCCACCTCTTTAAAGGTGCAAAAGCTACAAGATTAAAAAAAAAGATTTTTTTTCTGAAATCATATAAAAACGAAATAGTGAAATGATAACTCGTTTTTAGCTGCTAGTTTAGTTCAATTTTTACTAAATATACTAAGAAATATCGCTGATGAATTATTCACTAGCAAATAAATAATTCGACTTCATTGAATCCGTATTCATGTGACATTCAATTTAAGCCCTTCGCAAGAGATTGCTAATTACATTCCCTATTTCCATTCTCAATTTTACTTCAGAATTATTTCAATTTGAATATACAATTTAGTATGTTAAAGATCCAATATGATACTTTAAGTTAAATCAGTGAACATGACTTTAACAGCTAATCCCCTTTTAAACATATGTGTATGCTTTTGAAACAGAAAAGAGTTTTTTTTATTTTTTATTAACGACAAATCTTTTAGTGTGCAATATAGCTACATATACTATGTTCTAACAGTTTTTATCAAAATAATTTCTGTATTTTAATATTCATATTATGTCTATATTACCAGGTCAGTTGTATACAGCAGATGAAATATGTGAACAGTTATACGGAAGTGGATTTAGATACCGTGAATATCCGAATGTGAGCAAATTTTAAATATCAATCCATTTCTCCATTAAGACATAAGAAATCGTAAACTTATTAGTATTAGGTAATCCGACAATGAAAACATACATTCACGAAAAACAATAATCATTGGGTTTTTATGAGGTGTACTGAAAGAGGGAGAAAAGATCCGAACCCACATCTCACAACCGTAATGTTTGCATGGTAAGTACCAATTCGATGATAAATTCATCTGATGTTACAATCGAAGAAAAGAAGCACGGGTTTGTGGTTACAACACTTGATAAATCCATGATCGTCTGTTACACCGAAAATACAAAATTATCAACCAAATTATGATGGCGTCCGTGATAATTTATATCTCAGCATTTGATTTTTTCCTAATAATAATGCTGGTATCTTTCACGTGTCTATACAATTACTATTAATAACAACACTTGTGATTACAAAAATTATATGTCAAAATTTTCATAATCTTCACTAAAGTGATACAAAAATTAGAGCTATTATTTGTACATGCAAGGGAATAGAACATTTATTCGGCTTCTATCTGTCGACAGGCGAACCTTGCTTGTATCAAGTATAGCTGTGTTGATCATAACGCTGGGAATACACATGGTCGGATGTTCCAGCAGTCGAATTCTATAATCGGACTATACTGTGAAGACCGAAAGGTGAATATAAAGTATCAATGTCGTTAATGATCATGGATTGTGTATATGTCTGTTTTCATAGTATAAAAGAACTTAGTTGTATATAACGGAATTTGACGAGACTGTCATCAAAGTGAGAGGGTTAGCGCTATAAAACCAGGTTTAATCCACCATTTTCTACATTTGAAAATGCCTGTACCAAGTCAGGAATATGACAGTCATTGTCCATTCGTTTTTGATGCGTTTTGTTATTTGATTTTGCCATGTGATTATAGACTTTCCGAATTGATTTTTCTCTAAGTTCAGTATTTTTGTGATCTTTCTTTTTGTATACGTACTATTTGAAATAAGCATAAACACCCCCATTATTTACATTCGGTTCAGGTTTTAATATATAATACACTTTCATTATGTCAAAGGCTATGACATTGATGATAGTTTTTTTCAGCTGTTTTACGCGAATTTTTGTAAAATCCAAATTAATGCAATTTAGTTCGCCCTGTTCATAATACCTAAGAGAAAACAGACAAAATATTTCAAGCAAACTATTGGTGAAAGCAGTTTTTCAATAATTATAATAACAAAAAACAAAAAAACATTAACCTCAATAAAACTGTTCATTTATATATGGGTTACATTGCTGTAATGGTGTTTTCTTTATTTGTTACTTACGTGTACTTTACCGGACACAATTTTAATTTCAAACCATGATATTTGCGAAATGTTATTAATTGCCAAACATCCAACTGAATATTTACTTAGATCTGCTTTGGTGGTGCGTGTGTTGATTGGTCTGAAGCTCAATTAATTAATCCTGAAGTACGAGCAGGTGGGTGGTCAGATTGGGAAACATGGACAACCTGTTCCCGGTCATGTGGACGAGGAATGCTTTACAGACGGAGAATATGTAACAACCCAACGTAGGTTTGTTTTGGTATTTCCTTATGAAGATTATGATAAATATATGTATTAGAAGCAATTAAGATCGTTTAGTAAGTCCAAAGTGACAATAGGAATGTTGTTATTTTACATATCAAATATGTACTTACTGTATTTTGACACTTCACATCTACGAAAACAGTATTGCGCAAAACAGTATTGCCGACCTCTTGCATATCATTCAATGAGGATAATTTTAACTAAACAGTTATTAAGGAAAGAAATTTATCAGTGATAGAAAACTGAGCTTTAGATCGCTGGTATAGAAAAGATGCTCGAGGATACAAATGAAACGGTCAAAATGATTTAAATTCACCACTGAACTCTCAAATAAGTAAAAACTTAAAGTCTTTGGGAACTTTTACATATTAAATCTATGGAGATTTTGTATGACTTATTACGTCGCTTATGGACAATGTATCTGAAATTGAACATGTATCTAGATATGACGCATGGCTTACTCCTACGTTTTCTCAATATATAGAACTACATTACAGAGAAAAACGATTGCGCAACACAAAAATAATGTGCTATCATATTTTGCAGATCTCATCTTTTACTATGTTATTAATTTTCTTTTATTTCAGTCCTAAGAATAATGCAACTTGCGATGGGAATGAATATGAAGCTGAATGTTGAAGTCTAACGGTAATTATTTCTTGGTACATAGATATATAAGAAGATGCGAAATGAGTGCCAAGGAGACAAATCTTCATCCAAGTCTTAATTTTAACAGTAAACTGTTATAGGTCAAAGTACGGCCTTCAACATCCAGCATTTTCTCACACCCAACATCAAGCTATAAAGTTCCCTAAATATTAATAGTGTTAAACCATTCAAACAGAAAAAGCAAACGGTCTAATCTATATACAAAAACCAGGAGAAACACTAATGAACACACATCGACAACTACTGAACTTCAGGGTCCTGACTTGGGACAGTTGCAAACAAATGCAGTGGGTTAAAACGTTTAAATAGGAACCAACCTTAACCCTTACCTGAAACAATAGTGTAACATTCCAAAACAGGCATTTATCTAAAAAAAATTTCCTTTTATACCTTAATAAAACACAAGGTACTTAACTAAGAAAAATTTTAAAATGTCATCCGGTTGCAAACTTTCGTTTTTTTTTTCGATTTCTCGGTTGCCAAACCTACTTAAACTTATTATGCCGTAAATCTAAATTGATTTATCTACACAAAGGTGTATGACACGACTACCATTGATTTCGGGATCATTCGTAGCATGCCTCAGAAGCAGGTCAACGTGATTTTTTTTGTATACCGACACCAAATTGGAAACACTAAGTCCGCGGTGATTGATTTATTTCAAAAAAATATTTACAAAAAAACTGTCAGCTTTTCTCTGAATAGTAATTATTATCTTTATTGTAAATTCGTAAAAGATTATGTGATACAAACCCTAAAAAGTGTTATATGAGGTCTGTCTAATAGTCTAATGTGTCAGGAGTTTCTATTTTTAGAACTCAGATTTTCTCAGTTTATTGATATCATGCAGACTCACTCTTGACTTAACGTATGAAATAAAATAAGATCAGATAATTCCGAGAAACATTTCGACCTTGAGAGTGGGGAGATACCTTTTACTGTGAGACGTTTGTTTCCAACTTGGCTTCAGTAGACGAAATAATAACGATTGCCATTATTGTGTAGGATTGCTACGGATGATTCCGACAACAAACGTAGGCGTGTTATACACCAGTGTGTAGAAAAATCAATTCAGATTTACAACATAACAAGTTTAAGTGGCGTTGGCTACTGGGAAATCAGAATATTACGGAATTTCGCGACCGCGTGACATTTTTCAAAATGTTTAGTTAAGTACCTTGTGTTATATTAAGGTATATAGGAAAAAAATTCTGAGACAAGTGCCTGTGCATCCCAACATAAATATACACACAAAAAAAAAACAATTTAAATGACCTAAGGTGGTATCCAACACTTTCACTAAAATTAATTTGGCTCGTTTAATTTTCATAAAATTTTGACAAAGTATTTTACTCTGACCCTTTAACCAAAATATATAAATTTCAAAAATTTTGAACCAACCATTTTATCAGAAAAATTACACTGGCTATACAGCAGATTGACACAACGTTAGTAAAACGTTTGGCTGATTTTACAGAGCTATCTCCCTGTAGTGTTAGATACCACCTTAACTCAATCAAAATATATATTTACACAAACAAGTGAAAATATACTGAACCGAATAAATTTAATCTATGAAACAATGTAAACACAAAATCTATAAAATAAGGGGTGAGATGACAAACAATATCAGAAAGACAGACATAACCATGGACAAAATAACGCCTAATAAAATAATGTATACAGGTAAATGAAAATAATGTTGTTGTAAGATATACAGTAAATAAATAAGTATAATGTAATTCATAAATACAGTAATCTCTATAGAGAAAATGAATGTGGATGTGTATTTATACATCCTAAATTTTACACAACCCAAATAAAACTCGTTTGAAAAGAATACAAATTTATTTATTTTTGAATTTGCTAATAACAAAATCGATATTTGTGCCAATGTAGACCGTATTCAAATATTTTATTAAAACATTGGTAAGATAACCTTTATGAATAAGTTTGTTCAAAAGTTCGATGAGTTTACACTGATCACATAGTGATTCCCGCGCTTTTAGTACACTATTACTGTAAAATGTAGGGTGAAATACCGTTGTTAATAAGTAAAAGCAATACTTTTTGCATTGTGATTGACTTATGATAACATTCCAGTGTTGTATCTACAATATCTATCACTTATAAAAAGAAATGCCGAAAGTACAAAAGGGACAATAAAAATGTCGTAAACCGAAGACAGGCTAACCCATAGCAAAAAGATTGGCATAGCATTAGTGCAATGATACAAATATTATCATTATGGAAAAACTACAATCCACGTTTTGTATTTATCGTTTTCTTAATATTTTTCAGCCATGCGTTGGAGATATAAGTATGGATTCTTATCTTATAAAACAACGTGCATCAGAGACATGTCAGAGACTAATTGATAACAACATCATTAATGGAACAGAATACACAGCTAAGGGAACTATTTACTCATCCTTAAGTATGTAGAAAAACTTTTAACTCTTTCATGTACAGATCAATTGTATATCAAAGTCATAGCCATTTCATTAGAGAATATCTCACTACGTGTAAAATAATTATGGAAATAAGTCCTAAATTTTCGTTCAAAGTCAGGTGTGTTAGTGTGTTTCCCTTTCCCGCGACTAATCACACATGGCAGACGGTCATTGCTCTGAAATAAACCAGTATGTGATTATTAGAGCAATCGTTAAAGGTAAAACAGTCCCTAAGCAAATGGCAAAATCAATAGCTCAAACACATCAAACGAATAGATAACAACTGTTATTTCCTGACTTGGTTCAGACCTTGTCTTTTGTAGAAATGGTGGCTGAAACCATGTTTGATAACCAGCTTAACCTCTCACGTGTATGATAGCCGCATAAAATTTTATAATATGGACAACTATGTGTGAACAAAGCAAACAGACATTATGGGTAAAAATGTCAAAAACAGGGGTACAGCAGCAATATAATCTTAATTACTATAAAACAAAAACATATATCAACTAACAAAAACAGTAAGGCAAAAACGATAGCAAAACATGAAAATGTACAACAGTACAATAACACAATTACTGTATGTAGAACTACCGAGCCACGTCAAATAGATACTGTCAAAAAATAGGCTAAACAGTTAAAGTAAAAATTTAAAAAGACAATAAAACAATTCTATAACACGTTATTACGAAGATGAACATTAGTATAATCTATACTTCAAGACCATATGATATCATTTGTTAAGTTGATATGGAATATTTATCAACAAAGTCTTGGTATCTTCCGATGAACCTTTTAAGAATAAAAGGACGAGGCGTTTTTAGCTCACCTGGCCCGAAGGGCCAAGTGAGCTTTTCCCATCACTTTGCGTCCGGCGTCCGGGGTCCGTCGTCGTTGTTTACTTTTACAAAAATCTTCTCCTCTGAAACTAGTAGGCCAAATTAAACCAAACTTGGCCACAATCATCATTGGGGTATCTAGTTTAAAAAATGTGTCCGGTGACCCGGCCAACCAACCAAGATGGCCGCCATGGCTAAAAATAGAACATAGGGGTAAAATGCAGTTTTTGGCTTATAACTCAAAAACCAAAGCATGTAGAGCAAATCTGACATGGTCTAAAATTGTTTATCAGGTCAACATCTATTTGCCCTGAAATTTTAAGATGAATCGGACAACCCGTTGTTGGGTTGCTGCCCCTAAATTGGTAATTTTAAGGAAATTTTACTGTTTTTGGTTATTATCTTGAATATTATTATAGATAGAGATAAACAGTAAACAGCAATAATGTTCAGCAAAGTAAGATTTACAAATAAGTCAACATGACCAAAATTGTCAGTTTAACCCTTAAGGAGTTATTGCCCTTTTGTAAATGTTTAAAATATATTTTCCACTGTTATTACTGGGCCAAGTTCATTATAGATAGAGATAATTGTAGCAAGTAGAATGTCTAGTAAAGTAAGATCTACAAACACATCATGATCACCAAAACACAATTTTGTCATGAATTTATCTGTGTCCAATGTTTAATATGCACATAGCCCAAGGTGAGCGACACATGCTATTGAGAGCCTCTAGTTTGATAAACACCTGTTTCATCATCTTTCTGCTCTGACACTGGTGGCGTTTACAAAGTCTAAGTAGCAGCAGCAAGCTCTTGAAAGAATTGGGAAATGTATATCCTATATGCAGATGAAGTTGGGTTGGTATATTGCTACTAAGGTGGGGGAAATTGATACATGTAATTTGAAATAATTTCGTATAACTGATAAAAAATTACTGTTAAAAAAAAAAAAAACTAATTATGTTTCCTTAAGATCTTGCCCCGAGCTGAGAGACAAGTTCTAATTAATTTTATACTTTTGGATTAACAATACCAATCAATATACTTGACAATTGATCCGTCAAATTAATTACCACGACGACAATTTTTTTTTAAAGAAAACACAAATAATTAATGATTTCAATACAAATTTATATCAAATCTATTAAAATTGAAAAAAAGTCCGGTTAACCGGTTACCGTTTTGGGGTATTCGGTATTCGGTCGTTCGAACGGTTAACCGTTGACAACACTAGTAATTTCAAAATTAAAATCGTCTGGTTTGTCATTGATTCTGGTACTGAGATGATTAATTATGCCATTCGTGACATTCTGAATTTTATTTCTGATACTTGAACCTTAGCAAATGAATTCAACTGTTTTGTCTGTCTTTCTGAACTCGACAATACATCAGGTTTTCAAGTATAGTGTTGACCAAATGAAAACAATATACAACTAAGGGACGACATCAAAAGATCGATGTAGGATAAAAAACTTAAATCAAATAGTTTGGGGGTGGGGGGGTCAACATTGCTGCAAGTTTTGTTAATCTAAAATCGATTTTACATATATCCATATAGGTAAATCAATTTTTCCCAAATTAAGTTAAGAAGGGGGGTAGGGGGGTCAGCGAAAAAACTATGTGAATTAAGTTTTTTATCCTACATTGAACTTTTGATGTCGTCCCTAAGAGGTTGTTTCAGTAACTCTCGCAATTCTTTATACGTTTCCAAATAGTACCTCTGCCAATAAAATGGGGGCTATATTGCATATCTTTTACGATTTTATTGATGATTACCTCAAATTTCATTCCGTCAAATAATACATACGATTTCATTTCAGACCACGGAGTATGTGAAGTTCTTTGTGAATCGGCTCCTGGGTATACAAGACCTGATTTGACAAGATTTGGATTGATCGAAAATGGTACACCATGTCCCGGAACCTTAGCTACAGCTGATGCTAATCAATATTCCCGACGCCCAGGCTTTTATTATGCTTGCTTAGAGGGTTATTGTCAGGTGATGTACTAGTATATCGTTTAGCGCTTTTTTTGGGGTATAAAGTAAATTTGAAATACGAAAATTAACAGTTTAAAAAATTAAAGATACCAAAATATAACGAAATTTAAAGCGTCAATTCATATATGTCGAAGTAATACGGCAAGAAAAATGTTTTAACAACTATCAATGCATCGAATACTCAACCACATCTACAATAGGAGACGATAAGCAGCTCCTTCGTTACTAGTTGCACACTCCAAAAGCCTTTAAACGAAAAGATGGGGATATGTCAACAATTTGTAGATGAGTATAATTACTCTAGTCTGATAAAACAAAAGTATTCGTTATAAACGTACCTACTATATGAACTTCATCTGGTAATCAATTTAACATGGACTGTTGAAAACACCAGATTCTTCTCAAATATTTCGGAAATACACGTCCCGATTAACTATTTGGATATGTTTAAAGCGAAACGTTTAAACAAATCTAAGCATTATAAACGAATTGTATGAATCCAACCTAAGGTGGTACATAACACTACAGGTTGCACTTCTGTAAATATTGACAATGCAATTTCCCATAGGAACGCCTGTTACGGCTAAAACTGTACCACTTTTACTATGAAGTTTTGAAAAAAAATCTTATCCTAGAAATGAAATTTCATATGCACTACAATATTTTTCAAAGGTCAAAATATAGGGCTGTGCGGCATATTTTCAACGTTTATATGCCCTGAACTTTTCAGAGTTTAAACTAACACTAATTTTCTTAACTACCCCTACCTCGAATGAAGGGTTACCACAGATTTCAATGTAAACAATATGTCCGTATATTTTTACTGGTAACATTCCCAAGATATGTCTCTATGAGATGGAACACAGAGAGCATAACTGGGAACCAGTATGTAAACAAAATCAATTTTCTATGAATATTCTAAATCTCCCCAAAAGAGGCGTGGTTTGAGAAACAGCTGTATTTACAAAGTGCAACCTATACAAACATTTATTCAAATAGAAAACTCTCTAAAATCAGTTTTTCTCACATTAATACTCATTTATCAGAATTATAGCCTGAAAGAAATCACTGTGTATACTCTAAGGTTTTTTTTACTGACATTTTATACCCCTCCCTTGTTTCAATTTTTAAAAGAATTTGAAAACAAGACTTTAATTATTGCCAGCTTACCCTTTTTGCATATTTTCTGATTTAAAATGCCTAGAACCTGTTTAAAACTGTTTTGATAACACATTGAAAGCATATCAGAATACCATAAATGTTATGTTTAGCAGTCAATCATTACAACATTCAAAATTATAAAATATCCAATCCTGCCTCTGTCTCCAGTCCACATCTTACTGTATGCCTATTTGTTAATCAAAGTTCACATTTTTTACCTCAAATGGTCAATTTAGAATTCTTGTCACAACAGTATCATCTGTAACCATATATCTGACACAATTTACATAATAAATATACTAGAAGTGTTCAAACAAAGCCATATTTGCAATAGTTGTATGTATGCAGGTACCAGTCTGAGACATAAATTCACTTAAAATGTTATAGAAATGACTGCTAACATCTCATTTGTGCATAACTTCCAAGCATAGTTATTGTTTTCTATATCAAGAACTTAAAAATCATAAAATCATAGCATTTACATGTTAAATTATCTGTTTTATGACACAGGGGGTGGGCAATTTTCTATGTTTTTTGCCCCTGGGGCCTTACATTTCCTAAATTATTCTGCTGTTTCTAGCAATTTGGAATATTTAATACATATTCAGGATAGAACACACTATTGTAAGTTTTGTTGGGATATTTTTGTATTTCTAGCTTGTATTTTTTATGCTGTCGTGACAAAAAAGCAGATTTAGGTGTTACGGCTTACTTTTGGGTAATCGACAGGACACAAACATCCCATAAATAATATTCAGGAAGGATCGATGAGTTTCAATGACTGCGAAGAGTAAATATAAACACTTCTTAACAATTTAACTTACAAATATGCAAATATTATGAATTAATTTTGTATTCAGGACTTTAAGTAAACTATGCATACTGTAAACTGTGAATTTATGCTGGGTCATCATATCTTAAGCCCAGGATTCTATCAATCTTCATGAAATATTTATAAAACTTCATATTTGAGTTAATTTCTTTAAAATCTGTGAGATAAAGCAAATTTGGTTAAATTCTGAATGTTCCCTTTTTTCACCCTATATAGGTTTCATTTCTGTAAATATTGACAATGCAATTTCCCATAGGAACTCCTTTTACGGCTAAAACTGTACCACTTTTACTATGAAGTTTTGAAAAAAAAATTATCATAGAAATGAAAGTTCATATGCACTACAATTTTTTTCAAAGGTCAAAATATAGGGCTGTGCGGCATATTTTCAACGTTTATATGCCCTGAACTTTTCAGAGTTTAAACTAACACTAATTTTCTTAACTACCCCTACCTCGAATGAAGGGTTACCACAGATTTCAATGTAAACAATATGCCCGTGTATTTTTACTGGTAACATTCCCAAGTTAGTCTCTATGAGATGGAACACAGAGAGCATAACTGGGAACCAATATGTAAACAAAATCAATTTTCTATGAATATTCTAAATCTCCCCAAAAGAGGCGTGGTTTGAGAAACAGCTGTATTTACAAAGTGCAACCTACAGGGAGACTCTGTAAAAATCTTTCCAACGTTTTTTTCACGTTCTATTGATAGGGAAATTATTATCATTTTTTATATTTTTGTCACTTGGTCAAAATAATTATTGTGTCAAATTTTAATGAAAATCAAAGAAGCTAAATTAAATTTAGTCAAGGTGTTTATTAACACCTTAACTTGATTTAATTGGAACCTGATTGGTAAGATCAGAAATTACAGAATTAGTAAAAGTAGCATGAAAGACCTTACTATAGGCTATTCTAATTATATTAAAATCATGTTACTTAGTTAAGAGACAAAACACTGAACCAGTATGAAAATGTATCATAAAATGGTAATGTAATTAAGAAGGAAAAAATTGTTTGATAATATTTTGTAACTGTTTTAGAGATTCGACTGCGCCAATACTCTGAATGCTGGTGTATTTGATGGATGCGGCGTGTGTAATGGTGACAATGGTGCATGTATTATCCGGGAAGGAATATTTACTGATGATGTAGCTCAATGTAAATATTACTACTTACTTGTTATTGGTAATATCTGTTCAAATAAAGGCAACAGTAGTATACCGCTGTTCAAACTCATAAATCCATGGACAAAAAACAAAATCGGGGTAACAAACTAAAACTGAGGGATACGCACTAAACATAAGAGGAGAACAACGACATAACACTACAATGTAACACACACAGAAACGGACCAAGCATCAGACAAAATCCCACGAGAATAACAAATATAACATCAAAACCAAATACATGAATTTGGGATAGACAAGTACCGTGATACGTCTTATCGCAATGTGAATTTACACTCAAAAATAAGAGAAAACAAACGACGTAACGTTAAAATGTAACACACACAGAAACGAACTATAATATAACAATGACCATATTCCTGACTTGGTACAGGACATTTTTAAAGGAAAAAATGGTGGGTTGAACCTGGTTTTGTGGCATGCCAAACCTCGCACTTTAATGGCAGTGTTAAATATAACATTGAAATGACAACATAATATTACAGGACTACAATACAAATAAATAGGAGAACGTATTAGAAAAAAAAACACATGATTAATGGATAACAAAAAGCATCAGGTTTAAAATTCAATACGCCAAAAACGCGCCTCGTCCACACAAGACTCACCAGTGACGCCCAGATATAAAAGATCGAAAGTGAAAAAAAGTACAAAGTTGTACAGCACTGAAGATCAAAAGTTGAAAAAGGTTGTGTCAAATACGGCTATGTTTTTAAGCTTGGGATAAGAACATCCTTATCATTTAGAACAATTAATGCTATTGCAAACAGTAAATTTTATTAAATGAATATAATAGATATACATAATGAAACTGAAGTATTAACTAATTACAGAAAACAAACACGAATACATAATGCAAAGACCAACACAGGATAGACACACCCGACTCAGTCCAGGCCTCAACGCAATAAATCATAAAAATGACGTCACATACGATAGTGAAAAAGCACAAAAATTACGTCACATTTGAATTTAAGAAATTTGAAAACAGATCATCAAAAAATGAAAAATGACGTCACATTTGAATGAATAAGATAGAATTAGGATTGATTTAAGATTATATTTGAACTAAATACTGATATTGCATTTAATAACAATGCACATTTTAATACTTATAAATAGCAAACTAAGGTTGCAATTAACTATTTATTATAAATCTATATCCGGTTTGTTTTGAATCTAACTTCAAACGTAAAATATCGTACTGATTACGTTGAACAAAATCAAATCTAAAAAATGAATGCGGTGATTAATTTTCTTTACCATAACACATAAATATAATAGAAAAGACGTTAACACATTTGACAAAATCCGATGAGAATTACAAATATAACATTAAACATTTAAACTAAATACATGAATTTGGGATAGACAAGTACCGTAACACGTCTTATAGTAATGCGAATTTTCACTCAGCAAAACAGTCACAATCGGGAATAAGTCACGTTTGGTAATTAAAAGATTAGACGACATAATGACAAACCACAATCTACCATGTGGCAAAAATGTCCTTAGCTAGTTTAGTTAAAGACACATCGTATGGATCCACCAATTCGTGATGGTGTCCATAAAATTTACGGAGTGTCAATTTTAATCTGTCCTCCTCATAACTTTGTTGGAGCAGTTTCTGCGTAAGGAGCACACTCCTGTATATGAAGTCCGTATAGTGTGACATATTAGATATTCAATATACGGATTGTGTGTTTCATATAAAAGAGATACTATATCTTAAGATCTTAGTGTTTCCATATTTCAAAAGTTAGAATGAAATCATAAGTAGACTTCGCGTTCCACTGAGGATCAAATCAGTCAACATGTACAATTCTTTACAGATAAGTGGTAACCTTTACCTCAGTCACTCTGTCCATAACCGTGGATATGTATGATAGTTCGTTTGACATTTGAGACATTTTCATATTTGTTGTTAAATTTTTGGGGAACAAAGTGAGATTCAGTCTTTTCAATGATAGGGTTTTATAGCAACCTAAGATAGACACATGCACATTTTTAATCCTCACGCACATTTCCTATACCTTTTTATATAATTTTGAAGTGGTTTTATGAAAATATATTTTTCATTAAGGGGTACAAAGGGATTGGACACAAATTCCTGTTGGTGCATATAACATAGAAATATCATTTGTTTGGAATGATATGAAGCAATATTACACAGGTAACAACTTAACTTAAGCACTGCATGATTAGTTTCAACTAACACATCTGGACACAAAACTCAAATATGTATGCTTTTTATGACGTTATTTGCGACGCAATAGTTCACTTGTCCATACATTATGACGTCTACTGACTCATTATCATCAGATGAGTCGATGATTATGTACATACCCAACTACAGAAATTTACACTTAAAAATTATCCACCTTATCAAAGTGTATTCACATAATCACCCAAAGTGCGCGAGATATCAACATGATAACAGATACATAAAAAGTCTCATTAACATGCCCTGAACAGAACACGAGATCCTTGAGTTGTCTTTCTAAGATACGATCAAAATCAATACTTTTGAAAAACAAAACTATGAAATATTGGAGAACAAAACGCCAAACTGGCATACATAGAACTGTGAATTACTAAAGACAATAGACTTTGAGAGTAACAACATAAGTTTAAACACGATTACACAATTAGATTAACTGAAAATGTTTATCTCAATCATGACATGAATCAGATTCAAAGTACCAATACTTACACAAAAGTTTTTTTTTTGTAATTAAAAAAGCCATGGGACTGATACCATTATAAACTTATGTGGAATACTTAGCATACATAGAGATGAAAATGTGTGGTATTTGCCTGTGAGATAAACTTCTATGATCGAATGAAAGACGAGTATTTAGACAACTGCAGGTCATCGTACGGCATTTTAACATTGGACAATTATCATACTTTATAAAGAGCTATAAAATACATAATTCAATGTAAAAAAATGCATTAGAGAAATCAAATCAACTAATTGGTTTGAAATAATTCAAAAGAGATAATCAAAAGCCTGTTCCGTAAAATTTCATATGATCATGGACTTTTTTCTTGAAGATAAAGGAAAACACAAATATTAAAAATATTTAATAGTGTAATGTTCTTTTCATTATTTCAGAAATTTTTACTAAAGAAGGAACACCAATTATAACAAGTAGCATAGCCGGTGATAGCAGAATATTTCAAACTGGAAATAGTCCTATTAGTTTTGGTGGAACTTTATGGCATAATGATGCTTTTGTTGCGATTATGCATGCCGAAGGGCCATTGACAGAGCCAGTGATAGTGAAGGTTGTAAATTGATAATTTGTTGTGTGACTTGTTCTCATATCAACATTTAAATGTTTGTTCTATTTGTAATTCATCAACATGTAAATGCTGTATTAAAGTCAAAAAGCGTGAGCTACTTAATTAGATACACTTTCATATATTCAATAATCTTGCTAACTGCAATGATGCATACATTTCCTGTGGGTTTTTTAAAATAAATATAGCACTAAGTGTTAACAGTTTTTTTACATGTAAAAGTAGTTTCATTTTGAACGATTCGATTTACTTAAAGAATTGAAGACTTAAAGATTAAAAGATACATCTTTACATCGCTTATTGGCTCTACTTTGCTTTCCAGTTAAAAAAAGAGAAAATTATCTAATGATGTCAACATTTATAAAATTTGTTAAATCAGGGTATAACTCTTAAAATTTAGAACAAAGAAATGAACAGTAAATATGCAAATTTTGTTATCCACCGAGAATACCAGTACGATGTCCCAAATTAGTTTCCTCATAAAAATCATTTAAATATGTTTTGATGTGTTACAATCTATAATCTACGTGACCTTAACCTTTAAGCAAGAGAAACATAGGTTAGCATGGGAAATAATTTTTCTTAAACTAATACATTTAGTAACAGTGACAATGACCTTTGACATGATGACCAGAAACTCAATACGCTTCTTTCGTTCCATTCATCTCGCATCTATCTAGATGAAATTCCAAACAAGCAATGATACCCAAATTACAATTCGGAAACCACTTAATTGAGACAAATGGACAGATACATATACCTAAAAAATAAACTTATCATAGATACAATGATTGAAATTTTGTATTCACACCAGACGCGCGTTTCGTTTTCAAAAGTCTCATCAGAGACGTTCGAATAAAAAATAAGTAAAAAGGCCAAATAAAATACAAAGTTGAAGAGCACTGAGGACCAAAAATCCCTAAAGGTTTTACCAAATACAGCTAAGTAATGATAAGTGGTATCTATATTGACTAGACAGAGATCAATATCATTTATAAAAGCTACTTTGACGTAACGCTATAATCATGTGTCTGACTATATCGAGAATTTATCTACATCATATTTGTAAAATTCGTTTGTTAAATTTTGTTGTTACTTGTTTGTATTCAAAATAATTATTAAAAATGTAAAAGAAGGGCGAAAGATACAAGAGGGACAGTCAAACTCATAGATCGAAAATAAACTGACAGCGACATGGCTAAAAATGATAAAGACAAGCAGACAAATAATAGTACACATGACGCAAAATAGAAAACTTAAGACTAAGCAATACCATAAAAGTATGGATTGTAGTTATTAATCATGACATAAATCTCGTAAAGGAACATGTTCATAGATTTGACTCAAATTCTCATATTTGATTTATTACCATGTAAAACATTTATCCAAATTATAAAAATTTTAAAATAAACAATATACCGTGAATGATCTCGATAAAATGTAGCTTCGTTTCGTGTATCTAGACGTCATCTAATAAACTGTCGAGTTGAGCTCGGATTGCCATATAAGGGATATAAACATAAATAGATATATAAATAGATATATCAGACTCATGGATTTGGATTTTTCTAGGTCTGTTTAATTTGATACTATAGATTATAGATATACGTTAATCATCGTTTTTACCTGTATAAGAATGATTTTTGTGGATCGAATCAGTCAATCAAATGATTGACCTTTGTTTCACTTTCAATGTTGGCATTCTTTTCCTTTAAATAATTGAAACACGCAAAATGCATGCAATACCAATATCTACCTAATGGCTTAAATTGAAGTTCACATGAATACGGATTAAATAAGGTCGAATTATTCACTTGCAAATGAATAATTCAACAACAATATTTCTTAGCATATTTTGACAAAATTGAACCAAACTGGCTGCTTAAAGCGCTATTATTTCACTATTTCACTTTCATTAATGATTGAACAAAAATATATTTTATATCTTATATTTTTTATATATCTCGTAGCCAGTGCCCCTTTAACGAACTTAACAAAACTAAAGGCGAAAGGAATAACACTTTCCAATAAAGTACATTATGTTGCTCCCCTGTATCTAAAAGATTAACTAGTCTTTTGTTTCTCATTTACAGGTGTACGGTATTGGATCAAACCGTAATACTGGAATGAAATATATTTATTCTGTTCCCACCGACAGTAAGTTGTGTTAATACATTTGCTTATGGATATATATTCTTCTAACAGTATATAATCTCATAGGTCGCTTTAATGAATGCTTGTCAATATCATAACAGATTAACACAGGGTTATTTTCATATCAGTTAATTGAAAAATATTAAAAGAAGTAGATGTGGTATGGCTGACAATTAGACAACTACCCGCCACAGTTCAAAATTAAGTTGATGGAATTTGTCTAGCATCATAACGTTTGGACGGTTAACACACACACTCACGATTCGATATAAAAACTAGATTAAGTTAGAATGTGTAATAATATGATTTACATAATTAGCAATTTTGAGTAAAATCAAAATTTGATATACTCTATTAATCAAAAGCATACAGAAGTTACATACATTATATAAGATACAAACAAATATGGATGCATTTATCTACTTCTATTTACACTCTTAATACTAGCAACGACGACAAAAATCTACGAAGTAATCTTTTATTTGTACGAATTTAACAGTTATTTGTTTTTTTTCTTTTTTATATATTATCTGATAAAAGACTTTTTGTATTTTCTGTGTAGGGTTGTTGATGTCATGTCAATACACTGTAGTAAACGTTTCTTGAAGATTCGCAATATAAATATTTGAAAATGAGCTAACATGTCTAACCCCGCCACATTTTGTATGTTTGTGCCTGTCCCAAGTCAGGAGCCTGTAATTCAGTGGTTGTCGTTTGTTTATGTGTTACATATTTTCGTTCATTTTTTGTACTTAAATAAGGCCGTTAGTTTTCTAGTTTGAATTGTTGTTTCTGTGTCATGTGGGTCTCTTTTGGAGAGTTGTCTCATTGGCAATCATACCACATCTTATAATTTTTTTATCGTAAAGTATATTATCGGCAAATACAAAATTTACTAGGAACGCAAACATTTGAAAGCCAGGGTTATCACAGTACTTTAGTACGGGAGAAGCTATATAACTAAAAGGGACACAGAAACATATGTAAATTTATATAATGTCAACTACCACAGGGAATTGAAACATGTTAACTATATCCATAATTTATCAACGAGGAATCCAAATAAGGGAAACAGTAATGTACTGCTGTTCAAAAGTCATAAAACTTAAAAATTCGGGTCACAAACAAAAACCAAGTGAAACACATCAGTTATGAAAGAAAAAAACGGATTAACAGAAACACTGAACCGCTACAAAAGCATGGAATGTTTTATGTTTTAAATCTTGTCAGTAACGATGCACTGACTAATGAGCTTACAATGTCCACGGTAACTTACAGCACAACAGCAGTTGAGTCGTCTCTATTAGAAAATGGAAAAAAATGTAAGTTTGATGCGCATGAAGGTCTATTTCTGAATATGCCATTATCAGTACCGACAAACTTGTGGAATAACATCGTTGTCAATATAATGGAATTATATGCGACTGTCATACAAGTGAGGGGTTTAGCTAGCTATAAAACCAAATTCAATCAACCTTTTTCTACTGAAAAGAAAATCCTGTACCAAGTCAGGAATATGACAGTTGATATCCATTCGTTGATGTGTTTGAGCTTTCGCTTTTGCTATTTGACTACAAACTTCCCGTTTTAAATAATCTGCAGAGTACGATATTTTACTATTTACAATTGTTTACCCAGAAAACTTCAATTTTTTTTATTAATCTCCTTAATACATTTATATAGCTTATTCAGTTCTGAACATGTTTTGGAATTCATTTTCGTGGGTTGACCAAATTAGTATGAAAGTAAGAGTTCTTGTTGGTTATAGATCACTGATGTTAGTACAATCATATTTGTAATTTTTTGTTGAAAAACATATCGTTTCATATTGTTAAGACGCAAGTAAAAACGGTACTACTATAAATAAGAAAAGGTCAAGCACATCAGAATCAATGTAACAGTGTTTGTTACTGTTTATTGTCGTGTTCAATGAAACGCCAATAGTTTGTTTGATGCAAAGACAAGCAGTTGGTCTTTATATTCCAACACCAGTGAAAATCAAATGTCTCTTTAAAACTAAACAGGCAAGCAAACTTATTGATCATGTTAATTATTTACAGTTGACTCATGTTCAGGGACCTGTGAGAATGGTGGCATGTGGAATACAGATATATGTGCCTGCAATTGTCTAAGTGGATATTATGGTATGGCATATTTATACGGAAATGTTAATTTACTGTATGTCTTTCTAATATACACATATAATAAATTCATTGTTAAATGCAAAAGTGAGAGCCAAACACAATGATAGGTCGCACACACAACGATGTCAACTCATTACAGCGTAGATCAGTCCATTTTATTATAAAATGTTTGCCTATCAAACTAAAATAAACAGAAAAAAAGGTTAATTTTTTTTTTAAAGAATGTCAACACATTAGGATTTATATAATCAAACAAACAATATGTTAGACAATATATGATATACAAAAGAATTTAGATGGTTCTAAGCAAACAAGTCGTATACATTTTCAAAAAAGTAAGTAATTAAATGTTGAAGCCGAATTTTTATCCTTTATGTTTCTTATTATCATTCAAACTTTCTTAATTGAAGTAAAAGGTTTTCGTCAATAGATTAGAAAGAAACAGTTCCATTTCAATTGAATATGGCAAATGCTCTGCAAACGCAAATTCTGCCTGCCAAAAAAACTGATATTGCATATATATGAAAACATGACTCACATCATTTGTACTAGAAAAGCTATACAGTAACAGGGAACTTAACACATGGCGTTTAGTTGGCTCATATTGTAGTGACTTAAATTGTATTCTAAAAAATCTGAAAGGGATTGTATATAATTCTAAAGCATATTTCTATTGTATTGGCTATTATTTTCCACGAGAAAATGTATTTTGTATTATTGTCAAAGTAACTAAGAAAAACTAGGCTATATATTTTACTACACTAAAATTAGTTTTTGAATATCATAAAACAGGGATTCTATGCAACAGTCAATGTTCTACGCTATGTAATAATGGAGCAGCCGTGAATGAATCAAACTGTGAATGTATATGCAATGAAAAACAGAACGGAACCAAATGTGATTGTATATATCCCTTTACTGGAGGATACTGTGATACGTGTGCATTTGTAACTTGTGAAAATGGTGGTATATTCAATGCCACATCATGTGGATGCGCATGTTTAGATGATAATGATGACCCTCAATGTAAAGGTGAGTAAAACATCATGATGTTATTAAACATTGAAATGTTATACAATAGAAAGATGTGGTATGATTATCAATGAAACAACTATTCACCAAAGTGCTAATAAAGTGGATGTATGCATTTATAGCAACTTTACGACAAAAGAGATGATTTCAGCTTTCCAATTGTGAACTTTCCGTTTCTTAGTAGCAACATTCCAGAAGCACCTGCATACGGTGTAAATATCTCCCAATTGATACGATATTCCCGTGCTTGCATATCATATCATGATTTCCTTGATAGAGGGTTGCTGCTCACAAGTAAGCTATTAAACCAAGAGTTCCAAATGGTGAAGCTGAAATCATCACTTTGTAAATTTTACGGACGCCATCACGAGTTGGTTGACCGTTATGGAATAACCGTTTCACAAATGATATTGGATATGTTCCTTACGTCGTAACTACAACCCCTTTCCTTTCATGAATGTGAACTATCGAATTAGACTATTTACCGGATTTGTAATCACATAAGCAACACGACGGGTGCCACATGTGGAGCAGGATCTGCTTACCGTTCCGGAGCACCTGAGATTACCCCTAGATTTTGGTGGGGTTCGTGTTGTTTATTCTTTAGTTTTCTATGTTCTGTCATGTGTACTATTGTTTGTCTGTTTGTCTTTTTCATGTTTAGCCATGGCGTTGTCAGTTTATTTCCGATTTATGAGTTTGACTGTCCCTCTGGTATCTTTCGTCCCTCTTTTTTAATATGTTAAGGAGAGAGTATGATTAGCTCCATCTTGAATATGATCTCACACATTTTCAGCTAACAACACTTACGAATTACAAATAGAGTAAGAATATAGCTAATGTGCTGCAAAGTAAAATGGATTTCATTAGATGTATAACTTTTTTTATTAGTCGTTATTGGCTTTGAACTAGCTGTCAGCAACTGTGCAAACTTTCATATATGTACTAAGTGTTGTTTTGTTGTTGGGATGTACAAGTAACCGACCAAGTCCACTCTTTGCTTTTTGTTTGATATGATTCTATTTGTATCCATTGATGAGTTAAGCCATATTCTGTCCCAAATCAGGAGCCTGTAATTTAGTGGTTGTCGTTTGTTGCTGTGTTTCATATTTGTTTTTCGTTTATTATTTTGCACATAAATTGGACCGTTAGTTTTCTCGTTTGAATTGCTTTACATCTGTCATTTCGGTGCCCTTTATATGAGATGATGCGCTATTGTCTTTTCTCATTGTTGAACTTCGTACGGTGACCTTTAGTTGTTAATAACTCTTTCGTCTGATCTCTTATGTAAAGTAACTCATTGCCAATCATACCACATTTTCTATTTATATGCAAGTGCTAACACGACTAATTCCCGTAAGTAATTATCAAGAATAATGTATCAGAATTCTGATTTTTCTTACACACTTCACTACACGTACTGTTCTTTTGTTATTTTTAGTTGATCAGTCAACTACTGCTGTTTCAAGCACTATAACTCCAAATGGTTCCAATTCCGGTGAGTATAATGGGATATGCAGCTTATTCAGTCGTCATAAATAAAAGCAACAGTGGTTAGGTTTCTTAAATGAGTTTATCAACTGATTTTCAAATCTGATAAGTCTGATCAATATAACAAACAACAAGAGTGCACACGCTAAAACGCATCGCCTGCTTTAATGAATTCATGTTGACAGTTTGTAAAATTAACATGTTACTAGAAGTTTCACATAGACTTCACTTTGTCAATAACCCGTGAAAATGAAGTCACGAATTGATGAACCATGCCAGACAGACATGAATATCAAACAATCTTTTCATTCACTAAATATAGTGGTATAATCACATTTGGCACATACTTACAGCTTTTCGTCCAATCAAATTGCTTGTAAGCCCCTCGCTCTTAATTTCATAGTTTATACCTTTCCGTATACTAACCGACACATAGAAAAACCTGACAAACCAAACAAACTACAAAATCTCAACATTGACCAATGAACTACGAAATTGAGATTAAGGTAATATGATTCCTGTCAGAGAGACATCTAATCCTTACAATAGTTGAATACACCAAATATAGTTCAACAATTGTTTATATAGTAACTGATAAACTGACATAACCACAAAAACCTATCATCGACCCATGAACCGTGAAATGAGGTCGAGGACACTGGACATATAACAGATGGAAACTTCGCAACATAAGGTATCCGCATACAAGTTGTGAAGTATCCGGATCTTCTAGTTTCTGAAATATAAAGCTTTAAACAAATAATTTACGCTGTCGCAGCATTGCTCAAATCTGAATGGAGCGAAACTGGGTGCGTAGACATGATATGCATGCATCGTTGCAAAGGTACTCCACACTCAGGAGCAGAGCACAATCAGTAAAAATTTGATATCAGATGATTAAAATGGTATCTAAAGTTCTAACACTGTAGAAACATGCTTCTAGTGAGTACATTCATCGACCAATTCGTGATGGTGATTGTAAGAATTATGCAGTGCCGATTGAAGGTGTCTTTCCTCCTCGTTACTCTGTTGGAGCAGTGTTTAAGGAGTACACCTCTGGTAATGAAGTCTTTGAAGGAATGAAGAATAGCCTGTACATGTACAAGTGAAACGTATATATATTATATTTTAAAATATGTAAACGCTGTACGATAAAACATACAGCTGCTTTCGAGAAATGGTCATAATAAGAATAATAACAAGAACTATCTTTAAAAACGATATCCGACGTATTCAAATTTGAGTACATGTTTAAACTGTCATTTCGATAACCTTCAGAAGCACAAAGATACCATTTAAATAACGTTTTCTCTGTTTGTGCTCAGTATTCTCGGTCCTCGTATCTTTCTGTTTACATTCACCAAAACCCCGCGGAAATCGCACATGCGTAGGTGCGTTCTAAAAGTCATGTACGTTCGTACAACAAAGTTTATATTAAAAATTACATAATTGTCCCAAATAAACAGCTGTCACGGATGCAAAGAGCTATTGGAGAAACAATTATTTTAATAAAAATATAAATCTTTGTAAGATCTACTTCAAATATTTATAGTTTTTCACTTGCTTTCCATCACGATATAATTAACGAGACGTTTTTTCAAACACAACCAAATCACCCACCATGACAGCATTTTGTCCAATCACAGAAAGGATTTTCGAGCAAGCGTATTCTGTTGCCATAGTTAAGCGTCCTTAAGTTCAAGGGCACAAACCGAAACTATACCGACTACGTCGGAAAAAGAATTTATTCATGACCATCATCAGATGTTTTTCGTCGTTGAGTTGTTTTCCTTAACAATACCTCGCATGCCATTTTATTCGTGTAAACAACAATACACATCTTCGCATTATTAACGGACACAATCATTCATTTAATTTATAATATAGTGACTTTTCAATTAAACAGCAGCCATAATATGTCTATTTTTTCTATTCAGTGTGAACTTGCATATCTTAAATAAATTACTTTCAACCCCTTCATATATCAGATACGCAGACATCAATTTCCTACCTATTAACTTTCTAAAATTTTGCGATGTTCATTTTCACTTCGACAGTGGACACATGCTTTTTATTCGGCCTTTCACATGACACATGTGCCTTACAGACAGTTACACCTTATAAGATTTTTCTATTGTATTAAAACACATAACATGTTCAAATACTAATATTAAGATCAATAGAACATATGTTTAACTCCGCCATATCATACATGTGCTTGTTCCAAGTACATCAGAAGCGCTCAAACTTTAATTTGTTAAGCCACAGTTGTAAATACACGTGAGGGGCTTAAACAGCATAAAACCTAAAAATGGATATCGAAATGAATCTATGGTCAACTTTATCGGAGCGAGTTTTGTAATCTAAATTTCTAAACAATTTCTTAATTCATCAACGGCGATTTTTAAAAGTGTATGCTATACATCATGGCAGTACAGAAGCACGTCAGTCAGTACATGAGCTTTTGGTTTCAAATATCGTATGCGTTTCAATTGTTTTGATTATTCTATTTTTTACGCGTCAGAGATATACATTTTTTACAATAACGGACAATATACTTTACTGTTTCTTAAAGGGCTTCTGGTTCATAATGAAGGTGCGTTTTTAGATCAAAGCTAGTACAAACCGATTCAAGTGATAAAAGATTAATAAATACCTTTTATTAAACATTGATGTTAGATGAACCATCACGCAGCACAAAGCAGTTTCATTGCATCAATTAACCGAATTATAGAAAAGAGTAAATAAACAAATAACAATAACAAAGGCATCAGGTTTGTAAAATACCGAACTCCAAGGAAAATTCAAAAAGCTAAAACACATCAAACGAATGCAAAATAACTGTCATGTTCCTTGATACATGCATTTTTTTATGTAGAAAATGATTGATTAATCCTGGTTTTATAGCTAGCTTAACCTTATACTTGAACATAATGCTGAGCAACGATAATTTGGCTGTAAAGTACTGTAAAATCAGAAGCAGCTTCATATTTAGACAGACAAAAGGGAATAGAATTGTCTACTACCATTCCTTCTTGTCGAGTACAAGATAATGAAACTGCTAACCAAAATCTGTAGCAAAAATCAGATCATTTGGGGTGCTTCAGGACCAGAGTGGTCACTTTTCCCTCGACCAAGCCACATTCTAAAATCAATGTTTTTCGTGGTTTTTATTCGATAAAGCTTTTGATTTTTACTTTTGACCAAATGAATCGCCTCTTTTAGAAGCCTGAGGCTATTAAATTCTGATAGAGTCCGGCTTGTAATAGGGAAAAACGACATTATAATTACAAACCTTTTTGAGTACTTTATATTAGTTTTTTTTTTTTATGTTCTTCTCCGCAACAAGTGACCAACTAAAAATATGTAGATCCAACATGTTCAAGATTTATAGTCAGTAGTTTTCGAGGCTATTTTTATGCGAGTTATAATATATATGGCTGACTTATCACGATCAGTGTTTCAGTATAGAACTGTATATTACAGGGGACTCTGATATGATTATGGTTATTGCGGTTATAGGAGTGGCAGTGATCATACTGATATTTTTTATAGGATCGTGGTGTATCATGTTTACTTTCTGTAAGAAAAAAATGTAAGTGTATTTATATTTGTACAAACAATCTGCATTTGAACAAGAAATCTAAAATGTACAATTATTTTTATCATAGATATAGGAAAATGTGGTATGAGTGCCAATGAGACAACTCTCCATCCAAATAACAATTTATAAAAGTAAACCATTATAGGTCAAGGTACTGCCTTCAACACGGAGTCTTGGCTTACATCGAACAGAAAGCTATAAAGGGGCCCAACAATAACTAATGTAAAACCATTCATACCCACATTGAATTGAAACCAGTTTTTCTCCTTTTTTTTTAATTTGCCCGAAATAATATCACGTTATTTACATTATCACATGATCGACAATAATAAGATGCCAGGGGTATAATTTGGTACAAAACGCTTAATGCATACAAATATGATATAATACACCAGGGACTTTCTATACTAACTATAGAAAGTCCACGACTACACCTAGCTTCTAAATAACCGCCTCATGTCGATCAATACGATCAGTGAAACTGCTTTTTGGTCAAATATTTACACAGTAACAGTACTTTGCATGTAATCAAAGTAAAGTGTCCCTGTAAAATGAAAATTCCCAATATTTAATAAATACAGCAGCAGCTTAAAATTCTTCCCGTTTTTACTTTCAGATATTGTGAAGTCTCCAACAAAGGTTGTGGTGTCTCAAACAGATATTGTGTTGTCTCCAACACATGTCGTGTTTGTTGTGTTCACCCCAAGATAAATTGTATTGTCTCCAACAGATGTACAGATCAAACTGTCTTTACAAAAAACAGTTCCAGTGAAATGATAACTAAATGTTAATGTTTACATATTCATATATCTAATTAATTAAATCATGGCTTGCAGTGTATATAACTTGAAGGTATACTACTTACATTATTATCATTAATAGGCATATATTTAAGACGCTGATATCTGGGACAACTATAATGTCTCCAATGACAGATAGAAAGGAATTTCTATACAAAATATTGTTATTTCTGTCCAAATAGTGTGTTAGTGTGTATATTAGGTTTTTTTATTATTTTGTGCTATTCTTCTTAGAGTGAAAGTTATTTTTACCTTTTTTTGGAAAGATCTTTTTATAAAACATATTGGAGTAAAGCCTTTGTAATTTCATATTTTCATTAAATATGTATAATATATAAATATATATTACGACAGCAGATTAAAACTGACAAGGAAAGGTAACACCAGGCCACCGAAAGCTTTATTATTGTTAAGCCTAGGCCATTTGCTGTCACGATATATCAGTAGCACGAGTTTGAATCCCGGCAAGAAGAACAAAGAAAATAGCAAAAGCAAATTTACAGATCTAACATTGTTGGGTTGATGTTTAGACGAATTATATGTATATATATATATATGGTCAAATGTTATTTAAAACAAAACTGTCAGTGCAATATAGGTTTATAAAATAGACATGCAGCAGTCAGCAACTGCGAGTACTCTCTGATCTGTAATCAGTGTCTTTTTGGTGGTTATGTTTATGTACAATGCCACATCCACTCGTGTTTTTGTTTGATATATTTTTGCTTTGTATCAATCTGAGGAGTTACGCTCTTTTCAACTGATTTTTATAGTATGTTCTATAATATAGTACTGTAACACCACTTTCCAGGATAAAGATGAAGGTTTGTTACTAGCTAGTTTAACCATGCCACATTCTGTTTGTGCCTATCCCAAGTTAGGAGCCTGTAATTCAGTGGTTGTCGTTTAATGCTGTGTACCATATTTGTTTTTTAATTCATTATTTAAACAGGCCATTAATTTTCTCATTTGTATTGTTTTGCAGTGATCATTTATCATTTCTAGGCCTTTTATAGCTAATTATGTTGTATTGGTTGTCATAATTGTTGCAGGACGTACAGTGACCTTTAGTGGTAAATTCTGTGTCATTTGGTCTCTGGTGTAGAGTTGTCTCATTGACAATCATACCACATCTTCTGTTTATATTATAAAATAAGACATATATATATTTAAATGTTTTATGTACATACTCATTCAACAAATTCAATCATTTATTCTTCTTTTACAAAAACAAACAAAAATAATGAGATAATGATTAAATACAAATGAAGTGCACCTTTATAGATCTAGACACTTAAATAAAGACATTTTTTATGTTGTGTTATCTTAATATTTATAATACTGTAAATTCAGAAATTATTGTGATGTTTTTAATATTGCGAAAAATGTGACAGGATTATAATTGCAATAATTTAAACTTGCATTTTGAAATTTTTTATATGAATTAAACAGGATTTTTCTCCATATCACAACCATAAAATCACATTGTAGTCTAAAATGACAAAATCGCAATAATAAATGCATGCAATTATTTCTGATTTACAGTATACAAGTCAACACTATTTTAGATATTTTTTTTATAAAGGGCATGGTATGATACTTTAGTTTCTATATGTTTTGAATTTTGTCTTGCATATTTGATTTAGGCTCCAAACTTCTTGTGTTTAGTACAACAGTGGACAAGCTGTCAAAAGAGACATATTTTGACATCTTGACATTAATATTTTGGTATGAACTTAAGCTTTACCCAAAAAGATATTCTGATACTATTGTGAGTAATATATCTTTTTAGCTTAATACTTTAAAAAGTTACAAATTTTGCAAATCAGGGGCCAAATAATGTCCTTAATCATACCTCTCCTTATCAACGACCACTAGATTTATTATAGATTTTAGGCATAACATAACAATTTTACAGGTGTCATCTACTGGCATAACTCCCAGAATGATTGGTAAGGTTAAAGCTGTACAAATGGTTTAAAAGACACTTATAACTATTAAAGAGGAAAGATCAACATTTGAATTTGTTTATTTTTAGTAATTTATATGTATGACTCTCTATGTTACTCATAACTGTGATGGTCATGATGAAGTGCAATTGTTTGATACATCCAGAAGTGCATTTTAAAGCATGTTTAAGTGGGACTGTGACATAGGACCATCATAATTCATAGCAGACCATCACACTTCAGTGTCCCCATCACAACTCACAGTCCTTTGTTTATGAAATATGTAATTTTGCTTTTACTTCAATGTGTAAAAGAAATATAAAAAGTGCTTGCGTGAGGTAAATATGAAATATGAAATATTGAAAAATAATTAATATATCAATAAAACATTGTATTGCTGTTCTTCATCTTAAATATTAAAGAAGGTTACAGCAAAAAAAATAGATACTTCTTTGATTATACAAATTGAGACCACTCTCAGTTTCTACCAAAGCAGAAGTCTTTGGTATTCAATGAACTGATGAATGATCTGTCCTGTTACTTTGTATGTAATCAAATTCTCATTGTACAAAAGTCACAGAAATTTCTTACTTTAATCACTACTTGACCTATTGTGAGGACCAGGATGAAACATTTTTAAATTGTCAAATCTCAGCAATAAGTCAAAATATAGTCATTACTGAAAATGAAAACTTCCAATAACCATCATGTGAATCATTTTAAAAATAGTCACAATTCAATAGAAATCATTACAAACCATTTTGTAAATCCTGATCATTTTTTCTCTAAACTAATTGTTGACAATAATGTATCTTTTTACATAGAGTTCAATCATATACACAAGTTTATAAAATTACAAATTTCAAAGCACTGTCAATGCTGAGAGCCAGCCAATCTGATATGATAAACAGAAGCACATCCATACATGTAAATCATGACAAGAAATAATTTCTGAACAAATATTTCAACTAATGCATTTGTTGAAGGCTTTTTTACTAAGTTATCTGAAAGGATATGCTTGGAACTTTGCTTTAAGGTCTCCTACTTAGCAGAATTTTGTTATTTACATATAGCATTACCAAGTCAAGAACAATTGTAAATGTTATCTGTTGATAATTTTGGGTAACTAAGATTGAATTGTCTCTGTTTGTTTATTTGAAAAATGACTTTGAAATCAATTTTCATATCAATACTTATGCTGTGTTTCTATTCAATTACTTCCATCACTGATAAAAATACTGTTATAACTTCTAATCAACTGAGCAAAAATGAAATATTAACTTTATAATTTCAAATCATAGTGTTTTTCACTTGTATTGGAGCTATAATTTAGTGATTTGGCCGCACCAGTTAAATGACATCTCCTATATTGAAGGGCATGATTTTTTTCCAGACATTTTTTTCTCCAACTTTCTCAATGAAAAAACATAATTTTATTTATTAATATACAAAAAACAATTTGTGTTTTTTTTCACAAATTTTTTAAAGGAAAGAAATGATTTTTTTTATCATTTTCTTTAACACTTATTCTTTTTTCAAAATATTTAGAATCTACAATGTTAAATTAATTTTTTTAAAGAAACATCCCCTCAAAAAGGTTTAATGTGTGTTGGCTTAATACAATTGAACAATTCAGCTACACTTCACCTTTAAGTATTCTGCCAATCATTTAAACATCTCCCTTTGTCAGATTATTTGACTTTAAACAGATTGGTTGGCTCCAAATATTAATTCCAGAATAGTGTGAATGGTTTTACCAATTCAACCATTATCTGGTCCAATTAAAACTGTTACTGAAGAGACCTCTCAGTTGATTGGCCAGCACAATCTATACACAATCTGTAGTGTTCTTCCATTGGTTGTATCACAGAGCCATATTTCTGCCTTCTACACTGATACCTACTGCCCTCTGAGCTTTCCCGTGTTTCTTTTTATCAGCAAAAGCACGGACATGTTTTTCATATCTGGAAATATCCTTCTTACCTCTGGACTGAAAATATATAAATAATAACATCTCAAATATTTTGTTATTTACTTTCATCGTTATGAGGTGTATGCTGTTAATATATTATTATTCTTGTGGTAATAAATAAAACATGAAATGATGTTTTCAACAAAGTAAAAATTTTCTTGCAGGCAGAACTGTCAAAACTCCTCAGGCTTTTAATATGATATGCCAGACACCTATTATATGATGTCATATGAAAAGCATCTACTTGTGGTATATCATAAAGTGTTATATTATATGACTTTTTCAACAGTCAACCAATGAAATCCCTTCTGCAAGACTCTTGAGATTTATATATGAGACAATATCTGAAAAAGTCTAATTTCCATGTCCCGCACTTCACCAGCAATTATTTTTTTATTCAACCATCTTTTTTGAAAATTTTAAGTTTTAGTATAAACTAAATTATATAATGCACCATGGCCTGCCAATTAAACACTCATTCTTATATTTCTTCCAATAAAATATTGTAATTTAAATGTTCAACACCCCCTAAAATCATGTTGTCCCCTGTGTTTTTTTGAAAACTAAATCATTCAAATAATATCCAAATTAATTAAACAGGCGTCCGATTCTCACATATATGATATATTATTTAATAAACTTGCCCCTAATTTGTCTTTTTATATTATAACTATAGCATGTAATAAAATTTTGCAAATTTTAAGAGAAAAAAAATTTGTCCCCAGGGGTGATTTCCCTCCTGTTACCACTGGGTTTTTTTTACCTGTGGAAACGTTTACAAGATCAAGAGTTATTTTCCCATTATGTATTGTGAAGAGCATCAGTCCCTGAATGTATTAGTACAAAGAAATAGTGGCCAGGTTTGAAAATTCAAGCCCATCCAAGGTAAGAATTTATAGAAAAATACTTATTGGTGTTCTATCCTGTTATAGCCTTTTTTACACTTTCTGAGAATATTTTTAAGTGTGCACCACAACATTAAGTGTGTTTTTATATCATCTTTTTAAAAGTTATATGTCACAGGAAATACACTTACATTTAATGTGATAAAAAGGACAAAAACTATCGCGTAATTCCTTTCTGTTACGTTCTGTCATGTTACCTGATCAAAAGTAACAGCATAACCATCATCAGTAACAGGAAGGATGTTCAAGACAATTTCACTGAAGAATCGAACAGTTAATCTACTATATGCCAACCATTTCATTTAATATAAGTTATCACCCCCATATCAAATAAATTTCAAAATAATATACAGTATATTGAATAAAAAATAGGTTTTTTGCTTTTGATAACAGCAGAGAACATTGTGCAATTCTAGTATATTAGATAGTAACAGAAAGGAATTTATTTTAGAATTTTTCATCACCTGGGCAGATGTTTCATCTTGCAAATACAGTTTCAAAGGATAAATGACATTGTTTGCTGTTATCTTCCAATTGTGACCAATCTAAAATGATTTATTTTTCTTAAACTTTAAAATAAAGCAGAAAAATCCTTTCTGTTACCAACTCTGCCCTGTTACCGTTGTCCTGTTACTCAAGATTCTTTCATGTTACCGACATATCTGACTATATTTAAGTATATTTCTAAACCTTTTGTATTGCAAATGCTAAAATCAATAATTGGCATTTGATAAACTATTGAAGGATATACTAGTAAACCACAAATTGTGTCTTAAACTTATTCCTTATTCCCATTAGAAACTTTTTAAAATTGATTCACTTTGGTAACAGGAAAGAACTGGATTTTTTTTGTACCATTTTTTAAATTGCCATTGTTTCCTTATTAAACAAGTATTTGAATTACAGACAACAGTTCCTAGATCCCCAATGTGTGTTCTTCGATTTGTGCTATTAAAATACCGGGTCTAAAGAATTTTTTTTGGTTTTTTCTTATTGTCAAAAACTAGACTTTTTCAGATATTGTCTCATATGTATATTATATAACAAATTTTTTTTAAGGGTCCATCCTAGAATATTTGAATGATAAAAATCGCAATGTCTGTTATACGATGATACTATATCATTCTTGTCTGAGACAAGCGAGTAAATTTTTCATTAGACCTGAAAATATATGATGTACAAAAGTGTATTTTGATGAGTCTGGGGCACACCCTTTCGGTTAAATTGTTAACCTGTTATCTTTTTCTACTAAATGGAATGGAAATAATTAAATATGGTACCTTGTGTTGTTCCATTTCGTATTCTGAGGCCCACTTAGGTCTTACGACATAATCTTTATTAGATGGCATGGGCACTCTTGCTCTCATAACAAAACCTTTTTCACCAGGTCTAACAGATCTGTAAATTAAAAGATATAAAATTGATAGTAATAACTTAATGTGATATCTAGAATCTTTGTTGGCAGATGGACAAACATTAAGCAGCAAAGATGTTAACTGTATATATCCTTGTTTATTGATCTTTTTGGCAGATGTTTCATTGGCAATCATACTACATATCCTGTATATACTTTTAAGGTAGTATGTTAAACTGTTTATATCCTTAAAATTGAGAATGGAAATGGGGAATGTGTCAAAGAGACAACAACCCGAAAATAGAGCAGACAACAACTCGAAAAATAGAGCAGACAACAGCCAATGGCCACCAATGGGTCTTCAATATATGCACCAGGAAACTCACGCATCGGAGGAGTCCTTCAGCTGGCCCCCAAACAAATATGTATACTAGTTCAGTGATAATGAATGTCATACTAACTTCGAATTATACACAAGAAACTAAAATTAAAAATCATACAATACTAACTAAGGCCAGAGGCTCCTGACTTGGGACAGGCGCAAAAATGCTTGTTTATAAATCATTTTGGCGGATGTTTCATTGACAATACCAAGTCTTCTGTATATACATTGTACTTACTGGTCTTCTCCAGCCAATACTTTATCTATATCTCTTCTGGGTGTCATTCCTTCAGCACTACAAACATAATTAGTTCAAAACATTAATCGAGGTACTTTTTCAAGGAAAAGTACAAGCTTTTACTGTAACAACAATTATAAATGTTTAAACAGCTTTTTACTTGAATTTCAATAAGTTTTCACTTCTCAACAACATTAGTCTAAATTTACTATAAGGCCTCATAATATAAAACACCATTCCCTGAACTGTGAACTGTGATGTCTGGGTCAGACTCTAATTTAATATATGTGTTAAAATATTCACATAACTTAACATGTGTACTAAGTTTTCTACTGATTTAAGCACAACTTCATGGGAAACTACCTTAAGGTAGAAGGGGTGTCAAAATTATAATCCATAGATTTTTTTATTAATTTGCCAAAATGTAGTTTATAGAATTATAGAAATTAGAGAATGGGTCACAGAATTTATTTTCACACTACAGGTTGTGCAAAATTGTCAGATTTTGTATAGCTTATGCATAGAAAACCTAATCTTCTGCCATAAAATGAAAATCACACCATAGAATTTTGAGATAAAATATGAGAAGATAGCTCCATTATTATGATTTTAGATAAGAAAAAGAAATCAAAGAGCAGATTGCTCTGAGGGATATGATTGCCATTGTTTTCATTGGCACATGTATACATGTAGCTGGATAATATTATTTTCAAAACTAATTCAAGAGACAAGACAACTGCACATGTAATTTACGTAATCTGAATAGTTACTAAATAGTCAATCCTGGATACAAGTGCATGAACAATGTACTTAGACCTATTGTGTTTTATTTTTGTACTATCAATTCCAAGTTTACTTTCCACAGCAGTCACCAGAGAAGGTATTTCACTTCATATCTTTATAATCTTATCACCTATTTTCCTACGTTAATTTTAGGAGGAACCCCATTCCTAACTCTTTAAATATTTAATTTCCTTTGGGTCAGTGGTCATGACTCCTTTCCGTACACATCCCTCGGTTTGAATTGCGATCATTTTTAATATAATACGATGTTTATCGACAGAACGGGTTAATTTGTATCGTATATTTTGATCTCTCTGAATTGACGGAATTTACTTCCAGAAGGGAGACAACTTGAAACGATAACATGGAAGACTCCACTTCGCCTGAAAGGGTGTTGTAGTGAAAGATCTGGGATGTGGACTACATTTTTTTTTATTTAAATGATGCAAATGATTTAAAATTATGCAACAAGAATAACCCTCAATAGCAGACATACATAGAAAAGATCCCATGAGTTTTAAATTAATCAATTGAGTGGGAAATCCACAGCAACCATTCAATCTAATACCCCTTGAAGTCAGGAAAACTATACGCATGCGCACAATTACCTAACAAACCCTGGAGCGAGAAAGTATATTCAATGTTAATTAAAAAAACGACCTAGATGGTTCTCTATTTATTATTGTAGTACAATATCAAATATCAGTTTCATAACGGTGACATATAAGAAAAACTCCACTTCAGTTCTTACATGACAGAAATAGATTTATCAGAATTCAGAGAACTCTCGCATTTTTATCAAAACTGGGAATTCCCTCTGACGTGTTTCTAAATTTATAAAAACACTAAATATAAATACTGCTCAAATCTGATTTTCCGTGTTGTTAAAAACAGGCATATAAGTAAAGGGAAATATCAAACATGAAGATTATGAAAAGAACATTATAGGAAAGTTGTTTAAGTTCAATCCCTTTGTTTGTTTCTACCTTTTAAAGCAAGACAATTATACGAATCTGAGATGTTCCTTAGTGTTTAGAATAAAACGGTTGACGTAAAGGGCATAGACCTGAGCCACTGGTATAAGTCTACAGAATGCTTGAAAGCAATCGTATCCCAAAAACGGGGTCACCAGACTCGTTTTCTTGCTACATAATAAAGTAAATTCCTAACACATTCTATTGTAAAAGTAACACTCTCTGAATTATCTGCCCTTGCATTTGAGTTGACTCCCCTTATTTGGCAAAGTTGGAAAAGTTGAAACAAACTAAATTATTCGTTTATTGTAAAGTACAATCATAAATATGATAAAACATGGCATTTTCTATATTATAATGAAAATTCTTACACATGAATTACCTGCTAATCTCAAAATTTGAACATTTTATCAAAGATCTAGTCCTTGTTTTCTGGTATTTCAAAATCCAAGATTGAGGAAGACACCCTATCTACCTTAAACTAAAACTATGACCTCCTATACAGTAGACAGATGAATGGACATACAAATGTGGACATACAAATGTGGACAAATGCAGAATGCAACCTTCCATCTTAGGCAAAGCATATAATTCAGCAGCTATAACCATTACAAAACTATCAATTCAGTTTCAACTATCATTGATATAATTATCTACTATGAAAATTAACATTTTAAAAGAAACGGAGTCGGTTTCACAAAAACACTTACGACAAAGATTTATAACGTATACTGAATTATTCATGACTTACAATTTATTTTTAAGTTTTTTTGTGAAACCAACACCTGAACATTGATGCAGTAAACTTTGATGAGTCAGAATAACAAAATACAAATTTATAGTCCACTTTGCTGGTATCTGACCTGATAGTTCATGTTAAAATTGGGAATGGAAATAGGGAATGTGTCAAAGGGACAACAACCCGACCATAGAACAGACAACAGCAGAAGGTCACCAACAGGTCTTCAATGCAACGAGAAACATTTGTATGTCCATTCATCTGTCTATAGTATTATGTTTATAGTACTATGTCAACATATGATAATAATTTGTTGATAATCATTTGATCAACAGTTAACACAATGGTTCGTACAATATCATCTGATTTGTATGACTGAAATGTACTTTGACCTATAATTGTTTACTCTTTACACCTTGTGACTTGGATGGAGAGTTGTCTCATTGGCACTCATACCATATCTTATATCTAAATTTAAAGCAGAATCAAAAAATGTTGTTGATACATAAATCCAACATGGTAACAGCAAGATTCTGGCTATTTGAACTTAAGAAATTCTTTCCTTATAACTATGACTTATATCCAAAGTAATATATTCAATAATTAGATTTAAGAAGCAAAATTTAATTATACAATGTAACAGCAAAATCAATAATAAAAACAACAATAAAACTTTCTAGCATCTTATACCTTTTATCACGTTCAGCTCTGCAAAACATCAAACAATCAAAGAAACAGAAATATTTAGCATATAAATGCCTATATATCATGTATATCAATTGTAAGGATAATTTTTCAGTCTGATATTTTAAACAAGTAGTTATGAGCAAAGTAAAATTTCACAGGAAGACATATCATTCTGATTTAAGGCCAACAAGTCAGGTCTTATTCTCCATAAACTACAGTGGCTTAGTGCAGAAGCAATCAATTTACATTTCAGACTTTCATTTATCCCAGTATCTGATGCAACTGATTACCACCACCAAATATGCACACACTTTTACAAGTAACTATTGAGCCAGCAGATACCATTAAAATTAATATGAATGTAGATAAAGCATGATAAATCAGAATCTTGTTTTCTTTACTCATCACTAGTGTGGTAACATGAGTGGTTGTTTCTTTTTTTGTAGTCGTTTATCAAACTTATTACTTGTTATTATTTCTCTGTCTTCAGGGACTTCACACTTCCCTGTTGATCAAACTTTTGTTTATACAATTAAATGATTATCAGAGAGTATGACAAGTCTTTTTATAGTTTACTGCACAGAGACAGGAAATTCCAGAACACATTTGATATAACATGAGATGCAGGAAAACAAAACCAAAATATAAACCTAGGTTTATGGAACACATTTGTGTTATCAATTTTCATAAAAAATACCCTACACCTCTAAGAACTGTAACACAGACTATTCAACTCTGTTTCACATGAGCGTTTAACAAAAATTTAAGAAAACTACTTTTACAAAGCAGAACTGATTTTAGAGTTGATTTCCCTTGACCATCATTTTAAAATTACAATCTTCTCTGGAAACTGTATCTGAAGGAATAAGGCTTAGTTGTAGTAAACATTTATGGAGGGTAATTTCTTATAATACAGAATAAATTGTATCAGATTATACCTTATTCTTCTTCTCTTTGGTAAATGAGCATAGTCTCTTTCTTCTCTTTCCTCTTTGGACATTGATTTGTGATTAGCTGTTAAACTGAAAATTGGGCGGGACCATTCATCTACAAAAGATAGAAAACAAAATTTAATCTCAGTCTCTCATACATAAATTTATACAAACTCCTTTAAACATTTTTTTCTGCAATAATAGATTGATATGCCGTAGCTAAATATCTCTTGTTGTCTCTAACGAAAACTTGTATTAAGTTCACCATGATATGCACTATTCAAAAATTTACTTCTTCACATGTAAGTATTCAATGTGGCCAAAGAAGTGAACATTCTGAAATTGAGAAACTAAAACATATAATCATCCACATATTTAAATTTGATTCATACAAGCTTTGAGGAGTTGCTTTACTCCTGTACACTTTACTGATTACTCATTTATGCAAATTCTAATTATATATCTATCATGTCTGAATGGTCACAACAAGATTGCTTGTCATGCTCAGTCTTCACGCTGAGTGGCAGCCCAGGCTAGTAAAATTGCTCTTGGGCCTGTAAAAATCATATCTACAGGCCAACAGAATTTAACTAAAAATTTTCAAAAATTGAACTCCGGGCCTGTGGATTTAAAAGTTCGTCGTGAAGACTGCATGCTAAGCATATATTTTCTATTTTAGCCCTGGAGTTGTCAGTTTATTTTCTACTTATGAGTTTGAATATAGTATCTTTTGCCTTTGTTCTCTTTTCTAATGTACATGATGTAGTACTGCAGAAATATGTGACAAAAGATTAAAAGTGCATTCAACATAATTAATATTATACTAAGCAAACAGAATGCAGGTGTTTGAGATATGTTTTAAGTCTTTGCATGCTAAAACTTGTTACTGTCAAGCTGCTGACTAAATATAAAATCATCCTGTTCAGGATTAGCTGACAAATGCTTGAAAATTTGTTCTACAAAACAGACAGAAAAGATTACTGCAATATAGCCCCTTCTCCTAGAGTGAAATGAGAAGTAACATCAGTTCTATGTTTTCTTGCATCTCTCTCTGGTGTTTTTATAACAATATCAGTCCTGAATATGATACTTACTGATAAGTTTCCCACATCTTTCTCTATTTTCCTTCATCTCTCTTGGGTGTTTATATAAGTACATAACAGCTTTACCAATACCACTAATTTTTAAATAATCTTGATTTATAATTGGAAACTACAAAAGTTAGATACATGTATTTACACAATTTATAGATAAGAAAATAGGATTAGGGTTCAACAAAAATATTTCTATGTCTCTTTATGAGGTTAAATTTTGTTGCATGTAGCCTTTTCACCTATTTTTCATATTTTTTTTTATTTCAGTCAATGTATAAACATAGCTTACAAAAAAATTGGCCCACATCATAAACAATTTGTAATGGGAGACTACTGAAATTTACTCCAAGTTATTTCTTGTTTTTGTCTATTATTTTTACCCAAATCATACTCTTAATGACAAAGTTTGAAGGTGGAAAATCTGGTCAGAATCAAAAAAGAGAAGTCTACATGTTTTCTATTTGTACACATTGTAGAAAAGTTGCACAATGAATGAAGCCAGTTCAACAATCTGACCTTGTAGTTTCAAAGGATAAAGATCACAAATTTAAGAGCTGTCATCAGCTTTTTCATATTTCCTGCAGAGTTTTGTTTAGTTTTTGGCAATGAAAATAAAAATGTTGACACACAACAATTGAAAAGTCATGGCAAAAACTCATAATGACCAGTTTGAGCTGAAAATATTGGAAATATCAAACATCACATAATTATACGTCTATCTTGAACTTATAACCACTTCAGCTTAAAGCAGTTACCAGCTTAGTTGTCAAGATGCCCCCAAATCAGTATGTCTCTGGTAAAGAATGTTGGTGCTATTGCAATCTAAATTGTATTTTTAGTGTTATAAATTAAAACAAATATCTACCTCTTGCAAAACTTTCAGAAAGTTTTCTCTGATCTGTAAATGTGGTAAACTTTTGTCCGGTAAGGGAGCTAACCATTCCTGAAATAAAATGAAAATGTTCTATTGGTTATAAAACAGTATTAACATATATGCAAATTTATAATGGAAAGAAAGCATTTTTGGCTCTGGATGCAATAATTTCACTATGATATCAAAACATAGGCTCATGTATACCTTTTGGCTAAATGAGCATACATTCAACAAGTAGATAATGATAAAATGCATCCGAGTTATATTATTTTGGCTAGTGCTGTGCTAAAATTTAACCCTTTAATTTGTTTTAGCCATCCAGAGTTGTAAGTATAAGACTTGAATAAGCTTTAACAAAATGAAGAATTGTATGTAAAACATTGTCAGAATATGTCAATTATTGTCAAAATTAGCAGATGTATAAATAAACAAAGAGAATATAAGAAAGAAGATGTCTTACTGTCATTGCACTGAGAATTCCTTGATCCAGAAAAGCCTCCTGTAAATCAGCCCTGTAAAATAAAATATTCACCTCATCAGATAAACATATCTGAAATCTAAATAAAATTCTAAATGTACAACTCCTAAGTGATGGTCCTACTCAAACGAAAATATCAATTTTCTTTCCTTCAAGGAGCTACATGATGTTCAGTTACTTGTTGAATATTTTGAATATTCAAATTATTGGATTAGTTTATACTAGAAATATTAAATAATATTCTATGTCATCTTTAACAGGATCATATTGTGTACCAGATAAGATTTTATTTAACCACCCAATATTTGTAGTGGAGAGCCCTTGTTTTTTAACAGCTATGCCTTTACATGATGTGCTGTTGGTGCATATTTCTAAAACATCTTGAAATGGTCAACACTGAGGTTGCAAGTTTGTTTCCCACATGGAGCAGTTGCACTAAGCTTTAATCGTTATGGAATAGGATTGTCAGTTTTCGTACTGAAGGTCTGTGGTTCTCTCTGTGCACTTCGCTTCCTCCACCGATAAAAATTATTGTCCCGAAATAGCACAATAGTGTTGAAAGTGGTGTAAAATACCAATCAATCAATTAATCAGCCTGCAAATAACCTAATCAAACTTTGACATGTCAATAAACCTGGTCTCTCAAATAATCTGTAAACCAATTTAAATGACTATGCTGAGAACTAAATTTGAATATATATACAAGAAAGTAGACATGGATGACAAACATATTCCATCTGTTCAATAATATTCCACGAGTCCACTATAATTAGTGAAGGACAATTATTAATCATTCTAAGCATCTGTACATGGTACCAATGTTGTTATACATACTTGTATTATATGGTACCAATGTTGTTATACATACTTGTATTATATGGTACCAATGTTGATATACATACTTGTATTATATGGTACCAATGTTGATATACATACTTGTATTATATGGTACCAATGTTGATATGCATACTTGTATTACATGGTACCAATGTTGTTATACATACTTGTATTATATGGTACCAATGTCGTTATACATACTTGTATTACATGGTACCAATGTTGTTATACATACTTGTATTATATGGTACCAATGTTGATATACATACTTGTATTATATGGTACCAATGTTGATATACATACTTGTATTATATGGTACCAATGTTCATATACATACTTGTGTAACTGTGAAGTAACAGAAAGAAGATATTTTAACTTTTTGATTGCAGGTTTCTTTGCTCTGTTCAATTCCCTGTCACCCTACAAACAAAAATAATGATAAAGATTTGTAAAATAGTTTTAGCATCTCCCTATAAGTTGTAAACAGGTATGATAATGAAGGTTTGTAAAAACTTTTAAATTTCTCCTTACTTAGTTTCATGTACACAAACCTGTGTTAATTACAAAACATACCTTGAGACATGTATTAATCAACACTATTTATAAGTCAAATATATATAAATAATGTTTGGGAGAGTCACTAAGCATACTTAGTGGAATAAAGGAAAAAAATGTAGGGAAAGAAAAAGGAATAAAGTTGGTCTCATTAGGGTCTAAGCATGACGCGGGATTGCCAAATTTTTGTAAGCGTGACACGTGAAAGTCAAATTTTTGTGCCATGAAAACAGACAATGGTGTCTAGCGGGACCTGGGAAATTACCAATAAATGAGAATAGTGTAAGCGGGCTACAGGAATCTGTCAAAACAGTAAGCGAGATCTGTATCAGAACCCCCCCCCCCCCCCCCAATGAATACAATGTAAAAAACACATTTTCAAACAAATTATAATTTGTTGTACTCAGGACAAGTTAAAAGGCATGTTGTTAACCCTCAACAGGAGGATTGCAGTTTAAACAAAAAGTGTTCTCTGATAAAAATTGATTAAACAAATAAGTTTTTTATTTTGGTTGCTAGCATTTTCTAAGTTGACAATAACTGGCAATACATTTCCTTATCCTAAAATTGAAAGGTTTAAATATTGAATCAGTTCTATATCTAGGTCTACTTTTAAGGGGGGAGACAGGATCTTTTTCAGGACGTCGGGATTGGGTGTTTTTAAGCTTGGGATTTTGGGATTGACCCTTTCGGTATAATGGGATTTCTTTTTTCGAATTTCTGAATGTCGGGATTTAATTTTTTATAAATTGAGGACCTGGGGATTAAATTTTTTTAAGCCCGGGATCTCGGGATCAGGACCCCTCTCCCTCTCTGAAATATAAATAAACTTGGGATTATGTGCCAAGATTCTGTTACACAATTTGCAGAAACTAAAACTACCATAATATAGGGTCCCATCTGAACAATTCTTGTGTATTGTGATATCCTTTGTCAGTTTTTGTTTAAACAATTCATTTTAAAGCTTTCGGGTAATGAACAATATAAATATAAACAGATAATTTGATATGTTATGTTTTGAAACTTCCTTTTAAAAAAAAAATCATGGAAAAAGCAAAAAAACACAAACAGAAAAATTTAGTGCATCTTTCATTTCAATGAAAATCAACAACAATGTATAGTACAGAAATATATTAAGCTTATCAAGAGATGAGTTTGTTATTGACATAGCTTAAATGGGCTGCAAGTCCAGTAACTTAATACCATAACATTTTACCTCTGCAGCTTCCTTCATTTTACAAATCATGTCAGCAATTAAATCATCATTATCATTTATAAGATGTCCCTCATTTTTCTTCCTTCCTTTTTGTCTTCTTTGTTCTGCTTTCTTTCTTTCAATCATTAAATCAAAGTCTGAGACGAAATCTCTAAAATGTAAATTAAATATCAAAGAAAATAAGCAGAAAGTTTAATCTGAATTAGACATAGCATAAGATCACATCTGAATTAGACATAGCATAAGATCACATCTGAATTAGACATAGCATAAGATCACATCTGAATTAGACATAGCATAAGATCACATCTGAGTTAGACATAGCATAAGATCACATCTGAATTAGACATAGCATAAGATAACATATTTTCAATGAAATTGATGTAATCAATGATTATGAATGAAGTTACAATTTTCAATGTGTAAGACAACATGACTTCAAAATCAGTAGCTCAAAGACCTGGTACTCGGAGCATGCTTTAAGTTCCTCTGGGCATTCAATGATATAATAATATTTAGTATTGCTTTATTGGGTCTAGGTTTTTTTATTTGTCATCTGTGATACAAACATCTTTTGAGCTCTGTATTTTTTTCTGAATAATTTTTATTGTGAGCCTTTCACTATACTTCTTTCTCATCTTGAGATTGAGAAGAAAAAAAGTAGGGGCATATCTCCTCCCTTTACTACGAACATTCAGAAAGTGTTCAGGTCATCTTTGTAGATTTTTGGGTGTTTTTTGTCAATTTATGTGTTTTCTATCACATAAACACATTACAACATAATGTGAAACTCATCTAATTGCATATTTTTCCACATGTGACATGTTTTGAGCAACCCCGAAATAATGATTTCATAGACAAAAGTAGTGGAAAGATTAATTGATAACTTCTTAACATCCAGCTCTGCAAATTCTACATGCATAATCAGGACTATGCAAATACAATATTTATGTAACCAGATTATACCAGGTGCTCCGCAGGGCGCAGCTTTATACGACCGCAGAGGTCGAACCCTGAACAGTTGGGGCAAGTATGGACAAAACATTCAAGCGTGATACAGCTCTGAATTTGGATTGTGATCAAATTTTTGACATTACATGGTTTTTTTTTACACAAAACAAATGTCAAGATTTTACAAATCAATTAAAGATTTCTTCTTCAAACTTTTTAAATCTAAAATTAAATAGTTGACACAGCATAGGTTTCTGACACAGAATGAATGTGGTCTAATGAACTTAAAAGTTTTTTTTTGCCTTTGAGCAATTCACTATGCTGTTGAATATTAATCCTCTCAAAAAAATGTTTGAAGAAATTTTCTTTTTATTTATGAAATCTGAAATGAGAAAAATTTAAACCCCCCCCTTTTTTTTCACATCCCCGTTTCCCTTTTTCCAAAACTGATATCAATTCAAATTTCTAATGCAGTTTGCAACAATAACTACTCTTTTAAATACATCATAAAATATTAAAATGTAAAATAAAGTGCTTGTTATCACTGAATGGTAAAGATTGGTTGGTAGTAAAAGTGAATATACATTGTTTATTGTATAAAACAATAAAAAAAATCAGCAACATTTTATATTGGCAAATTTCCAATGAAGTTATTTACATAAAGTTATTGGCAAATAAAAATAGAAAATGACATCATAGTCATGTCTGGCAAATGTCCAACATACATTATCTAAAAACATTTTAGATAAGATAAGGAAAAAAAGCTTCATTAGCAACATTTTATATTGGCAAATTTCCAATGAAGTTATTTACATAAAGTTATTGGCAAATAAAAATAGAAAATGACATCATAGTCATGTCTGGCAAATTTCCAACATATATTATCAACTACTATTCTATACAAAGAAAGATAACTCCAATTGAAAATTAATTGCTATTGCACAATATTGTGCAATTAGATATTTCTTGCTATTGTGCAATACTGTGCAATTGAAAATTTCTTGCTATTGCACAATACTTGATATGGAATCCTGATTTGGACCAACTTGAAAACTGGGCCCATAATCAAAAATCAAAGTACATATTTAGATAAAGCATATCAAATAAGCCAAAGAATTTAATTTTTGTTAAAATCAAACTTAGTTTAATTTTGGACCCTTTGGACCTTAATGTAGACCAATTTGAAAACTGGACCAAAAATTAAGAATCTACATACACAGTTAGATTTGGCATATCAAAGAACCCATTTATTCAATTTTTGATGAAATCAAGCAAAGTTTAATTTTGGACCCCCATTTGGACCAACTTGAAAACTAGGCCAATAATTAAAAATCTAAGTACATTTTTAAATTCAGCATATCAAAGAACCCCAAGGATTCAATTTTTGTTAAAATCAAACTAAGTTTAATTTTGGACCCTTTGGACCTTAATGTAGACCAATTTGAAAACGGGACCAAAAATTAAGAATCTACATACATAGTTAGATTCGGCATATCAAAGAACCCCAATTATTCAATTTTTGATGAAATCACACAAAGTTCAATTTTGGACCCTTTGGGCCCCTTATTCCTAAACTGTTGGGACCAAAACTCCCAAAATCAAACCCAACCTTCCTTTTATGGTCATAAACCTTGTGTTTAAATTTCATAGATTTCTATTTACTTATACTAAAGTTATGGTGCAAAAACCAAAAATAATGCTTATTTGGGCCCCTTTTTGGCCCTTAATTCATAAACTGTTGTGACCTCAACTCCAAAAATCAATCCCAACCTTCCTTTTGTGGTCATAAACCTTGTGTTAAAATTTCATTGATTTCTATTTACTTATACTAAAGTTATTGTGCGAAAACCAAGAATAATGCTTATTTGGGCCCCTTTTTGGCCCTTAATTCCTAAACTGTTTGAACCAAAACTCCCAAAATCAATCCCAACCTTCCTTTTGTGGTCATAAACCTTGTGTCAAAATTTCATAGATTTTTATTCACTAAAACTAAAGTTATATTGCGAAAACCAAGAAAATGTTTATTTGGGCCCTTTTTGGCCCCTTATTCCTAAAATGTTGGGACCAAAATTCCCAAAATCAATCCCAACCTTCCTTTTGTGGTCATAAACCTTGTGTCAAAATTTCATTGATTTCTATTCACTTTTACTAAAGTTAGAGTGCAAAAACTAAAAGTATTCGGACGACGACGACGACGACGACGAGGACGACGACGACGCCAACGTGATAGCAATATACGACCAAAAAATTAAAATTTTTGCGGTCGTATAAAAATTGAACCCAATTTTTTTAATCACATCCCCCTTTCCCTTATTCCAAAACTAATCTCAATTAAAATTTCTAATGGAGTTTGCAACAATAACTACTCATTTAAATACATTATAAAATATTAAGATGTAAAAAAACTGCTTGTTATCACTGAATGGTAAAGATTATTTTAATTTATCAGTTGGTAGTAAAACGTGAATATACATTGTATATTGTATATAACAAAGATTTAAGTTGATTCTGGACAAAGAAAGATAACTCCAATAAAAAAAAATCTTGCTATTGCACAATATTTTGCAATTAGATATTTCTTGCTTACTATTCTGGACAAAGAAAGATAACTCTAATTAAAAAAAAATTTGCTATTTCACAATATTGTGCAATTAGATATTTCTTGCCATTGCGCAATACTGTGCAATTGAAAAGACTTGCTATTGCACAATACTTAATATAATAATTTTAGATCCTGATTTGGACCAACTTGAAAACTGGGCCCATAATAAAAAATCTAAGTACATTTTTGGATTCAGCATATCAAAGAACCCCAAGATTTCAATTTTTGTTAAAATCAGACTAAGTTTAATTTTGGACCCTTTGGACTTTAGTGTAGACCAATTTGAAAACAGGACCAAAAATGAAGAATCTACACACACAGTTAGATTTGGTATATCAAAGAACCCCATTTATTCAATTTTTGATGAAATCAAACAAAGTTTAATTTCGGACCCCGATTTGGACCAACTTGAAAACTGGGCCAATAATCAAGAATCTAAGTACATTTTTAGATTCAGCATATCAAAGAACCTAACTGATTCATTTTTTGTCAAAATCAAACTAAGTTTAATTTTGGACCCTTTGGACCTTAATGTAGACCAATTTGAAAACGGGACCAAAAGTTAAGAATCTACATACACAGTCATGACAGTTAGATTCGGCATATCAAAGAACCCCAATTATTCAATTTTGATGAAATCAAACAAAGTTTAATTTTGGACCCTTTGGGCCCCTTATTATGTTGGGACCAAAACTCCCAAAATCAATACCAACCTTCCTTTTATGGTCATAAACCTTGTGTTTAAATTTCATAGATTTCTATTTACTTATACTAACGTTATGGTGCGAAAACCAAGAAAAATGCTTATTTGGGTCCCTTTTTGGCCCCTAATTCCTAAACTGTTGGGACCTAAACTCCCAAAATCAATACCAACCTTCCTTTTGTAGTCATTAACATTGTGTTTAAATTTCATTGATTTCTATTTACTTAAACTAAAGTTATTGTGCGAAAACCAAGAATAATGCTTATTTGGGCCCTTTTTTGGCCCCTAATTCCTAAACTGTTGAAACCAAAACTCCCAAAATCAATCCCAACCGTTCTTTTGTGGTCATAAACCTTGTGTCAAAATTTCATAGATTTCTATTAACATAAACTAAAGTTATAGTGCGAAAACCAGGAAAATGCTTATTTGGGCCCTTTTTGGCCCCTAATTCCTAAAATGTTGGGACCAAAACTCCCAAAATCAATACCAACCTTCCTTTTGTGGTCATAAACCTTGTGTTAAAATTTCATAGATTTCCATTCACTTTTACTAAAGTTAGAGTGCGAAAACTAAAAGTATTCGGACGACAACGACGCAGACGACGACGCCAACGTGATAGCAATATACGATGAAAAATTTTTCAAATTTTGCGGTCGTATAACAAGACAGACTCACTGATTCATACTTTTTATGTGTTAATATTAAAATTGACAACAACACTTCAAATGGTCTGCAATTTTATTATCTAAGGTCTACATGTTTCACCTGCGAGGCAGGCGTCTTCAGGACAATTTATATACAATTTATTCTGCCTGAGGTACTCAAAGTGGTGAAATAAAGTGACGTTATAATTGACAATGGTAGGTATTAGTAACGTAATGGTGGTTATTATTGTACAAATAAACATAGAATAATTAAAAATAGATTTGAAAACGAAAGTGTTCAAGTTATAAATAGATTGATATTAAAATGTTCTGTATATGGTTAGCATACGGTGGTGTTACTGGTACATAGGTCAATTATGCTATCATCTTCAGTTAGGTCTATCACGGATGTCTGGATTTTCTTTAAAGATGTGTCTAAATACTTATAATTGTTTGTTGTGTACTGGTCCCAGCTTTCATAATGATGGTACGTCTGTTGGTGGTAGGATTTCTTTTCTGTTAAATAGCCGTAACTATTGGTACGATATTTATTCCAGTCTATTGGAGTGGTTTGAATTTGAGAATTAATTGTGCTATTTGAATCCGATAGGTATAAATCACTTTCCAAAATATCTGCTGTTTTTTCTTTCTTTTCTGGGTAGGTCACTGATGATTTTCCGGAGATAATCCTAAATTTAGGTTTCTTTGTACTGTCCCATTTTCTTGCCTCAAAAGGTGGCACCCATTTTTGAACTCGGGTGGCCATCTGTTTTGGTGTTCCTGTAGTTTCTGTGTAATTTTCTTGGTCTGTTCCATTATGTTTTTCTCGGATATGTTTTTTGATATTATATTTCCTGGTGAATTTCGCTTCGCAGATGTTGCAGTTAAAATTCTGTACGGTTCCTTCATGAAAAGTTCCGTTGTGTCTTTTCAGTGTTCCTACGTTGGCAAAATTCTTGTTGCATTTGGTGCAATTGATTCCTATTGTTCCTTCTCTGTTTTTCCTTGGTGTAACTTTGGTTTTCGCCATTTTAGCGTCTTTTATTCAGTCCCCAGGGTTCTGCTGTTGAAAGTTGTCGTATGGCAGCTTCCTCGGTTCTTAAGCGAATGTTGATGTCTGTTGGTGTCTTGGTAATGCCTGTTATTGTTACGTCGTGCCTACTGTGATTAGGTAAAGTGAAATGTATTGATACTGGTTTGAATTTATTTTCCGTGTTAATGTCCTGAAAATGTCCCCTGAATCGTTCTTTTAAAGTGTTTCCAGTTTGTCCTACATATTGTAAGTGGCAAATTCTGCACTCAATCATGTATACTACATTGTTTGTAGTACATGATATGTCGTCAGTTATTTTTATTTCATAGTTGTTAGCATGGCTTTTTGCCGTTTCGGTTTTTTTCATATGTTTGCAAAGGTAGCAATTATGCCCACACGGCTTGCTGCCTTTCTTTCCGTATTTTGGTTTAATGTCGCTCTTGACTAGCATATTTCTTAAATTCACATTTCGATTATATGCTACTGTGTATTTGTATTTGGTGAGGTTCATGGTGTCTGGTAATCTGTTTAAAATATATTTCCGATTGGTTAAGATTTTTGGTATTTTTTCCGTTTTACTATTGTAGGTTGTAACAAATGGAATGATTTGGTTCTGTACTTGGTCATGTTGGTTCTGTTTTTCTTTTAGAAGGTCACTTCTATTTATAGATTGGGCCTTGGATATGGCTAGTTTTATGATATTGTCTGGGTAGTTTTTTTCTAGAAATTTTTCACGCATTCTTTGTGTGTGGATTTCAAAGTCTTCTGTTTTCTTGCAAATTCTTCGTATTCTTAATGCCTGACTGTATGGGATGCTTCGTTTTTGGTGTGGTGGGTGGTTAGAGTTATAATGTAGGTAAGTATTCACATCTGTTGGTTTAGTGTATAGTGTTGTATAAATTGTTCCATCTTTTTCTTTAATCACGGTGGTGTCAAGGAAGTTGATCCGCTCATTATTTTTCTCGCTGGTGAATTTTATTGTTGGGTGAAACTCGTTCAGCCTTTCTATGAAGGAATTAAGATCCTCGCTTGAGTGAGGCCATATAAAGAAAATATCATCAATGAACCTCCACCATACAAGTGGTTTGAGGTCCTGTATCTTCAAAAATTCTCTCTCTAGTTTGTCCATAAATAGGATTGCGTATTCTGGTGCCATTATGGTTCCCATGCTGGTTCCCATTATTTGTTGGTAGTATTTGTCATTGAATCTAAAGCAGTTTTTAGTAAGTATAAAATGCATGAATCTTTATAATATCCAAGTGGCGGGTTTTTTGGTTTCTAGTTTGTCCAATTGTTCTTTTGCGGCTAGAATCCCTTCTCTGTGTGGTATCGTTGTATATAGAGATGAAACGTCTACTGTAGCTAGGATGCTGTTTGGTGGGATTTGTTTAAGTTCCTGTATTTTCATGAGAAAATCCTTGGTGTCTTTTATGTAGGATGGTACAAGTTTAATGAATGGTTTAAGGTAATGGTCTACTATTTTTGATAATTTCGCGGTTGGCGAATTTATTTGTGAAATTATTGGTCTTCCTGGGTTTCCTGGTTTATGGATTTTTGGTAATAGGTAAAATATAGGGGTCCTATATTGTTTTGAAGAAAGGTATTCTAATATATCAGTTGGTAGATTGTAGCGAACCAGTTTGATAAATTCTTTAATTTCTTTCACGATTTTATGATTTATATCTTTTGGAAGTGGTTTGTAAAATTTTTTGTCTGAGAGTTGTCGTTCTGCTTCTTGAAGGTAATCTTTTTTGTTTAATATAACAATTGCTCCTACTTTATCGGCTGGTTTAATTACTAAGTTTGGGTTGTTCCTTAATTCTTCTATTGCTTTTAAATCTGTTATGCCTACATTGGTGTACTTATTCTTTGTGGTTCCTGTGGTGATTTCTTCTGTTGTAATGCTGAGGAAATTATCTAATTCTCTGTTTTTTCCTGATGGGGGGTTCCATCCGTTAGTGGTTTTAAATGGCCTTGGTTCTTGGTTGGTTAAGGTACTTGGTCCGAAATGGTGTTTAAGGCGGATTCTTCGGACATTAACACGGAAAATAAATTCAAACCAGTATCAATACATTTCACGTTACCTAATCACAGTAGGCACGACGTAACAATAACAGGCATTACCAAGACACCAACAAACGTCAACATTAGCTTAAGAACTGAGGAAGCTGCCATACGACAACTTTCAACAGCAGAACCCTGGGGACTGAATAAAAGACGCTAAAATGGCGAAAACCAAAGTTACACCAAGGAAAAACAGAGAAGGAACAATAGGAATCAATTGCACCAAATGCAACAAGAATTTTGCCAACGTAGGAACACTGAAAAGACACAACGGAACTTTTCATGAAGGAACCGTACAGAATTTTAACTGCAACATCTGCGAAGCGAAATTCACCAGGAAATATAATATCAAAAAACATATCTGAGAAAAACATAATGGAACAGACCAAGAAAATTACACAGAAACTACAGGAACACCAAAACAGATGGCCACCCGAGTTCAAAAATGGGTGCCACCTTTTGAGGCAAGAAAATGGGACAGTACAAAGAAACCTAAATTTAGGATTATCTCCGGAAAATCATCAGTGACCTACCCAGAAAAGAAAGAAAAAACATCAGAAATTTTGGAAAGTGATTTATACCTATCGGATTCAAATAGCACAATTAATTCTCAAATTCAAACCACTCCAATAGACTGGAATAAATATCGTACCAATAGTTACGGCTATTTAACAGAAAAGAAATCCTACCACCAACAGACGTACCATCATTATGAAAGCTGGGACCAGTACACAACGAACAATTATAAGTATTTAGACACATCTTTAAAGAAAATCCAGACATCCGTGATAGACCTAACTGAAGATGATAGCATAATTGACCTATGCACCAGTAACACCACCGTATGCTAACCATATACAGATCATTTTAATATCAATCTATTTATAACTTGAACACTTTCGTTTTCAAATCTATTTTTAATTATTCTATGTTTATTTGTACAATAATAACCACCATTACGTTACTAATACCTACCATTGTCAATTATAACGTCACTTTATTTCACCACTTTGAGTACCTCAGGCAGAATAAATTGTATATAAATTGTTCTGAAGACGCCTGCCTCGCAGGTGAAACATGTAGACCTTAGATAATAAAATTGCAGACCATTTGAAGTGTTGTTGTCAATTTTAATATTATTTAAGGATTGCATTCGTTTGCATGATTTGACAACCCGGCATACCAAGGTATCCACTTAAGGGACTCTACCAAAACGATTTATAAGGCGTTGGTTCACCACACGGAGTTTAATCTTTTATGTGTTAGTTTAACAATTTAACTTCATACTGGTTTTTTATAAACATGATAAAAGTAACGATGTATACAAATGTAATTTTTTAACTTGTTTATATATTTTTGTTTTTCACAGTAAACCACAGTAAATGACATAATTAATGATTTTCTTATTACTGTAAATTAAGAAATTATTGTGTGTATTTATTATTGCCATTTTGTCATTTTAGACTAAAATGAGATTTTGATTTTTGCGATATTCAGAAAAATCCTGTTTGATTCATACAAAAAAATTTAAAAAAGTTTTGATTATAGTCGCATTTTTTCGCAATAATTTCTGAATTTACAGTAATCCGACATTACAAATTAAACTGCTGATGTTAATCTTACTCTTGATCCATTTCTTGCTTCCTAAGTGCTTCTTCGTTCTCATCATCAGATAATTCTGGTAGAACCTGACCATCATCTTTCCCTGTGGCCATTCCTTCATCATTTTCATCATCTGATACACAAATGATACAATAGCTAAAAGCAAGAAATACAGTTTTTGGCTAGAAACTAGATACCCACTTTCCAAGTCTATGGATAAATTCCTGATGTTATTGACATTCTAAGAACATATGGACTTATTCAATATCTTACTGAATATATCGATACGGGTAGTTTCCCATCAAAAAGTCAATGGAAAAATGATTGTTCACAAAACAGTTAATGAACAACAGTCAGTCAACTGGTTAGACCCTATTGCGTTAGATGACAATTTTATACGTTTTAGAAATATTCACAAAACAGTTTCTATGACAAACTTCTGGGAAAAAACACAATCGTTTGCAGAAATAAGAAATTCATATTTTATTACAAAACTGTTAGCTGATATACCAAATTCATCAGGAAATAAATGCGTCGCATGCGAAAATGACTTTAATGATGTCTATGTACATGCATGTTGTTCTTGCATCTGTATTACAGAGCTGTGTGATTTGTGGTGGAATATGATTATCGAGAATTTTTCCCTACAACTTTATTGTGAACTAAGTAAATATGATGGTGAGGATATACATGTATATCAAATTTTACTAGGAAGAAGTCCATTAAATTTAAGTGCCGAAAATTCAGAGTTTGAGAGGCTTTGTCACGCCCATGTGGTTCAGTGCATAGCTACATATGGACGTTGTGTCAGGTTAGGCAATACATGATATGTCATCATTGGAGATTACATAAGACCTTAATGCTGAGAGACTAAAGTGTATATATGTGTCTGTATATGTAAACCAGATGCTCCACAGGGTGCAGCTTTATACGACCGCAGAGTTTGAACCCTGAACAGTTGGGGCAAGTATGGACACAACATTCAAGCTTGATACAGCTCTGAACTTGGATTGTGATTAAAAAGTTGACACAACATAGGTTTCTGACACAGAATGAATGTGGTCTAAGAACTTAAACTTAATCAAAGAGCAGATTGCTCTGAGGGATACGATTGCTATTGTTTTCATTGACACATGTATACATGTAGCTGGATAATATTATTTTCAAAACTAATTCAACTGCACATGTAAAATGTAATTTACGTAATCTGAATAGTTACAAAATAGCCAATCCCGGTTAAAAGTGTATGAACAATGTACTTAGGCCTGTTGTGTTTTATTTTTGTACTATCAATTCCAAGTTTACTTTCCACAGCAGTCACTGAGACTCAGAGTGAGAGAAGTATTTCACTTCGTATCTAATCACCTATTTTCCTACGTTAATTCTAGGAGGAACCCCATTCCTATCTCTTTAAATATTTAATTTCCTGTGGGTCAGTGATCATGACTCCTTTCCGTACACATTCCTCTAAAATTGTGATTGTTTTTAATATAATACGAGGTTTATCGACAGAACATGTTATTTTTTCTGAACCTAATGTCTTATTTCAGAATTCACAGAAGTGACTTCCGGAAGGGAGACAACTTGAAACGATAATATGGAAGATCCATTTCGCCTGAAGGGGTTAATAAACCTTAACGATGTGGACTAATTTATTTTAATTTAAATGATGCATATGATTTAAAATTATGTAACAACAATAACCCTCAATAGCAGACATAAATAGAAAGGATCCCATGAGTTAATCAATCGAGTGGGGAATCCAGAGCAACCATTTAAGCTGGTACCCCTTGAAGTCAAGAAAACTATATACATGTGCATAATTACCTAAACAAACCCTGTAGTAAGAACGTATATTAAACCTAAATGGTTCTCTATTTTTTATGGAAGTACAATATCAAATATCAGTTTAATAACGGTGACATATAAGTAAAACTCCACTTCAGTTCTTATATGACAGAAATAGATTTATCGGAATTCAGAGAACTCTAGCATTTTTATCACAACTGGGGAATTCCCTCTGACGTGTTTCTAAATTTATAAAAACACTAAATATAAATACTGCTTGATTCTGATTTTCTGTGCTGTTAAAAACATGCATATAAGCAAAGGGAAATATCAAACATGAAGATTTTGAAAAGAACATTAGGTCATAGTTATTTCATTTTTAGTTTTACGAATCCGCTGACCCTAACTTTTTCGAACTGACTCTGTACAGCGCTTGAAATAGGAATTTATGCTTAGCAATCGATGTTAGAAAGGACTTGAATGTTTTTGGCCACCATGGGGCAGTGGTTCTGTATAGTTGGTTTTGATTTTGAGTGTCCTGTTTCCAAGGGGTGTGTATCAAGACAAAGTCATTGTCAGGGAATCCTTGTCCTGTGAAAGTCTGATGGAGGTGAATTATTATGCAGGTATGTAGTTTTAAATTGGAATTTCATCAAGATGAAAAGCCATTTTTAAATATGAAAGTATGCAACATTTGTGTGTTGGTGAAATGCATGAAAACAATATTTATAGCTGTGATTTTGTAGTAGTTTCTATCTGAGATTTTTTTGTTATATGTGTAAAAACTGCAGTTTGTTTTTGGAAGGTCTTTTGTTTGGAAGTTTTTTTTCTTCCTCCTACCCATTCTTTTCTTCACAGGTGTCCGTAAAACGAAATAAAAAAAAAAAAAGAAAATCTTGGATTTTTTTTTTCTCGTCCTCCTACCCATTGGTTTTGTAAGAAAATTTCGTAAAACTAAAAATATAATAACTATGGCCTTATAGGAAAGTTGTTTCAGTTCAACCCCTTTGTTTGTTTTTACCTTTTAAACCAAGACAATCATAAGAATCTGAGATGGTCCTTAATGTTTAGAATAAAACGGTTGACGTGAGGGCATTGTCCTGAGCCACTGGTATAAGTCTACAGATTGCTTGAAAGCAATCATATCCCAAAAACTTAAAAAATCTAAATTGGACATTTACCTATTATGGTCCAATATCCAAAATCTAAATACATGGTTAGATTTAGCATATCAAAGAACCCCAAGAATTCAATTTTTGATGAAATTAAATAAAGTTAAATTTTGGACTCTTTAGACCTCAATGTAGACCAATTTGCGACTCTGTACAGCGCTTGAAAGAATAGGAATTTACGCTTAGCAATCGATGTTAGAAAGGACTTGAATGTTTTTGGCCACCATGGCGCAGTGGTTCTGTATAGTTGGTTTTGATTTTGAGTGTCCTGTTTCCAAGGGGTGTGTATCAAGACAAAGTCATTGTCAGGGAATCCTTGTCCTGTGAAAGTCTGATGGAGGTGAATTATTATGCAGGTATGTAGTTTTAAATTGGAATTTCATCAAGATGAAAAGCCATTTTTAAATATGAAAGTATGCAACATTTGTGTGTTGGTGAAATGCATGAAAACAATATTTATAGCTGTGATTTTGTAGTAGTTTCTATCTGAGATTTTTTTGTTATATGTGAAAAAAAATTAGTAGCCAATAGCAAACAGTCCACTCTGACTGAATCTTAGTTACTTAGGATAGTCCAACTTTGCCCCAGGATATCATTTGAATTGTCTCCTAGAGGAGGGAATCAAAACCATCATACACAAACATGATTGGAGTCTCAAACAATTTTGTAATCTAAAATGTATTTTTCAATTTAAAACAAAATTCCTTATTATATATATATATTTATATATATAAATATATTAAAAATGTACAAGGCAGAAAAAGTGGTATGATATGATTGAATCACTGGCATGAATGAAACAATTTCTGAGATTGTTTTCATCTTTTATTTTAAATAGGTATCACACAGGTTTTCAATGATGTTTGCTTTTTTTGCAGGGACTTTGAAGACATTGCAAACAATCCTGAAATAGTTCAGCTCAAGGAAGACTTCAGTATTGTGCGGCCCATATGTGAAGGATGCATTGGCAGAGGAATGAAACCTGCGACCAGGAATGCCAAAAAAGTTAAAAAGTCCAAAAATTGAACATTGAACTGTCATTGTCATGTCTGTTGTACATGAATTGTTAAAAAAATTAAAAAAATTAAAAAAAGTATTTATACTTGAATTAAAATTTGTTTTAATTCCAGATAAAGCACATACATACGGACATATCAAAGAGTATTAAATCAATCCATGGTCACAGGCTCACATCACAAGCGCATGTCGTCATTTGTGAAGTTCTGCAGTTTGTTTTTGGAAGGTCTTTTGTTTGGAAGTTTTTTTTCTTCCTCCTACCCATTCTTTTCTTTATAGGTGTCCGTAAAACGAAATAAAAAAAAAAAGAAAATCTCGATTTTTTTTTTCTCGTCCTCCTACCCATTGGTTTTGTAAGAAAATTTCGTAAAACTAAAAATATAATAACTATGGCCTTATAGGAAAGTTGTCTAAGTTCAACCCCTTTGTTTGTTTTTACCTTTTAAACCAAGACAATCATAAAAATCTGAGATGGTCCTTAATGTTTAGAATAAAACGGTTGACGTGAGGTTATTGTCCTGAGCCACTGGTATAAGTCTACAGATTGCTTGAAAGCAATCGTATCCCAAAAACTTAAAAAATCTAAATTGGACATTTACCTATTATGGTCCAATATCCAAAATCTAAATACATGGTTAGATTCAGCATATCAAAGAACCCCAAGAATTCAATTTTTGATGAAATTAAATAAAGTTCAATTTTGGACCCTTTAGACCTCAATGTGGACCAATTTGATAACGGGCCCAAATATCAAAAATCTAAATACATGGTTAGATTCAGCATATATCAAAGAACCCCATATATTCAATTTTTGTTGAAATCAAACAAAGTTTAATTTTGGACCACGATTTGGACCAACTTGAAAACTGGCCCCATAAGCAAAAATCTTAATACATGTTTAGATTCAGCATATCAAAGAACCCCAAGGATTCAATTTTTGTTGAAATCAAACAAAGTTTAATTTTGGACCCGATTTGGACCAACTTGAAAACTGGGCCCATAATATAAAATCTAAGTACATGTTTAGATTCAGCATATCAAAGAACCCCAAGAATTCAATTTTTGTTGAAATCAAACAAAGCTGGACCCCAATTTGGACCAACTTCAAAATTGGGCCCATAATCAAAAATCTAAGTACATGTTTAGATTCAGCATATCAAAGAAAACCAAGAATTCAATTTTTGTTAAAATCAAACTAAGTTTAATTTTGGACCCTTTAGACCTAAATGTAGATCAATTTGAAAACGGGACCAAAAATTAAGAATCTACATACACGGTTAGATTCGGCATATCAAAGAACCCCAATTATTCAATTTTTGATGAAATCAAACAAAGTTTAATTTTGGACCCTTTGGGCCCTTAATTCCTATTTACTTTAGATTTATTTATTTTAGATTTCTATTTACTTATACTAAAGTTATGGTGTGAAAACCAAGAAAAATGCTTCTTTGGGCCCCTTTTAGGCCCCTAATTCCTAAACTGTTGGGACCAAAACTCCCAAAATCAATCCCAACCTTCCTTTTGTGTTCATTAACCTTGTGTTTAAATTTCATAGATTTCTATTCACCTATACTAAAGTTATTGTGCAAAAACCAAGAAAATTGCTTATTTGGGCCCTTTTTTGGCCCCTAATTCCTAAACTGTTGGGACCATTACTCCCAAAATCAATCCCAACCTTTGTTTTGTGGTCATAAACCTTGTGTTTAAATTTCATAGATTTCTATTTACTTAAACTAAAGTTATAGTTCGAATACGACTACGCCAACGTCATACCAATATACGACCGGTCGTATAAAAACTGTTTTTGTTCTGTTCCTATTTCGTTTATTCTTTTTGTTGTCTGATATTTATTTAATTGCATGTATTCATTTTATACCAATTATGAGGAAATAAAGACATGAATGAATGAATGAGCACCCACAATCCAAATCTTCTATATACTGATATTTATAGATTATCGTTGATCATCTCAACAACATTGATTTTCTCACTTGAGCCAATAGTCAATATCGTGAAAATGAGAAAAACAATGGAGTTGAGATGACAAATGATAATCTGTTTATCACTATTTTACCTATGACAGTCTTGTTAATTTCTTTGACAACAGGCACGTGCACCCTTAGTTTCTAGCAATTGTTTTTTCATATCACTCTACTGTGCAGAGAAAGGAAATTATAAGTCAGAAAAATCAAAGGAAAATTGCGTAAAATAGCAATAATATGGTATAACATAGACAGCAAAATAAATTTTGAAAAATTATAAAAAAGTAGATAAGTACAACCTACTGTAGGATTAACATTTACTGTGAACATATTCATTTGACATTTTAAAATAAGTAAGAAATAGACAAGACAAACCTGTTGACTTTTTCTTCTCTTTCTTTTTATTTGCTGCCTCAATGTCATCTTCATCAAAACCCTGAAATTCAAAGAATTCTTTTAATAAATAGTTTTTTTTGAACTGTCCTTAAAAATCTGCCAAACCTGAATTTTATTAAAAAGATGGTTAAGTAAATTTCAAATGATTTTTGTAACATTTTTTGTTAAATGTTGAAAGCTGCTAAAAATACTATCACATGTATCAGTTTGATTACATTTTTTGACTGATGGGTAATCTCTTGTCTTTGTACTATTTTAATTAGAACTTTTGTACCTTCTTCTCAAGGTAACAATTTTTATCAAATAAAATATTCAAGGTAAAATTTATAAGCTGATAACATCTATATATTTGATCCCCACCATGAAAGTGCAAACATCTAATGTATTGTCAGTTAAAAAAGATGAAAAAGAAAAAGGGTGAATGTCATCTTACACCGAATGTACTCCAAATAATGATAAAGGGACCACACAGAATGGCAAGGAACAAAATTACCTTTGAGATAATTATAAATTCATGCAGTCCTAACGTTTATATATATATATATTATCAGATCTACACTAACATCTCTAGGTTGATTTTCTAGACACTATTCATTTATATGTATATATATATATGGTCGTCTAAACATCAACCCAACAATGTTAGATCTGTTAATTTGCTTTCGCAAATTTTTAGTTCTTCCATCATCGGGATTCAAACCCATGCTACTGAGATATTGTGACACCAAATCGCCTGCACTGTAACCGGCGAATAGACCACACGACCACCTGAGCTTCATAAAAATGAAGCTTTTGTTGGCCGGGTGTTACTTTTCCACGTCAGTTTTAATCTAGCGTTGTACTGCAGTACATGATATATAAGGCATGAAGATGTTATTTTTACAGATCAGCTAAATTATCTTTAGTAAAGGATCCTACAAATTAATGTAAGATACAGTCACAGAAATAATCATATTTATAAGAACGTCTAAACGAGTGACAACTCTACAACAGATTTATCAATCGGATCACCAGCAGTGATGTTGATATATGGCTGTGTACATTCTGTATATACAACTCGTCTAAACATCAACCCAACAATGTTAGATCTGTAAATTTGCTTTCGCAAATTTTTTGTTCTTCCCTCGCCAGGATTCGAACCCATGCTACTGAGATATTGTGACACCAAACTATTAATTTACTTCAAATTCTTCTTCTTCATCACTGGAGCCAAAAATGTTTGCAATCAATTCACCAACTTCTGATCTGTAAAATAGTTATCATAACATTATAGACTGAAATTGTATATAGTTGTGTTTTCATTGAACTTAATTTTAATTTGGGATCCCAAATGCTTTTGGTCACACAAGAAGCAGTTGATATGTTGTTTTTATAAACCAATTTATGAAGGACATACAGCATGTACAGTGAATAAATGCATTTCTGAAGATGTTAAAGAAAAAATAAACATTATAGCCATGTTATTCAGCAAATGTTAATATATGATATTACTTATGCTTCATTTATTATAAACTGTCCAAGCATGAATAAAAGGATTTCAACTGTTTGCCCCACGATTTAATTTTATTAAAATAAGAGGCTTATAGTGTCTCTGAAAGCTCATTAAAATTATTAAAAAGTTACCTTGAAAATAGAAGGCAACGTTTTAAGATTGGCAACACTTACAGTGACTGTGAAATACTGATAAGGGGGGGAGGGGGCCCCAAGGGTCGATTCTTGGTCCAGTGTTGTTTAATGTCTTTATTAATGATATTTTCTAGTGTGTACAAGACAGTACAATTTAAAATTATGCAGATGATAATAAACTGTCTTACTGTGACAATAATGTAGATAATTTAGTAAAAACACTTGAAAATGACAGTGAAAAAATGATAAAATGGTTTTCACAAAATTTAATGAAAGCAAATCCGGATAAGTTCCAAGCAATTGCTATTGGGAAAAAGCCAAAAAATTATAATTTAACTTTTAATTTAGAAGTCAATAAAATTTCATGTGATGAAGATGTTAAACTCCTTGGTGTAACGATAGATTTTGAACTAAATTTTGATAAACATATCTCACAAATTTGTAAAAAAACTTCTAAACAACTAAACATTCTTAAATGTATTGGCAAATAACTAAAGAGGTTGGGACGTCTTAACAGCTTACTACTCTTTCACTCTTTCAAATTTTAATTATTGTCCAGTAATTTGGCATTTCTGTAGTGTAAAATAAACACAAAAAAATTGAAAGAAATACAGGAAAGAGGTCTCTGCTTCATATATGAAGACTATATAAGCAGCTATGAAAATTTACTTTTAACTTCTAAACTTCCATCTTTAAAAACTCACAGACTTAGAACCATTGGAATTGAAACATTTAAAATTGTAAACAAAAGTCACAGTTATCTTCATGACCTAATAAATATCAAAACTCAACGTTGTAACTTTAGATCTAAGGATACAGCTGACATACCCAGAGTTAAAACTACAAAATATGGATTAAAATCATTTCGTTTCAGTGCTGAGCAGTTATGAAATGAGCTGCCAAACCACATAAGACAGGAAACTTAATTTTTCCAATCTAATACAGACCAGGAATGTTATTTGCTTGTGTGTAATTTATTATAATGTTGATTTTAAAAAGCTCACTAAAGCTTGTGTTACTTTGTTTACTATGTATCAACAATAAATAAAACTTTGATTTGATTTGATACAGAAACCTATCAACATAAACAACACAATGACATCTAGGGTCAACATACTTGTAGGTTAGATGAGTTCCACTGAAATTGAACTCTTCAGAGTAATATCTTTATTTGTTACAGCCTCATAAACATTTTGATACAGTATACAGTACACACAGAGAGGATGTAATCTCATACTCCCTACACTGTGTAAAAACTTGGTGTCACACCAGGAAACTCCAGCAACACTCTCCAAATCTTGGGACGAAATTGGGAGAAACTTGGAGTAATTCCTCCCTAAAACTCCTTAATTGTTTATTACCTTGGTGTCGTTTCTCCCAACACCATGATTTTTATTGCTATGTTTACCTTTGAAGTGTGCAAGGAGTTGATGACTACAATAAACATTTCTAGTGTTTCCTGTCATTAAATGACAGTCACATAAATGATGAAAAATGTGAGATTTGTAAAATTTAATCAGAGGTATGTTATCATGATTATAATCTGATTTTATTAAAGAATCCTGCACAACTTTATTTATTAAAAACATATTCAGCATTTGTTCTGACAGTGTTGGTTTTACATACCTAAGAAACATAATTAAAACAAACAAAACATCACCTGTAAGTTGAGTATAATTAATAGAAAATAAAGAAATATATTTTAATTGAATTTATTCAATTTTTTTTTTTATAAATTTAAATAATAAATGAAGATGTATGAAATTTATCTACATTATTTTATTTTATATTAATATCTACATGTTTAAACTAATTATAAATACAACTTTTGTAAATATGAAGTTGCCATTCTTAATTATGAGATTATGAAAGAATGTAAATAATTTGCCAATCTAAAAATACTTTTTGGATATAACTTTTAAAAATCATTTCATTAACCTTTTTTATAGCTTTCAGAAATAAAACTAAATAGGAAATGATTGAAATAGGAAGAAGTGAGAGAATAGTTGACATTTAATTATATGTCACTGTTAAACCATGCAGTCATGCCTTGTTGATTTTTATTACTTTTACCTGCAATCAACAGGTCATTAAACCCTCCCAGATGGGAGTAATTACTTGGTGTTTTTTGGGAGGGGAAATCAGTGTTTCACAGTGTGACACTGTGTTACACCAGAATCAGTGTTGGGAGTATGAGATTACATCCTCTCTGTGTGTACTGTAGTGAAAGTATACATTTGTATATGTAAATGTGCATACATTTGTATAAGTGAATAAGTATACATTTTTATCCCCGGCTTAGTATATATTTGGGATTTTGATTGGTTAACGCACGTCGTTACAAAACCCATAGCCCCTGGGTGTTGCTAACCCATATCCCCGGACGTTGCTAACCATTATCCCGCGGAACTTCACGCAAGTTTTCCTTAGTTCCATGATTGCTCCTTGTGAAATATTGAATTCTGTAGATTATCCATGATGTTTGTAATTAAATATTTAATTCATTAACGATTTTGTCCTATTATGCCGATCATTTGTACACTCATTTCATCAAATGCATCACTTGACTGCCACATTTTCAAGGAATGGGACTACTGACCTAGCTATGCAAATGACCCACGTTGAAGTCACACCATCTATGACGTAACTCTCACAACATTGAGCGCCAAATTCAACTCAATCCGATTTCTCTGTCTCTGTATTAAAAACGTCTTATATTTGACTACCTGTAGGGTTCTACAAAAGGTAGTACCCTACACCCCGTAATAAATATGTAAAATTTCCAAATTTCAATAAAACTTTTTTAGATAATGAAAAAAACGTTGTTTTCACGTTACACTTTGTACCAAAATTTCCATAAAACTCGCCCGAATCGGACTAAGACCGGGGATAAATTCGTTATCTACGTTAATATCTGTAGATATGGGTATTTTAACACCCTTCAGTACCCTGTACACCCTTCGGCTACGCCTCATGGTGTACTGGGGTACTTCAGGGTGTTAAAATACCCATATCTACGGATATGAATGTAGATAACTTATAGTATAAGTCTATGTGTATAAGGGAATAAGTATACATTTGTATATGTCCATGTGTATAAGTGAATAAGTATACATTTGTATAAGTGAATAAGTTTGCATTTTATATGTAAATAATTATATATTTGTAAATGTGAATAATTTCTGTTGTCATCTGCTATTTGGTAGGGTTGTCTCTTTGACACATTCTCCATTTCCATTCTCAATTTTATATATTTCATGCATTAATAAGTACATTTATACTTAGTAAGTAATACTTGTAGGAGGAAATGTTGACAGCTTAATACTTACTCTTTGTCACTTTCATCTTCATCATCACTACCTGTTAAACAAAATAATCATAAATAATTTGTATTTAAACCAAAACTTTTCATCGTAACAAAAATGTATGTAAACATTTATATTCTTATCAAACAAGTGTTCATTCTTCATTGGAATAAATACATGTGCAATGTTCCAATCAAAACACATACATGTACATTGAGTTGAATTGCTTTGTTAATCATGGCAGTTGTCAATAACTTAATTGTTAAAATAGTATTTGAAATAAGTATGGATTTTTTTCCCTATCAGCAGCTTGCACCAAAGTTTATTGATCTACTTACAAAAGCATAACTTACTATTAAAACACTTTAATAATATCACCATGATAACAAATGCCTAAACTTGATATTTTAGAATTTAGAATTAAGTAGCATTTGTGAACTCACTTTTTCAATCAATTGGCAATTTACATGTCAAAAGTTGGTAGTAAAATGTATATGATAGCAGTGGTATTTATATGTCAAAAGTTGGTAGTATATGATACATGTAGCAGTGGTATTTACATGTCAAAACTTGGTAGTATATGATAGCAGTGGTATTTACATGTTAAAAGTTGGTAGTATATGATAGCAGTGGTATTTACCTGTCAAAAGTTGGTAGTATATGATAGCAGTGGTATTTACTTGTCAAAAGTTGATAGTATATGATAGCAGTGGTATTTACTTGTCAAGAGTTGGTAGTATATGATAGCAGTGGTATTTACTTTTCACATAAAACACAACATAGGTTTCAAAATATCCCATCAGTTCAGAAACCTGTTCCATCTTAAAATCTTGTGTAATAACATAGAGTCAGCATCAACAAAGGGAACACATCCAATTCTTAATTCAAACTATTTCAACCACTCTGTAATTTCATTTAAAAATCTGACTTTATAACTTAATAAGAAATAAGATTTAAATACCTTTCTTTTTCTTTGTTTTAACCTCATCTTCACTGTCTGATCCTCGTCCACTTCCCGCTGGAGATGCTGATCTGCTTCTTGCTGGTGACCCAGATCTACTCCTATTCCTTGATCCTGATCTACTTCTGGCTGGGGATCCTGATCTACTTCTGACAGGTGACCCTGACCTGCTTCTTGCTGGTGATCTTGACCTACTTCTTGGAGATCCTGATCTACTTCTTGCTGGTGAAGCTGACCTACTTCTAGGAGATCCTGACCTGCTTCTTACTGGAGATCCTGAACGACTTCTTGCTGGTGATCCTGATCTACTTCTAGGAGATCCTGACCTACTTTTTGCAGGTGATGCTGACCTACTTCTAGCTGGTGATCTTGACCTACTTCTAGGGGACCCAGATCTACTTCTGACAGGTGAACCTGACCTACTTCTCACTGGAGACCCAGATCTACTTCTTACTGGAGAGCCTGACCTACTGCCACTTCTTGAACGTGACTTTTGACTTTCACTATGAACTGATCTTGGGCTTCCTACTGGTGAAGCAGGTGCACTTCCACTTCTCATAGAGCGTGGGCTACCACTACCTGCTGGACTGCCTAGTGGGGACTGGGGTCCATTTTCATCCATGATAGGACTACCAGGAGACCGTGGTGGACTTCTTGGACTACCCATTGGAGACATACTGACATCAGGTGATCTGGGTGGACTCTGGTCAGGTGATGCTGGACCACTATTTGGTGACTGAGGCTCTACTTCTTCACGTTCAACTTCTCCGCCATCACTTACATATTCATCATCATTATTACCCAGAATTCCTCCTCCACCTCTGTCTGTTTCATTATCACTTTCCATTTCTGCATCCTGAAATAAATGATATAATATGGATTCCTCTTCTTTCATGAATTCCAATCTTCGTGGATTGAGAGGATCTTACATTTTCATGAATATATAATTTCATAGTTTGGTCAAAGTCTGCAAACAAGCCTTTCAAAAATATGTAATTAGTGCAAAATTTAAACTGTTGGTTTTGCCTGCATCCCAAAAATGCTGTAGCCCATAAATAAAAATGAATTCACCAAAATCAATACTAGCATCTTTCCTATATAGAATACAATAAACATGCTGAATAAAAATTTTACTGGAAAAAAATTCTTTGGTCCACTATAATGGAAATGAGTAAATATTTTTTTAATAAGTTATAAATCTTTAAAAATATCAGACCCTTGAATTGTCTGAAAACTTTCATTTTCTTCTTTCATTCATGCTTTTTTATTTTATGTCACTAATTAATTGAATGTTTTTATTGTTCTGATTGTAATCTTGTTATAGTTTTAAGTAAACAACACATCATGAAATCTATTCTGGGTGTAATCTTGTAATTATTTGAAGTAAACAACATTTCATGAAATCTACTCTGGGTGTAATTGGGTTATGGTTTATGTAAGGATCAAGTCAAGTGATATTCTATATCAGTGGTAATAATGTTAAAGTTTAAGATAAGGAACCAGCCATGAAATCTACTCTGGGTGTAATTGGGTTATGGTTTAAGTAAGGATCAAGTGTTGTCTGTTCTTCTATGGTTGGGTTGTTGTCTCTTTGACACATTCCACATTTCCATTCTCAATTTTAAGTGATATTTTATATCAGTGGTAATAATGTTAAGGTTTAAGATAAGGAGCCAGTCTTCATGGTCATGTGATCTACCTTTCAAATAGGTATATTGGGATTAGTTTTTGCTCTCAATCCTTTATTCATACCTTATTCAAACATTTTTTTGTGAGAAATGACCTGTATTTTTATTTTGCTTGATTTGTCCTTTTAATAATGTAATTACTTGTGGTGAAGCTCTCATATCATATGTTGGTGGTTCGTCTTGTACTGGGGTTAATCTGCCTTCATCCTGTACTGGGGTAAAGCCTCCCTCATCCTGTACTGGTGTACAGCCTCCCTCATCCTGTACTGGTGTACACCCTCCTTCATCCTGTGTTGGGGTACCTCCACCTTCCATCTCATCCATCACAGGAGTAGCTCTTCCATCTTCATCTTGTACTGGTGTACTTCCACCACTTCCTGTAATGTACATGGACAAACAAATAATGTTGTTTATTTCTCATTTAAGTCTCCATGAATGTTTTTTTTAATTTCTTTGCAGACCATACTTGTGTATAAAGATTGTGCTGCCAGATTTAATTTTCTTTCATCACCTGTTCATTTACAGTTTATTGATGTAGGATCATGTATGCTTTTTCGTACACATATTTACGGGAGCACAGAATTATACTGAAGGGGGACATCTTATAAATTATTGTTTATTTTGACCAGAAATGAAGTTCCTGACTGTTAACCTGTTGTTTTCCTGACATAAAGGTGAATATAGAGAAACATAAAATACTGAACACTACCTACAATGTACTAAATAATCTAATCCACCAGGAAAGAGAAGAAATGGAAAGACAGCTGGAGATTCAAAACATCAAAATAGATCTTCAAACCCTATTAGCACCAGAAAGTAAGGAGACATACAAAAGAACAGCAGATATAATTGGAGAATAAGTAAAGAGTTCAGGGCCATTTAAAGATTCGTTTAGCCCTGATAACCCCTGATCCTGTGCCTAACAAATTAACCAATGTGTATTGTGTAGAAATACTAACGGAGTAATTTTAAGTACCAGGGACCGCTAGGGTGAAAAAATCCAGCACAACAGTTGTATCAAAATATTGACCTTATAATCAGGATTAGCATGATTAGGATAAAGACATAAACAGGTCAGGATTCATAACCACCAATTGGTGGATTATACCTCAATTGACATTTAATCCACCAATTGACATATAATGGTATAAACCAATTGATGTATAATTCTTTGTTTTTCAAATCAAATTATTCAACCAAAATGAAGCATTGTTTTCTTAAAACCATATTATGGTATGAAAACATGTCAAAAATTTCTAGTTTAGTATAGTGAGATACATGTAACATAATGCATTAAATCAATAATTGTATTTGCAGTTTCTTCTGTTATTATCTTGTCAATTCTTGATTGGCAAATTAACCACTATTGGCACTAATCACCTGTCAACGGACATCAATACTGTCTGCAGTCATGAGATTATGAGTACAACTCCACAGGTGGATGGAGCTCTTTGTTAATACTTGACTTTCATTATTAAAAGTCAATTATGGTCAATAGTACAGATGTTTCAACAAAAGAATGCTTGTACACATGCATTCTCAAGACATGAAGCAGGCTTTGACAAAACTGAAACTTTAGGAGGACTCAACACTGGTCATAAAATAGGTTGCAAGTTGCAAAATGATGCTCCTAATTCTTCACACTAGCCTTTTATTACAAAAATTCATGCAATATACGTCAATTGGTCTAAACCAATATATCCTGGTGTTATCTGTTCTCGATAGTGTAACAAACTTTTGCTCCGCAGGGCCAATTCTTCAAATAAATTTGGTTTAAGCTGATTGTTTTTAATTTAGTAGATACTTTTATTCAGTTCCTACATGTATTATCCTTACAATTTTCTCTTGCATAAATCAAGAAAAAAATCTGTTGTTGTGCTCAATTTTGACATTGTGTGCAATACATTTGTAGGTCATCAGTTCTCGATAGTTGTGAAAAGTATAGTAACGTAAGCATGTTTGATATTAATAGAAGATTTAAAATTATGCAAATTGAAGAAAAGTATCAATTAACTATCATTTGTCTCTAGAAAACATTTTTTTTTTTTTTTTTATGAACTTCAGCCTTATCGATCAATTAAGGCATCTTTAACCGATATCCTAGCAATTATCACTCAAGGACAAAAATATGCATTTGATATTAGTTTTAGAGGATTTTAAATTATTGAACCAATTCTTATATGTCATAAGATGTTGTCACAGCTATTATTAATATTTTACTGTCACAGTAACAATATTTATGGGCATTACTTTTCCAATAATTGAATTGAATTAAATTTTATAGTTCATAAGATATGACCCAAACTGCATTCCATAGCTTTTTTTCCATAGCGACGTCACACCATGTTTTACAATTGTGTATTATGTATGTGGACTTGACCTTCTTTTCGAGCTAAGTTTTGTTTACATTTGAAAATGTACTATTTATGAACCGAGGCGATGAAGTTGGGGTTGTTTTGGGAATAAGGAAAAGTAGGTTAAAATCGGAAAGTATTATTTTTACTGTTCAGTGTTGTAAAATGTCTGAAAACTTGAAGTGTTAAAACTAATGCTTGCTTGAAGCAAGTTTTTATTCTGTCTTTGAAATGTCCACAAATAGAAAACATGTGCGATTTTGCGAACTTCTTTTATTTTAACCACATGCATTGCTATCGAAAACTGATTGCTATCGAGAACTGATTACTATTGAGAACACATGACTACATGATACCTTAATTGGTGCCTTATATAGGAACTATACGTCTTTTGAGGTATAATCCACCAATTGGTGGTTATTCCTGACCTGATAAACATTTGAAGTTTGAAAAAAGATGAGTTTATATTAAGTTATGTTACGTACGGAAGACAGGCGCAGAAAAAATGTAAAAGGTTAGTGATGTTTGTTTGTATATTCGGTGAAACTGTCATTGTATGTGGGTCTCATTGGGGTCTAAGCGTGACGCGGGATTGCCGATTTTTTGTAAGCGTGACAAGTCATATTATTGTGTCGTGAAAACAGGAAATGAAGTCTTGCGGGACATGGGAAATTACAAAAAAAAGATTCTGCTTACGTACATAGTGTAAGCGGGATACGGGAATCTACAAAAAAGTAAGCGGGATCCGGGATCAGAACCCCCCAACGAGACCCCCTTAGTCTTTAGTCTTAAGAAGTGTTAACTTGACACTATAATCTCTCTGTAATTTCAAACACCCTGGTATGTTCAAATGTTTGTCAATATGCCGAACCAAAACAAATTTGTTTTCGTTCATTATACTCCGAATACTCGGAATAAAGACAGAAAATTTAATGAATAGTCTTACTTGGGGAAGTTTCCACATCCATGTGTTAACAATCTTAGCACTAAATAAGAACTTAAAGAAGCTTTAAAGTATGGATAATGTCTATTTTCATGCGTTTTCCTTAAAGCGGAAGTTCAACATTTTGAAACAAGGGCGAGCACCTGTTCCTTACCTGTTATCTAATCTGTAAATTCCGCCTCTGTCCGGCGCACCAACAAACGGTGTAATTTCGGATTCGCTTTATCAAGGACGTATAACTAATACTAGAACACACCCGCGATATCGCGGGTCCGTGACAGAATTAAAGTATATAACTATGCATAAGCCTTATTTTAGTATTGGTATTGTCATCTGATTATAAAGTCATGCCGATTATAAGATACACAGTTTTCTCTGCTTTCAAATCTTTCTGTTTGAACCCGTCGACCTGGAACTTGTCAATTATTGGTAACATTAATTATTTGGAAAACAAAAGGTCCTGGAATGGAGTATTTTTTAATCAACAGCATTGTCCTATATTAATTATGGATAAAGTTGAATTCTTTGATGCCCGCTAATAAATTGAAAACTGTACCTATACGCTTTATTTTAAGTCCAGATTTTTAGTATTCGTATTGTTATCTAAGAAAGTCTTGCTGATTAAAATACTACAACAATGATTGAATTTAGTAGTGTTAACCCTTTGATTATGACCCGTGTATATAGCAAACTCCTAAATACACCGTTTGGTGGTGCGCCTGTAAATGCGGAACGTACAGATAAGGTAATAGGTAATAGGTAAATATACTTTTGATATCGGTATCGGATTCGACCCGGAACTTGTTAATTACTGACAATATTAATTATGTGGAAAACAAAAGGGTCTGGAGTGGTGTAATTTTTAATCTACACCATTGTCCTATATTAGCAATATGTAAAGTTGAATTCTTTGATTTGTCGTTTTTATCCGATGACGGCTGACAAATTGGACCTCGTAATTTTAGTATTATAGATACGTCCTTGACTTTATACAGGGAGAAACTCACATGCACTTGTCTATTTATTAAGGTATATAGGGGGACATTGCAAGTGCCTGTGGGGATACAATACAGTATGCGAGGCAATCACAAGTGAATTGGTCTAATTGGTGTGATTGAAGAGGGGTAACACGAATGACCGAATAACACTGTTATTATCCGAATAACACTTGTAATGACCGAATAACACTTCAAATTTTAATATTAATACATGTTGGTGACTTTTAAACATTGATTATTAAATAATAATATATAACAAGTGTATTTTATTACTTAAAAACGATTTACAGAAAGCAGGTAAATTAATAAAGATCATTATAAATTTATAAATATTGGTGTGCACATCCAAGATGGCGATCAATGAAATCAATGGATGAATAAAAGAAAGATTGCATACTCTCCTTTGCTAAGAGAATTTAAATAACTGATAAGATTACTTTTATCCATTTTATAATTTTAAATGTATAGTGTACATACAAGTTCCTGTTTTAACTAATTTTTAGTTCTATCCTATTCTAACTCTGTTAATATTATTTTAAATTTTAACCAGTAGATAGAATTTTAAATAACGCAATTTTAAAAATAAACAAAATTTTTAAATGCGTTGACCCTGCAGATAGGGTGGACTTCCAGAAGAAGAAGAAGAAGAAGATGCCATGGAAGTGAAGTCAAGACAATGAAAAATTTGAGGTTGGGCGCCTCCCCTTTTAAAGAAAATATGGAATAGTTAACTTTTTAAAATAATTATTGTTTCAATTTTAATTATTGAAAAAAAAATATTATAAAATTGTAATTTCTACTTAGAAATAAAATATCTGTGCAATATATTTTCATTTTTTTAAATATAGAAATGGAGATAAACCAAGCCACTTTGAAAATACTAAGATACCATGCACAAAGCACAGACTTATTTGTTATAGGGTAAGACATAGAAATAGATATAATGGATTTAGCAAGGTAAATATTTAGTAAGATTTTATTTCTCATTAAAGTCGTTCTTGTCCAGTAATATAAGCCTTGAACGAATTTCAATGTGAAAATAAATTCTGAAAATGAATTTGTCTCCGTTTTCTGAAAATTATCATATTTGGGTATTATTTCTAAACAATTTGTAAGAAAGAATGTAGTAAAAGAGGGACGAAAGATACCAGAGTGACAGTGAAAATAAACTGACAACACCTGGCTAAAAATGAAAAAGGCAAACAGACAAACAACAGAACACATGACACAACATAGAAAACTAAAGAATAAGCAACACGAACCCTACCAAAAACTAGGGGTGATATCGGGTGCACCGGAAGGGTAAACAGAACATATCCAATATCATTTGTGATACGGTCAACCAACTCGTGATGGCATCCGTAAAATTTATGAAGGGTTTATTTCAACTTCACCATTTGGAACTCTTGGTTTAATAGCTTTCTTGTGAGCATTAACCCTCTACCACAATTGGAAAGCTGATATTATCTCTTTTGTTGTAAAGTTTTGTTTTTAACCAATCCTCATTGTCAATTTCTAGATGCTAGTTTAGATATGAGGCAAGTAAGATTCTAAACTTAATTCTAAAAAAAAGAAAAGACCAAGGACAGCACATACGAACTGAAATATTTTCATAATGACTCCACGTGAAATTTATTTTGTTCAATAAGAAGAAATACTCTTTAACACAAATGTGTGAATAATCCAAAAGTTCTTACATGTTTTTATCTTTTAAAATAGAATGTTTTTTTTTCTATTAATAAAATACAAACTCAATTTCACATTTATTCTTTATATATTTCAGGGCCGTAACTAGGGTTCGAATTCAGGGGAGGCAGGGGTTTGGGGCTCCCGATTTTTTGTCCTCAGTAAAATGACTAAAGATGACCCGTTTTCCTTCGATTTCCTTACTAAAAGACTCATCAGTATTGCTAGGACCTGGAAGCAATTTTTATACAAAAACAAACTGAGATTGTTGTTCGGGGTGAGCCAAGGCTCCGTCTTGAAGGCCGTACTTCGAACTTTAATTATTAACATTAAATACATTGTGACCACCGATTTTTCTCTCTCAATATAATGGCTGAAAATGACCCGTTTTCCTTCGATTTCCATACTTTAAGAGTCATCAGTAATGCTTGAACCTGGAAGCAATTTGTTTTGCAAACAATTTTTATCTTTATTTAAAGATATTTTTGTTAGAAATCAAACTGGTAAGTTTAAAAAAAAACATATAATTGAAAGCAAGATAATAGAACGCAAGATATTGACGATCATTGACCTTGAAGTTCATTATTGTTGAAAGCTGAACAGACATGTATAGAACTACAACGAATGGGAGTGTTTAACAACTAAGGCATTGACCATAATGTTCTCGTACAATCGGGAGACGTACACGTTAAAAGAATTATCCAACAGCTGATTTAGTCGGTGACGAATTTCCAATATCATAAAAGATTCACAATACAAAGGGAACTTCCTCTGCTTAATTGAGCCCCTAAATAAATGTGATTTATTTAGTTAAGTTTTATTTAAAATTGTCGAAAGCAAAGTTTCATATGGTCTCGTACGACATAGGAAATACTGAATAACAGATGGATGGCCACACGAAAAAAAAAAATAAAACAACTACGGAAAATGACAAATATATCATGTATCATTATAACACTGTTAAAACTGTAAACATGTGTAGTTTATAATACAAATTCAAGTTCTTCGTGTACATATTGTTAATATTTCATTTTATTACTTCAAAAAAAAAATTTTTGGTGTAGAAAATTCAGGGCAAGTTGCCTCCCTTGCCTCATAGGTAGTTACGGCCCTGTATTTCATACACCTGCTAATAAATAGTACATTTGTGTATGTTAAAAATATACTTTAGAAAATACTTACCTTTCTAGGGCCTTGCAAATTTTAATATGACAACACACATACAAATCAAACATTCAGAAGCTTTTTTTATTTTTATAATAAAACAAGTATGGACACAGACGCAAATTGTCAGTGGGGTTAAAGGTCGTTACAAATGTATTGAAAGCTAGACTGGAAATGTGTATTAACAAATTGAGTTGATGTGTACATGTCTTCATTCAAATGCATTGACTGATAAAAAAGGGGGCTTCAACTTCCACCCCTCTCTATGAATTAGTTGTTTGAGTGTTTGAATATGGAGTTTGTTAATAAATAGCTGCACTCTAAGCGTATGATATGTCTTGATTCCTTTAAAGCTTGCATAAAGGTTGAACTATTTTGTTTTGTACAATTATTAGTCTATTTGTTTTCTCATTTCATTTGTTTTATATTTGTCATTTTAAGGTCTTTTATAGCTGACTGTGCTGTATGAGCTTTTGTCATTGTTGAAGGCTATTTGGGGACCTGTAGTTGTTAATCTTGTTTTAAATTTTGGAATGTAGCTGAAGTCAACAGACATAGACAATTCACCCAAGTTTTATAAAATGATGTGGAAGTGTTTATGTGAATAATTAAGATGGGAAATAAGGAAAGTGTCAAAGTGACAACAACCCAACCATAGAGTAGACAACAGCTGAAGGCCTGCAATGGGTTTTCAATGTAGCCAGAAACTCTTGCACTTATAGGTGTCCAAAAACTATATAATCCCTTATTTTTTTTTAGCATATATAAAAATTCATAACACAGAAATGTATAATCTGAAATTTATTACAATCAAAAGGGACCTTAGGTCAATAGTGTGAACAATTCCCCAAAGTTTAATTAAAGGTGATGGATGCATTTTTGTGTTATTGTTCAAAATTGGAAAATTCTCTCTTTTTTAAGGATAAAATCTCTCTTCATAACATGGAAATGAAAATTCTAAAATTTATAAAATCGATGTGGAGCTAATGTCAATAGATATAAACATTTCAACAAAGTTTCTTGAGAGTAGGGGGAAGTGTTTTCTAGTTGTTGTCTGAAGTGTGGATGATGGACTGATAGACAACAGTATACTATAATATGTTGTGTGTGAGACATTGGTATAATAAAATGGTTTTGAATGAATAATGATTAGAAACTGTTTAATGCAGTTATTGAGGGAACGACAGTGAAGAAATTGCTGAGATCAATGCGTTTGGATCCTAAGAATTCAATTTTTGTTGAAATGAAACAAAGTTCAATTTTTGGCCCTTTGGATCTTAATGTAGACCAATTTGAAAACGGGACAATCCTGTGCAATTGAATATTTCTGGCTATTGGCAATACTGTGCAATTGAAAATTTCTTGCTATTGGGCAATATTGTGCAATTAGATATTTCTTGCTATTGTGCAATACTGTGCAATTAAAAATTTCTTGATATTGCACAATACTGTGCAATTGGAGATTTCTTGCTAGTGTGCAATACTGTGCAATTGAACATTTCTTGCTATTGAACAATACTGTGCAATTGAAGATTTCTTGCTATTGCAGAATACTGCCCAATTGAAAATTTCTTGCTATTGCACAATACTTAATATAATAATTTTTGACCCCGATTTGGACCAACTTGAAAACTGGGCCCATAATCAAAAATCGAAGTACATGTTAAGACTCACCATATCAAAGAACCCCAAGAATTCAATTTTTATTAAAATCAAGCTTATTTTAATTTTGGACCCTTTGGACTTTAATGTAGACCAATTAGAAAACAGGACCTAAAATTAAGAATTTGGACATGGTTAGATTTGGCATATCAAAGAAGCACAATACCGTAATTCATTTTTTTGATGAAATCAAACAAAGTTTAATTTTGGCCCCTTATTCCTTGGGACCAAAACTCCAAAATTAATCCAAACCTTCCTTTTGTGGTCATAAACCTTTATAGATTTCTATTAACTTATACTAAAGTTATTGTTCAAAAACCAAGAAAAATGCTTATTTGGTGCCTGTTTTTTGCCCCTAAATCCTACACTGTTGGAATTAAAATTACCAAAATCTATCCCAACCCTCCTTATGTGGCCATAGACCTTCTGTTTACCAATACTTAAGTTATAGAGCAAAAACCAAGAACAATGCTAATTTGGCCCCTTATTCCTAAACTGTTGAGACCAAAATACCCCAAATCAATCCCACCCTTCCTTTCATGGTCATAAATCTTGTGTCTAAATTTCATATATTTCTATTTTACTTTTACTGAAGTTAGAGTGCGAAAACCGAATGTCTTTGGATGAAGACGATGATGCCAACGTGATACCAATGTACAACCAAAAAGTTTTCAATTTTTGCGGTTGTATAAAAATGATCTCAAATCAAATTTTTAATGGAGTTTGCAACAGTAATTATTCAACTACTCATTTTAATACATCATAAAGTATTAAAGTGTAAATGTCATACAGTCATGGTGATGATGCCGCCGCTAGCATATAACGTTATAAAGGTACATAAATCAAGAACTGTAAAAGTGAAGCTGCTAAAAATTGAACTTAAACCGAGTTTAGAGGTACCGGTAATAAGCATTGTATACACATTTCACTAGATTTAGTTGAGACAAACTTGAGAAATTTTTCCATTTGTGAAAGGGGATAACCCTAGAATGATAATCAAAGTGCTTGTAATCACTGAATGGCTATTAAAGACTGCTTAAATTTATCAGTTGGTAGTAAAGTGAATTTTGCATTGTATATTGTATATATAGCATTATTTTAAGTCGATTCAACTTCTATTCTGGACAGAGAAAGATAACTCCAATTTTCAAAGAAGATTTCATAAAGCAATGGTTTTAGGTAATATTAATTCAACAACCGTTCTGGACAAAGAAAGATAACTCCAATTTATTGTCTTGAATCTACAAAAATGTTTATTTTGGGCCCTCAATTCCTCTACTGTTTGCCCCATAACCCACAAAATAGACCCCAAACTTCTACTTATGGTATTAAATATTATGGTACAGTTTCAGAACAATTGAAATACTTATACACAACTTTTTGTACTGACACAAGATTAATGTGTGTATTGGGCACCTTTGGAACCCTTATTCATAAACCTTAGGGACTATATATATATAACCGCCCCAAAACAATCCCAAGCTTCCTTTTATGATTATAAATATTATGTTATAATTTAATGGCTTCCTTTTTACTTATACTGAAGTTATTATCTGGAAACCATCCGTCTTGGGAAGACGACGACAGGATACCTACATGTATTTCAACTGCAAAAATTTCTGTGGTTGTATAAAAATTTCAAATATGTACAATGAAATATAGTTTTAGAAATTGATAAGCCTAGATAGGCCTTATAATTTTTTCCCCACATAGTTGAAGGACCATTTACACTCAGGACCGAGTCATAAGTAGACAGTACAGTCTACAGATGTATTAAAACAACCTAGAATCATATTGCTAGTAGTGGGAGTAGCATTCTTGGGTTAATTTGTTCTTTTTTTTTTTATAATATGTTTGGTTCAAATCAAAATTGAATGCTTTTATCTCCCTAATACTTACATTGTAAATAGAGGTGGTACTACTTTGACAAATCCTTGTACATGAGAGTTTTCTGTCAAATCTTTATTTCACAAAGAATGAATTGCATAACAATGAACTGAGCTCAAAGCAAAGTACTTTAATAATACACTTAGACAAAGAGCTAAATCCAGTGATATACTTTGTACTACAGGTCCTTCATTAACAGCCATTGACCAAAACCATATCTCAACAACATTCCATACTACATGGTTGGATTTGGAAGTCCTGAAAAAGACATGATTTTTTTTAACATATTTTAAGTATATATACACAGGTTAAAACTTTCTTGTTGTATAATCATTCCGTATCTATATATATATAGCTAGAAACTGTCAATTTGCTTAATGCACATATTGATAATCATATATGTTGAGTGTACCTCTGTTGGAAATAAGAACACACAAACCTCCACCTAGTTTTAGTCAATGGACAAAACATTCATAACAATAAAATATTATAGATCTAAGACTTGTCAGTGTCTATTTACCATTGCCACTGAATCAGTGATATATGTATTGTACACATAATTATATACATGCAAGACTAAAATTATAAAGTACATACATGTTTGTATATAAGACTAAAACTGACATTCAGTCTTTACAACATCTTCATTCCCAAAATCATTTTCAAATCTGACTTCATGGTGAGATAAGATTCCATATCTACAACCAATTAAAAGGAAAAATCCCTCTGATAGACTAGCATTTAAATCCGATTTCTAAAATGGAAGCTAGGACACCTTGGAACTTAGAACTAAAAAATATCGAACAATATATCTGATATATTTCAAATGCATGTACACTTGTACATGAAATAATATAAATCTCTAAAATTCACCATATTGTTCCCTATTTCATCTTCTGTTAGATACTGTATATCCAGTGGCGGATCCAGAAATTTTCTTAAGTGGGGGCCCACTGACTGACCTAAGAGGGGGGGCTTGCTCAAGTCATGATTCAGTGATTCCCTATATAAGCAGCCAAATTTTTTCCCAAAAAGCAGCCCCCCCCCCCCTAAATTCGCCTCTGATATCAACCTCTAGATGTCTTTCAATTACATTCAGTTTAGTGTGGGTTGATCTTTGATTGTTGTACATGTTACAACCAGATTCCCAGCAGGGAGCAACTTTGTAAGACCACAGAGGTTCAAGCTTAGATTTTGAAATAAGGAGTAAAATGTAACCTTTTCAATTTATAAAACAGGCTCAACATCATTTCTATACATATATAAACATATTCTAAGTTGTGGAAACACCTTCATTAAATATTCTACTTCAATTAGTGGAGGAGATCAAATTTTTTGGGTCTATATATTGTCCTTGATATTGAGGTTATTTTGACACAGCAAAATATAAAGAAAATGTAAACTATGATCTAGAAATTGACTTCGTTATCACAAAATAAGCCCACTTAAACTGAACTTTAAATGCAAAAGACCTCTAAATGGCTAACAGATATTGCTATATAAAAGAATAGTCCATGATTATACATGTACATGACATTAAAGAATTCATGAAATTTACACTGATTCCAGTGGCGTAGCTAGGTCATTTTCAAGTGTACGCCCGAACCTCGGTCAGGGACTAAAGGCCCTATTGTATTCAGGCCAATGAACCAGTTGGTAGTTGTCTAGATGAGCGGGTGCTAAGCCTTCGGGAGCTTTTTTAAAAAGTACATACCATTCCTGTCATTGAAAACTCATATCAATAACAACATTCTTTCAAAATGGTTATTTTTTATGTTTAATCTATTCATTGTTTATTTAGAATCGTAAATGCACATGAAATGATTAATTTTCTGAGTTGTTCAGGTGCAGTATTAAAATGTGTAAATAGAACCCTGGTTCTCATCTGAAATTTCTCCCCGCGAAAAGTTTATTCATTTATCAGTCCATTACAGGATTTAAACAAATAATTTTTTTCATTTAATTTCTGCACAAGTTTCATGACAAAATATGGAGGTTTCAAAGTATAACGTTATCATGTGAATTAACTCGACATCATAGATACATTTTTTACCAGGATGGAAATTTATTCTTGCGCTACATGTGTATACGCGTTTTCTTCCAAGGAAGTTTCATTAACTTTGACCACGGTTTTACAAATAATTTATATGTACCAAATTTTAACCTCAGAATGTAATTACTTTTAGACCGATGGTTTTCCCATTTGAATAGTTTTACACTAGTAGTAATTTTGGGGCCCTTTATAGCTTGTTGTTCGGTGTGAGCCAAGGCTCTGTGTTGAAGGCCGTACATTGACCTATAATGATTCTTTTTTAAATTGTTATTCGGATGGAAAGTTGTCTCATCGGCACTCACACCACATCTTCCTATATCTACAGAATCATTAAATTACGGAAAAATTCATCATAAATGATTTCATCATGATGCGCCTGATACTGTTTTGACCATAAACAGTTTTTGTCCAGCTATCGTAAAACCATACATGATTTGGCAAAGTTATTGATATCTTAAAACTTTAACCACATACTGAACCTACATCTACACAGTTATAATTTTAAAAAAAAAGCAAACCACATTTCAAATCTAAGTACATAAGGAATTGCTTTAAAAAAGGAAAGCGAGTATAGAAATCGCAAAAGATTTAGACTTTGACAGAAAATGAAAAAATATATAATTTTGTCATTTTTATTCGAAATTAGAAGCAATTGAAGAAAGACTTAGAAGGTTGATGTACTGTTAACCAATTCTTCTAATAATATCTTGATGAAAACATTTTGTTTTACCAAATTCAAGTGTACGCCCGGGCGTTTTGACGTAAACGTAGCTACGCGCATGGATTCTGTCAGTTGAATGGACTAGAATGAGATAAGTTATATACATGATAGACATAAAGGTTTTTTCCAACAGTTGTGTTGTAAATTAAATTAGTTGTATTTTATGGTTGATATATTTATGTATATACATGTATGTAAATCGTTGGCTCTTCAATCAATGATATTTTACAATATCGATTATTTGTTTATTTTTCTATTGTTGGTATTTTTCAGCATACTAAAAATGTTTGAACACAACACGAGCGCAAGCTTGATAGGGTGTCCTCACACAGGGTTTTCGCTGGCGGTCGCCATTTTCCCAATTAGCAAAAAAATAATACTTGTGGCGATAAAAATTCGTCATTTGCTAAAGAATTTGGCGAAAGAAATATATAGAAAGATTTATTTTCCTCCTTCTTGTTTATTTACTTTTTTTTCGAGTTTCTCGGACTTTAACTTATCAGACAATACTCGGAATTCACCTTGAATGACCTCATTAAGATTTTGACAGAAAATCAATTATCAGCTGATTGCAATTTACAGCTATCGACAACAAAGGACTAATTAATAAAGGTGTTGATTGAATTGTTTGACAAAATGATATGTTGAATGGCTTCCACTAAATGTCACATACAGGAGTTATTTATCACTTTTCGACTCACGTGTTTGAAGAACTCTTTTGACGTCTCCTCTCCATGTAAAGATAGTTTAGAAAAGAAAGCTGTTGTTGTGACAATAAATGTTAAAGGGCAAGAAAAATCTCTGATTTAAAACTTGAATTATCCTTTGACTTTGGTGTAAGTAATTGATCAGGGAGACTACTTTAAAGTCGTTTGAGTGACACGCGTGTATCAAGCATAGTTTTACATCTCAACTTTTTCATTTAAGATGGTCAAGATGGTCGTTATGAAGAAGGGGGGGGGGGGGGAATGCATTTTGGCGTCACAATTTCAAATGACATAGGATAACATATGATCTGTCCATATACATGTATGACGGTAGAAATGGGGGTATCTTATTGAAGTATTCTTGACAAATGAAGATTAAACAGTAATTCTTAGACATGACCATAAAAGAGGGGGGATAGGACCTTTATCGGGACTCCAGGATCGGGTGTTTTTAAGCTCGGGATTATCCCCCCTCATAAAATGTACACTTTTTTCCAGAAGATTAAAAAATCAGCTGAATTTGACAAAACACACTATTTGTTTTCCAAAAATAACCGTAATTGGATGGGGGTTGTGTGTATTCACATTATTTGAACAACTCTCCTTGGGCCGAGAAAAAAAAGATCCGTGTTTCAGGTAACCCAACCGACCCTGTTTTTTAGCCCCGACCTTAACTTTAATATTGGATCTTTCAAAAAAAAAAAAAAAAAATTATCAACCGACCCTGTTTTTGACACAGGCTTTTGATAAATGACATCATATTTTTTCTCTCTTGCTTCCTCTTGCATAGAAAGCCAGTAAAACATTTTATTAATGTCAAAAGGTATTCCAAACAGGTTAAAATCCAAGAAATTTGCACAGCAGGTGCTTCAAAAACATTGCAAATGGCCCAAGACCACAATTAATGACCCCACTGTTCGTTGTTCATGAATGTAGTTCCTTTTAATTAGTCATTAGAGTGTATTTTTCCTGAATTTTTTTTCTTTCCCTTCCCCACTCATTTCTTAGATTTTATTGGGTGGAAATGAAAGATCAGAGGTGAAATAATTTTTTGGATGTTGTATTTAAACTGATTTTGATATGAAATGAGTGATTAGGCCAAGTGCAAAAAGGTCATATTTACAGTTTTCGGAACATCTCTTGACTTGTCCACAGGGGTATGGATGTATATTGGCTAAATTTGTAAAAGTGATTGCTTCAATCTTTCTGAATTTTGGATATATTTTTGGACTAGTGCTATACATAAGACACACAAAAAATTTGACAAAAGTGCATGGTGCAATTTTTTTAATGATACAAAATGTTCAAAAGAAATGATAGAGAAATTAATTGTGGTTTGTGGCCAAATGGCACACTTCCGGTTTTTGAAACTAATTAAGGATCTGGACTTGGAAAAAACATGATAAATACTCAATAACTCAAATATGAAATTTTGAATTATCACCAAAAAGTACAGATCATGTGACCATCATAAGAAACAACTATATTAAGTTTCATGAAATTTGGATAAGTCGTTCTCAAGTTACGGTGCCACATGTTTACGCTGGACAGACAGACGGACACCTGACATTTGTATACCTTTATACGTCCCGTCTTTGACGGACGTATAAAAAGCAGTACTAAGCGTGCATGTTACGCTAGAAACATATTCAAAGAATAAAGTTTTATAACTTCTTAATGTCATATCCAATATTTATCGAAACCTAAAGAGGAGTTACATGTATCTTACTTCCTATATTTTTTCATGGATGTCAATACACCTAATCGCTATTTATTCCATACCGGATAAATTCTAAAATTACACAACTTTTTCATCCAGTTGAAGCTATCTGGGGGCCGTTGAAACAATTCACCATGCACAATACTTTTTAATGAGACCCGTTTTAACTTATTGTAAATACTTTAAACAAAATAATTTTTTACTTCAATTTTAATTTCGAAAAAAAGTGGATCATACTCTATTAAAGTTTCTTGATGATCGCTTTCTAAAGTTTTTCCTCCCTCAGCTCTCTACTAAAAAACCTTTATTTTCGGCCGCATGACCCAAACAGGAAGTTGTACATACAATGTATGACTGTTTTTCCCAGATTGGACTAAATAGCGATAATTAAATAAGGTGTAATTTCTGGGATTGTTGAAAACTTGCATATTCATCACTATCTGATTTTGTGGTTTTAACAATCCAGACAGACAAATAGCAATAAGATGTTTAGGAAAACATGACCTAAAACCTCCTTCATATAAGACAAAAAACATGGGAACTCATACTGAATGGTCAAATGTGTACATTATGAAAATTTGAGTTAAGATGGTAAAATCACAAATCAGCCGTTAATGTAAATGGACCATAAGTATGACTGTTGAGCAAATTTTAAGGGAAATGACGGGGAAGGGGCAAATTAGCGTTCAAGGGGAGCAAATGCTGTTTAAATTGATAAGCGGGTTTTAAATATAGAGGGAAAGTGGAGTCATCTTTTTAGACTTTAGTTACATGTAAATATAACTTATGTAGACTTACCTTCTAATTCTATAGACTATTAAAAAAAAACACACACACAACTCGGAACTATTTCTAATTCACTTGCACTACTGATATGCAAACCTAAAAACAAAAAGGAAAATATCTTAAAATAGTGATTGAAAGATTCATAACACTTTGAAAGGATAATTCAGACACGTGTTACACGGGGAGCATGTTTGTTTACAAATAATAATGTCACGTGATCGCGCACTGACCTCGCATGCTGCATCGCCATTACAATTCACTAATACATGTACATAACCATTTTCATGCAAACATGCAACGTAAATGTGATTGGTTATCAAATAATACGAAAATAATGCATGAACCGTTGAAGAGGAAATTATTTCATCAAATAGATTGGATTTTCACTTTCACCACGAATAGGTCGAGTTGACATTCCTGTCATCGGAGATAGTATTGAGATAAATGGGATAAAACGGACCGCCAAAAAGGTCTAGAGAAGCACATCAGTAGAACCTTAACATAAATTAGTAATACTTACCAAAATTTCTCTAATTGATAACCTATAGAACTGAAATTTCACAAAAATACCGGTAAATAATTTTGCTGATTGATATGATGCTGGTTTAGTTGGCGCGAAATAAATATTCTTACTCCTATTGCTTCATGTAAAAAAAAATTTATAAAATTGAATTCGACTACAGTTCAGCATAAAAAAAAACGTGAATATGCAAAAGCCAGGTAATATGTTAATGATAAAGTGTGTATAAGTTTTCTTAAACGAAGTTACCCGTATAATTACCAAGAATTACATTTGAGCGCAAAGTTCTGTATGTGGTTTGGTTGGTTTATGTAACATTTATAATTTAGACTGGGATCCTGGCTAATCTTGACCTTACGACGCGCAGCTAGATTGGACCGGATCCCAGGCTAATGTAACATCGTAAAACTCAGGGTAACGGAATTTTTTGCGTTGCTATAAGATCATTGAGGCCATCTATTTTTATTGCGGGTTCCACATATTTAATTCGGAATTATAGAAAAAATGGAATGTTGTGAGCAGAATCAAAACAGAAATGATGAATACTGCAACATTTCCAGCAAAATATAAATAGGATGGAGGATCTGTGTACTCACATTATTTGTAAAACTCTCCTTATTCATGTGAAGCGTGTGCTTTACATCGAGGCTTATTCTTTACATCGAGGCTTATTATGCTAATCATCGACGCCACAGTACTTCAACCAATCAGACAATGTTTATTTGGGGCATTCGATCGATTTTAACTCAGATTTTGGAATATTTCAATCGAAATTATAGAAAAATGGAATGTTGTTAGTACATATAAAATAGAAAATGATGAATACTTCTAGCTAAAGATAATTTGGATGGGGGTTCTGTGTATTCACATTATTTGCACAACTCTCCTTACTGATGCCATATTTTGGAATTTCCGTGACCTAAATGGTTCGCGAAAATTAATATTTTTATATATAGTATAGTAATAACAATCGAGTCTATTCAATATTTTTTTTATTAAATTTAAATTAAATATTTCAAAATTCTTAATTACGTTTTGATTCAATATTGAGTAAATCGTTAAGAAAAGTAATTGGTGATTGGAGTAATTGCTTTGCTTTGATGAATTTTTAGAATTGTTTATTCAATGTATACTGACTCAGTATGCAGAATCAAGTTTTCAAATGGACTCAGTTCAGCATTTTTATCTGAGTGAAGACGTGAATCTGACTTGGAGCGAATATTTGAAAGTTTTTTGTGTTTACCTTTAGTTACATTGTGTTACATTGTGTTATTTTGTACATACAAAGTCGTTATATCTTTGCATTAATATTTATTTAAAAAGCCCACAATTAAATAGGGTTTTAGTGAATATCCACTGACAATCAGAAAATTTTGACGCCATTTTTTTTTTTTTTCAGAGGCGCGAAATTCAAACAGTCTTAAAATCAATAAAAGATTTTATTAAAGCTTTTTCATTCACATTATTTACGTAATTGCAAATAAACTTTTGTAATATACCAATATATACTAAATTGCTAAATTGTATTTAAGGCTGAACCCATTTCACAGAGATTATTATCAAAATTAATATCAGATTTACTGCTTCCAGCGCTTATATACAATATTTAGCTTGCATATAGAGTAGTATAGTGCCATAATTATATCAATATAGTGCTTGACATATATATCTAACATTGAACTAATCCAGAATCACTAACTTCTACTTCACATATGTCACTGAATAAACTTCACAAACAGCTTAGCAAGCCTGAAATATCTCCATCAAATACAAGAGCTTATACTCCAGTGCTTTTATCAGATAGTAAAGGAATTAAATTAAAAAATAAAGTATTTTCAGACCATCCTGTTACTCAACATATTCAATGATGGTGCAAAGGTGGTGAAGCTTTTCAAAACCGTTACGACTGGCTGAAAGCAAACTTAAGCAGCAAGCTAACAACAACAGGCAATATTTGGTTATATGTTTGGTTAGGTACTTGTAACCTCACACGAAAAGACGGCCGTTATATATCCATAAGATCCACTGACAACTCTACAGTAGACAAATGCGTAGAATATATTGAGAAAATAATCAAGCTAATAAAAGAATATCCAAACAACAAAATCTCAATTCTCGAAATTCCTGTATATTCTATATCCAAGTACAACAAATCATTAAGACACTCATCCCCGGAACAATTTGAAAGTCAGGACAAACAATTAGAGGAACAAATCCATACTCTAAACAGCTACATAAGAAACATCAACAAAGCACTAGGAGTATACAGTCTACAATTTACTACCGACATTCAAAATCACAGAAAAGTTAAAGCTCATAAACATCCTGAAAACCGTAACTACTTCAATTTTGAACTTTACAGTGACGGATTACATCCTGGTCATACATTAGCTAGATACTGGTTACGAAAAATTAGTAACCAAATGAGTAGAGACTGTTGGAAATAATTTAACAACCTTATCATAGAAAAAAAAAAATAAAATAGCTATCAACCTAAAGTGAATATATATATTTATACTAAACATCTTCTCAGCAGTCAGCACGGGTATTTTCCGAGCTATACTGTAGAAATTGAAACAATAAACACTAGCTATTTTCATCCGTGATAATACCAAGCATCTCAACTTCAAATCAGTCAGCACGGGTATTTTCCGAGCTATACTTATAAACCTCATATTTCTCTTTGAAAATTAAAAAAAAAATTAACCACTAGCTATTCGTCTTTGAATATACTGAATATACTGAACATCATCACAGCAATCAACATAGATATTTTCTAAGCTATACTGATAAACAATCACAATTCTTATATAGAAAATTGGATCAATAAACACTAGCTACTTGTCTGCATCAATAAACTGAAAACTTCATAACAGTCAGCACGGGTTTTTTCCGAGCTATACTGAACAACGTCATAACAGTCAGCACGGGTATTTTCTGAGCTATACTGTTAAAATACCTTCAATAACTATCTAGAAATTGAAACAAAAAACGCTAGCTCTTGTGATAATTCAAATATATTGACCATCTTCATATCAGTCAGCACGGGTTTTATTTCCGAGCTATACTGAATATCATCTCATCAGTCAGCACGGGTATTTTCCGAGCTATACTGAACCTCTACACATCAGTCAGCACGGGTTTTTCTGAGCTATACTGATAAAACAACTTATATCACAGAAAAGGAAAATGGCACTAATATGGAGATAACAACATTTGAAGACAATGGAAAGAAAACATTGCGTAAAAGCCAACGTAATTCAAGAACCAACCTTACAAGATCAAGCTTAAGTCCACAAAAAACTCCAAACTTAGTAAACATGGTTAATGAAACATCTAAACCTTACAAGCTCAATGCTGATAAAGCACTAGAAAAGAAACGCTCAAATTGCAATACAGAACATCTGCAAACTATAATGAAACAAAATGGTAATTTCAGGATGTACATGAGCACAGCAGCATATGAATTAACAAAAGTAAAGCTCCCCGTTATCCTTAAGAACTACACAGACAATGAATGTCTTGCTATTACTATTAGTGTTGTCAACGGTTAACCGGTTAACCGTTCGAACGACCGAATACCGAATACCAAAAACGCAAACCGGTTAACCGGACTTTTTATCAATTTTAATAGATTTGATATAAATTTGTATTGAAATCATTAAATAGTTGAGTTTTCTTTAATTGTTTAACTAATTCTAAATTGTCGTCGTGGTAATTAATTTGACGGATCAATTGTCCTGTATATTGATTGGTATTGTTAATCCAAAAATATAATAAATAAAATTAATTAGAACTTGTCTCGCAGCCCCTCTCAGCTCGGCAAGATCTTAAGGAAACATAATTAGTTTCATGTTTTTTTAACAGTAATTTTTAATCAGTAATACGATTAAATTTTACGATTTACTTCATTATTTCATTTTTGATCTTATATTGTGTAGATCTAATTCTGAAAGTGCAATCTCCGTCATACTTTTAACTAAATGCTAACTCACAAACTGTAAAAAGCCAACCAACGTGAATGTAATCTATGTATACTGTATGGTACGAATACCAGGATTAATCAGTTTTAATTGAAACACCTCACATTATTTTCGGAGACAACAAGACAAAATAGAAGAATCATCCGTTTCAGACATATTCCACTCTACAAAATCAAAATGATTTTTTTTTATTTTTCAATTTGAAGTTAGTACAAACGCCATAGTTGATACCGTATATTTGATTATTAAAAGTCAAACTTCGACAGGAAACTTCACAGACAAGCCTTATAAAACCAAAGGCCAAACTTCAATTCATCGTATTATAAAAACGTGAATGTATGACTTGGATGGAATGTAGTCACATTGACACTCATACCACATCTTCTAATATCGGTGTGTAGGGTACTATTGATAAGGCCTTCAAACATTAGCTTAAACTACCGGTTAACCGGTTAATCGGTCGAACGATTATACGAGTAACCGGTTAGGCAAAAGTGTACGATTTGACAACACTAATTACTATACACAGAGGGCTTGACCTGAATATTGCTGAAGTAGACACTAGATTTCGTGTTCTTAACCAACTAAAAACGGGAAAGCCAGGAAATAAGCTTAAATTCACAATCAATTGCTACCATACAAGCACTTCCCTTCTTGTTAATGGATCAAAGCTGAATTTATTCATTGAAAACATCTTGCCCAAATTAACAGAAGCAATAAACGCAAATTGTAGCAACCTTAATGAGCTTAACTACAGAATTGAAAATTCAATTGTTCGAAACATACAACAGTGTCAAATAGAGCACCAGCAAATTGCTGCTAAAATTCCACAATCAACTACTAAAACCAAAGAATGTGAACAATCTTACCAAATAGTAGCTAATACAAATGATAGCATACAAACAGAAGTGGAAAATATAGATATCTGTCCAGTATATCAAAAACAGGCTGATGATGACACCATTGAATGTGAAGAATGTAATGACTGGCTACATTTTGAATGTGTAGGACTTACAAAAACCCACGTCCAAAAAATAGATCATAGCATACCATATATATGTAAACAATGCATAGAGAACCAGCTGTATCAACTTCCAAAAGACATGGATAATACCATAGATGTCTCTATACAACAACAGAGTGTTGAACAAGAACCTAATCAAGACTCCACTCCCCAGTCAGCACGGGCTTTTCCGAGCTACACTGGAACTGATAAGGACAGCGCAAACCTCCCCCAATGGTTAAATCAATAACTGGCATTACGCCAAGCAAAACAACCACATCACATCTGGCACATGCTTTTCCAAATTGCACTGGTTCAACAAATGATATTTCATGTACTGATATCCATCCAATAACTAAAGCCATATCTGAAACTACGCAACAAACAGAAGAAGAATTCAACAAACAGGTCTCCAGTCAGTCAGCACGGGTTTATCCGAGCTATACTGACATGACAACCTCTACAGAACAGCAAAATGAGCAGTTAGTACAGATAACTAATACATCCAACCTTGTTCCAAATGTGCAACAAAAAGTTACTGCCAAACTAGCAAAAGCTACCAAGAATACTGGTCCTAATCAAAGGCAACAATCAAAAGCCATGGATTCATCTCAAAGAAGTTATATAATAGATCTAGAAAGGAAATTAAAAGATCGAGATAGAACAATAGAACTTATGGAAAAGAGGCTATCTCAGCTAGAACAAAGAGATCAAAGATCATCCTTGAACAACCAAGAACAGAACTATGGAAACACCTGCCATACAAACAATGGATGTAGCTCAAACAACAATAGCTGCCAAATTCAACAAATTATGAACAATGTAAAAATGCTTGAGTTCCAGCTTACTCAACATATGTGTATGAATACAGCACTGACTACACAAATGGCAATGCAACTGCAGCAAAGTATACTCCTAAAACAGGCAACATGCCCACCTACAATGCCACTGCCTGCACAATACCAGCAATATAATCATGGAATGTATACAGTGAATCCATCAACAGGGACATATATTCCCGCTTCATTTCATATACCACCGCCAATGCCTACTTTCAGACCACACCAGTTCATGAACCATCAAATGGGTCAACCCACACCAACAGTGTTGCAACAACCCCCGCCATTTCATCATCAAATACATGTACCATCCTTCATCCAACCTCCAAACCAAAGACCTCAGTATCAAAATATTAACCATCTGAGTGGTCCAGGAATACCACCACCAACATATTTGCAAAGTGGCTTCAATATAAATCCTCCAAATAGACAATCAAACCAAGCTCAGAACAAAGAATCATCTGTACTTCACCAATATTCTATGGACTCGTCCCAGACAGAAAAGGATAACCATGAAGATCAGTCCAGAGCTAATATAGATATGCCACAAAAAGATGATCTGGACTCTCACAAGAAAGAATTGACAGAAACTAACAAGGGAGCAAGACCAAAGATAATAAAAAAACTCCCCAACAAAGAGACAAAGGAAAGAAAGCAATCAAAACAACTAGATTTAAGAGTGGCTATTAAACACATAGAAGAACAATCAGTGGATCAAAATCGCCAACCGAACCATCATTTTTTAGAAATTCCAAGCCTCAAGAAAATTCCACCAATTCTAGACCCAATACAAATGGAAAACAACCCTACCAGAATATAGACGTCATAACTTGTAACATTGAGGGTATAAAGGCAAATATGAAATTTCTAGAACATTTATCTCAGAAACGTGCATTTATCTGTCTGCAGGAACATTGGCTTTGGACTTCTGAAAAGGACTACATTGATAAACATATATCAGGCATGATGAATCATAGTCGATGTCACGATGTTAACGATCCAATATCAAACTTTCAAATACCAAGAGGAAGAGGGGGTGTTGCAATTCTTTGGCCATCATCTTTAGATTCTCACGTGAAAAAGCTAGAAGACGGAAACGAACGAATAATAGCTATAGAAATTCAAACTAGGAATAAAGCTACCTGTCTAGTGAATGCGTACATGCCAACAAAAAAATCCAACTCTGACGTAGACTATCAAGCTCACTTAGACATTTTACAGGCTATTATGGATAAATATGAAGATACACATACGATCGTATTCTGTGGTGATATGAATGGTACCTTAATGAAGGAAAGAAACAACAGTCACGATAAGAAGCTTACTAAATTTATCCAATCCAACAAATTGAACGTACATCAGGAGATGATCACAAATTCAACGCCAACCTTCTACCATAATGACGGCAAATCAACTTCACAAATAGACTATATATTTTCAAACAACGACGTTATAAATACTGCCATGGTAATGCAACAAGATCCTATTAACTCATCATCACATCTGCCGGTCATAGCAAATTTAACAAAAAGATTAAAGACAGAAGTGAAAAAAGGAAAGAAAAGCCACACCACTTATAAATTTTTATGGGAAAAAACTGACAAGAAAGAATACAAAAACGTCCTCAACAAGATGATTACAGCTTATAACTGGAACGACTCTGATGTGAACGAAAAAGTAAGCCAACTTACCTCCATTCTTCACAAAACAGCAGACAAAGTAGTACCTAAAAAACTCATCAAGCTAACTGGGTTCAAAAACAAAGCCTCTCCAAAAGTTAGACAGCTGATACAAGCAAGCAAACAGAAACACAGAGAATGGGACAACGCTGGACGACCATATACTTTTCGTGGGGAAAAAATCAGCAAAAAGGGCTTTGCGTCGTCAACAACGAAAAGAAGCAGCGATAGAAAGAGAACAATTTCTGCAACGACTAGAAAAAGACCCAAATGATAAGGCTTTTTTCCAACTGATCAAGCGAAATCAATCCAGTATAAAGAGCAATGGTCCTGAAATTCTGATAGATGGCGTTAAAACAGCAAAAAACGCCTTCAAATCAAAGAGAAACTTTTGCAGACTACTTCAAAAATCTAGCCACTCCACAAGAAAATCAAAATTTCAAGGACGAATTACTTTCTAACAGCACAAATAGATGCAATTTAATTAAAGAGGTCTCCAAAAATAGTACCAAAAGGAAAATACTAGTAACCCAACAAGAAATATTAAATGCTATTCAAAAACTTAAAAAAGGAAAGTCGCCAGATGAATATGGTATCACAGCTGAACATATCAAATATGCAGGGAACGAAATAACCCATATATACCAAAACATTTTCAACCAGATATTTAAGGAAGGAAAAGTTGCAACCAGCTTTAAAACAGGCATAATAACGCCAGTTCCTAAAAAGGGGAAAGATTTAACTCAAGCTACAAATTACAGAGGCATAACAGTTACATCTGCTCATGGGAAAGTATACGAGTACGTGCTGATGGAAAAGGCAGGTTTAAAGAATATCAATCAATCAAACCTACAATTCGGTTTTACTGAAAGACTCTCACCTACTTTGGCGGCACTGATATTATCAAAAGTATACTCAGAAATCAATGGAAAAGATTTATTATTCATAACAACATTAGACAGTCAAAAAGCATTTGATGTAGTCAATCATCAAATCTTGCTAGACAAACTCTACTATCTAGGAGTAGATATTGAATATTGGGATGTTATTGAGGATATGTACAATGGTGTCACATCAACTGTGAAATGGCAAGGAGACACAAGTCTCTCGTTTAGTATTGATCAGGGAGTAAGACAGGGTGGAATCCTATCTTCACATCTATACAAACAATACATCAATGAGTTACTCTCTGAACTAGAAACTCATAACATGGGCATATCTATAGGGAATACTTATGCAGGCTGTCCTAGCTGTGCAGATGATATTGTACTTCTCTCAAACGACCAAAATGAAATGCAAGAAATGCTCAACACGGTGTATGATTACTCAAGCGACCATAGATTCTTAATCCATCCAATAAAAAGCAATACAATAGTTAAAAGTGTCAACAAAAGAACTAGTGAAAGAATACAACAATCAACAGAAAATTTTACTTTAGGCGATAACATTATGGAATTTAAATCAGAAACAACACATCTAGGTCTTAAAAGAACAACATCTGAGGAAACTAAAATTAATATCAATGACAGGATATCACTAGCACGAAGAACCCTGTACTCTCTGATCAAGACTGGCGTTCATGGTACAAATGGACTCAACCCAAGAACTTCATGCAATATTTACCAAGTATACGTCATTCCACGTCTTCTATATGGCCTAGCAACTTTAAATCTCCAAAACAAGGACACAGTAGCACTATGCAGTTTTCATCTTAGCACTCTGAAGCATATCCAATCACTTCCAAATAGAACAGCTACATCAGCAGTCTGCTTGCTTCTTGGAGCGCTGCCAATAACTGCTGAGCTCCACAAAAGACAGTTGAGTCTGTTACACTAAATAGCAATGAGTCACAATAACTCAATACGTGAAATTTCATGGTGGCAACATACAGCAGGTCGACCAAATAGCTTCTTCAAAAGAATAAATGACATACTGGACATGTATCAACTCCCATCATTCAACGAAATAATGAATCAACATTACAACAAGCTTGACTGGAAAAACATCGTACAAACAGCTATTTCATCTCACTGGACAGTCAAACTAAAAGCAGATTGTGAAGAAAAATCAACACTCAACTTGCTATCAAAAAGAAACCTGAATATTGGACAAACTCACAACGTATGGGATACAATATCGAGCTCCGTCAAAGATGTTAGAAAAGCAGCGACAAAAGTACGCATGTTAACTGGAACATACATGCTTCAAACCTTAAAAGCAAATTTCAATCAAGCAGAGATAGATCCTACCTGCCCAATATGTAAGATTGAAGCTGAAGATCTTCAACACCTTCTAACAAGCTGCCCAGCGTATAGACACATTCGAAAATCGCACTTTCAACAGATAAAAGAATATATTGTTAGCAAAATTGGAAGTAGTGTATGGACAATCAATTTCAATAGCAAATTGGCTATCACGGAATTATTGATAGACTGTCAAAGCTTTGTTGAAAGGCATATTCTCCCGAATGACAAACTGATACTAAGAACAATAGAAATGAAATCAAGGGACTACTGCCACCTAATCCACATGAAAAGAATGAACATTACTAATGCCTAGCTAGTGCGTAGAGTTAGGGGTATATCTCTGTGTAAGGTCAAGCCAGTGTCATTTCAAAAAACTTAAAAGTAGTACGCCGTACGAACATTATTAAACTAATCAAAATAATACTTCTATAACATCAAAGTCATGATTTCAGTTTATATAAATTTTCATCTCATAAGAAAACTTAATTTTAGATACTTTATTCTTACACTAAAAGTACATGATAATTATACTATATCTTGGCAGTTTAAAATTAACGTTAAGCCTAATTAAATAATGTAACTCAACATCCAAATTAGTCATGCTTATGTTTTATATTGCATTGAAAAGCACCTGTTTAAATTATGAGTCTGCGAACATGTAATTTATTTAGTATATCTCTTGCCAATTTAATACTACATTACTTTAAAAGTTCCTACATTAATGCTTATATATAAATTCACGACTTGTTATCAAATGAACTGTAACCTCAAAGTGAGGAAAACCGTATGGCACCGCCTAGACCGTTATATACCTACCACAGTTGTCGCGATATATAATATGTAACTTGCTTGATTATTTTAGTGTAGAATAAAATGCTAATCTAAACAGATGCCTTCTACCTCAATAATGTTATACTTAGTAATACATAACAAATTGGCGACGAGTTAAAAAGAAAAATGGCTGGATATATCGGTAAAATCGAAAATTTTGATGATGGAATTGAACAGTGGACTTCTTATACAGAAAGACTAGAACAATATTTCGCTGTGAATGAAATTAACAACGAAAAGCGTGTACCTGCTTTACTTAGTTTAATCGTAGGAAAAACTTATGCTTTGTTAAGAAATTTAACGACACCAGACAAACCGAAAGATAAATCATACGATGATATTGTGAAAGTTTTGAAAGAACATTTATCACCCGCACCATTGGTGATAGCAGAACGTTTCCGTTTTCACAAGAGGGACCAAAAGAGTGGAGAGTCTATTAATGAGTATGTACCACAAATTCGCAAATTTTCGGAATATTGTAATTTCCCGGATCTAAACGATACATTAAGAGACAGATTGGTTTGTGGGTTAAAATCTGAACAAACTCAGAAGAAACTATTGTCAGTCCAGGCATTAACATTAGAAAAAGCTATGCAGATTTCCGTGGCAATGGAAAAACAGCTACGAAAGACGCATTGGAGCTACAAGGAAAACAACCAGAGTCAGCTGTACATAAGGTTAGAAGTCAAAAACCGAAGGTTAACTCTTACCATCAGAAACTCATAACGTGTTACCGTTGCAACAAACAAGGACATAAAGCCGATACATGTCGTTTTAAAGATCAAACGTGTCTTAAATGTAAGAAGAAAGGACATATTCAAGCAGCGTGTCGTAGTAAAATGATAAAACGGAATGTGCCCTCATTGAATGCTGATGATTCTCAGAATGATGAATTTGGGATTTACACAGTGTTTGCGAACAAAGATACACAGAAAGGAAACAATGATGTAGAGATTTATACAGTGAATTCCAAAACAAAGGAGATAACTGTCGACGTGAAAATCGACAACAAATCTGTTGAAATGGAAGTGGACACAGAATCCGCTCTCTCGATTATTCCGAAGAAGGAATTTGATCAAATGTTTCCGAGTCGTAAGCTTGATTCAACAGACGTTATTTTGAGAACATTTTCGGGTGAGAAATTTAAACCACTAGGTGTAACCGCCGTAAAAGTAAACTACAACGACCAGAGTGAAGTATTGTCGCTGTATGTCGTACAAAAAGGAGGAGGAATCTTATTTGGAAGAGACTGGTTACGAAAAATCAGACTAGACTGGAGCAAAATCAACAAAGTAGGTGTTGACAATGTTAATGAGAAAACAAAATAATTTCTTGATCAACATGCATCCGTATTTAGTGACAACATCGGTTGTGTGAATGGAATTAAAGGAAATTTAATTATGAAAGATAATGTTAAACCCGTGTTCATGAAGGCGCGACCGATACCGTATGCACTAAGACCGAAAGTTGAACAGGTGCTTGACCGTCTTGAAGAGGGAGGAATAATTACAAAAGTGCCAACTAGTGAATGGGCAACGCCTATTGTGCCTGTCGTGAAGAAGTCAGGAGGCGTCAGAATTTGTGGCGATTTTAAGGTCACAATAAATCAGCAGCTTCAAGTGGATCAATATCCTTTACCTAGAATTGACGATATATTTGCTTCGTTATCTGGAGGTGAAAAATATTCGAAAATAGATTTAAGACAAACATATTTACAGGTCGAGATGAATGAGGAATCAAAGAAGTACTTGACTATAAATACGCATAGAGGACTTTATCAGTACAACCGAATGTTATTCGGCGTAGCTTCCGCACCTGCAATCTGGCAGAGAACCATTGACCAAATACTTCAAGGGTTGACAGGTGTACAATGCATATTAGATGATACGGTTATTACCGGTAAAAATGACCGAGAACATTTAGTGAACCTCCAGAAAGTTATGAAGCGATTAGAGATGTACAACCTTTCAGTTAATAAGGACAAGTGCAAGTTTTTCAAAGATGAAATCGAGTTTTGTGGACATAAAATAGATAAGCATGGATTACACAAAACAGAGGATAAAATCAAAGCTATTTTAGACACACCAGAACCACAAAATGTTACCCAGGTACGTTCAATTCTCGGATTAATGTATTACTACCATAAATTCCTACCAAATATCTCATCAGTTGTGCGCCCATTACACAGACTGTTAGAAAAAGATGTTAAATGGGATTGGAATGAAGAATGTAAGGTATCATTTAAGAGGGACAAAAATTTGGAAACATCTGAGCAGGTTCTATGTCATTATGACCCAGAATTACCTATTCGATTAGCTTGTGACGCTTCTCCATTTGGATTAGGGGTAGTTTTGTCACATAAAATGCAAGATGGAACGGAGCGCCCTATTGCATTTGCGTCAAGGTCACTTAAAAAAGCCGAAAAAAACTACAGTCAAATCGACAAAGAAGCTCTAGGTATAATTTTCGGTGTTAAAAAGTTTCATACGTATCTGTATGGTCGTAAATTTACACTGATTACAGACCATATGCCGCTTGTGTCAATATTCAATTCGAAAAAGGGAATTTCGACCACTTCAGCAGCACGTTTACAGAGATATGCGTTGTTTTTAAGTGGATATACATATGACATCGAGTACAAAAACACTAACAAGCACACGAACGCAGATGCGCTTTCGAGAATACCACAGGAATCTACAGAAGCAGATGGTGAGGAATTTGATGCAGTTGATGTTTTCATGTTAAAGCAGCTAGAACATTTAACAAACAACAACATTAGACGAGAAACTGCGCGTGACAAGATCTTAGCAAGAGTCTATGAATTAGTACAAAAAGTTTGGACCGTCAATGATGATATTGACTTGAAACCGTATTTCAACCGGAAAAGCGAACTGTCTATCAGTCAAGGTTGTTTGCAGTGGGGAATACGTACTATTGTTCCGACAAAATTTAGACAGCAAACTTAAGAACTGTTACATTCTGCGCACCCAGGAGTAGTGAAAATGAAATTATTGGCAAGGAGCTACGTATGGTGGCCACGTATTGATTCTGAGATAGAATCACTAGCAAAAAGTTGTTCCGGATGTCAAAAGCACCATCGTAACCCGAAACAGTCACCACTTCATCCATGGGAGTGGCCGTCAAGTCCGTGGAAACGAATACATATTGACTTTGCTGGACCATTTATTGATCACATGTTCTTGATTGTCATTGATGTTCATTCTAAATGGCCTGAAGTTATACCGATGAAAAGTACCACTTCAACACAGACAATTAGAGTTTTAAGGACTATATTTGCGAGAGCAGGATTGCCAGAACAAATAGTAAGTGATAACGGACCACAATTCGTATCTGCAGAATTTCAAACATTTACTAAAATGAATTAAATAACGCATATAAAGAGCGCACCTTACAATCCTGCAACAAACGGACTCGCGGAACGTTTTGTTCAGACTTTCAAACAGAGCTTGAAGGCAATGCGAGGAGAAAATGCAGATTTAAATAAGACATTAGCAAATTTTCTGTTGGCATATTGTAACGGGGTATTTTCTAGGCAAATACAACAGTAACGATGTTCTAGGGATCTTTTCTTTAATACACAATATTTAGACCCTATAACATATAATAACAAATAATAAATATTCACATGACAAGACAGTACATGTAACATATGGGCAAAGGGGAACAACTACAATTCATACTTATTCCTTAAATATCTATATAAGACCAATCAAAAGGTTAGAATTTTCCCTCCAAAATGATAGGAAAGAAAAGAGGTTCACCAAAGGGAAAAGAGAATGATATTAGAACAATAGTGCTAGAAATAGAAACAATGAGTAACTAAACTATCAAACACTGCAATAAAATTAATAATCAACAATATCATATTTTAATATATCAATTCAATATGACTCTGCCACAATATCGCAATACTCCCCATACTACAACGAATGAAACACCTGCTAATGTAACATAAAATATTGTCCCCCATGAAATATTGTCTTTCGGACAAAATTTCATATAGAATATTGTCCACTGATAGTATTTCATAATAAAATATTGTCCCTGACAATGCTTCATTATGAAATAGAGTCCTTGTCCATGAAATTTTGTCTCCTCCTTCTGGACAATATTTCACTATGAAATTCTGTTCATGACAATACTACACTATGAAATACTGGCTTTGAAAATACTTTTTAATCAAATTATTACACAATTAGAAATAGTACACAAGCATGCAGCATGCACATTTTTAGATTTATAACTGAAATTGTTTTGAATAGCAAGGAATTTATATTATTACTAATAGTGAGTTTCAAATTTGCATAGAGATACATTACAAATGGTTTACATGTATTATAGATTAAAGAATTGTCTAACGTATGTTTCATTCTATTACAGTACTGTACAAATATAAGTAATGAACTGACAATCAATTATTTTGTAAATATATACACAGGCACGTGTCGCAGGAAAAAAATCATATATACCTTCTCTAACATCAATATATGTTGATAACCTCCCCTTCATGAGACAAAATTCCATGACAATCTGTCTATGAAATATTGTCTCAATACCCACAAAATATAACCAAAATATAACCTTCCTTTAATAGGACATAATTTCATAGTATTTATCTGTGAAATATTGCCTCAATTCACACAAAATATAACCTCCCTTTAACAAGACAAAATTCCATAACATTCATCTGTGAAATATTGTCTTTATACAGACACAATTTCGCTATGAAAATTTGTCCTTCTCTGGACATTTTTCCATAGACGAGCACAATATTTCATGCTACATAGTTATGAAATATTGTCTTGTGGTACAATATTTCATAGGACAATATTTTGCTTTACACTAAGTTATTTATGGGTAGAAATTTACGAAACAGACTGAACTTAATTAAACCAGATATCAATAGACAAGTTCAAGACAAGCAGATGAAAATTGCAATTAAACCGACAAAAGAGACTTTGCGACAATGTACCGAGGGAGAAACAGTAGCCGCACGTGATTACCGTAGACCAAATAAATGGACAAGTGGACTTGTAACCAAACGTGAAGGACCGTTAAATTATCAGGTAGAAGTTTCGCCCAACAGTATCTGGAAACGTCATGCCGACCAGATACGAAACTCAGACTTAAACGATAAACAGAGAGAAGAAATCATAAATGACAAAACAGTTGAAATAGAGATAAATCCGGATGAACCAACTGAGCAACCACAAGATCTACAACAGAAACAACAAGACAGCGAACTACCTTTGTCAGAACCAATTCAGAGAAGATATCCGTTGAGAACCAGAAAGGTTACTAAGTTAAATTTGTAAAAATGGTTGTAGTGCCGTAAGGGTAATACTAATTCCCTTTGCAACTTATGTTAGGCGTGATTGTGTGCGCGAGAAAACGAAAGTTTTTCTATTGCAATCACTGTAGGGATAAATATTTTGAATGCATGATATTAGTGTTTTTTGTAGTTGTTTAATGTTTTTAAAATACACATAGACAGTAATTATTTTCTTTCATTCATTCTTTTCACACTTGCTTTATACAACGGATTTTTATCAATGACCTTATCATTTGCATACTATAACTTTACTATGGAATTCGAAAATTAGAAGGGAGGAAATGTTATGTCTAATTGAAACTGACAATATAAACTATTAAATGTACTATGAATTGTTATCAAATGAATTGAACCTCAAAGTGAGGAAAACCATATGGCACCGCCTAGACCGTTACCTACCACAGTTGTCGCGATATATAATATGTAACTTGCTTGACTATTTTAGTGTAGAATAAAATGCTAATCTAAACAGATGCCTTCTTCCTCAATAATGTTATACTTAGTAATACATAACACATTAAATAGGCCATGTACAGAATGAGGAGAAAACTTATTGCTTTGCTGAATATTTATTACAAGATATACAAAAAGAGAAGAAAATAGAACCTTTTTATGTGTTATACACATATGTCGATGGCCAACACTTCCCACCATCCGTATTGACGATATTTTGTTATCAGCCCATAGACATAATTTAGTCATGTGACCGTGACGTCATAAACGTTTTTTCATGGTTTTCTACGGTTTGAAATTGAATTTATAATTAAATTATAAGGAATGACTGTAATATTTTTTCTGTCTATGAAGAAATAACATAAAAAAATTGGTGCACACTGAATAACGCGCGTAGTGTCCGGAAATTTAGAAATAATCCTGGTAAACTTATCGATCCTTTAAGTAAACTTATTCTAAAAGGCTACCAATTCGACTATGTAATTAGATCTTTGAATATTGTTTTATTGGTATTAATATTGATTTTGTTTTTAGTAAAATTTTAATAGCTAACTAAGTATTATTGCTATATATATATATATATATATATAAGTCTGAAAATTACTCCAAACAGTGTTAGAGTTAGATTTTCTACTGACAATTTTTTGTTCGTCCCTCAGCGGGATTCGAACTCACACCTTTGATACACTACAGCACCAATCGCTTAGCCTCATGTCCAGCGCTCTAGACCACTCGACCACATCCGCTATATAAAAATATAACTTCAATAGTCGTAGTGTTACCTTGTCACGGAAGGCTAATCTAGAGATAGACATGAGACACGTGTTTTTTAAGCGTGTGTGGATGTTATATTATTATTTTTATACACAATGTATTTTTCATTTGTCAGTAATCTAACTCAAGAATTTTTATATATCATATGGGATCATGATGCATTTCATTATACAGTCACTAGAAATAAGTATATCATACAAACAAGTCTAAACAAGTGTCAAACCATACAATATATATGCCCACTGGATCTCAGAGTGATAGAGATACATGGTTAATACAAATATTTATATAAGTCTGAAAATTACTCCAAACAGTGTTAGAGTTAGATTTTCTACTGACAATTTTTTGTTCGTCCCTCAGCGGGATTCGAACTCACACCTTTGATACACTACAGCACCAATCGCTTAGCCTCATGTCCAGCGCTCTAGACCACTCGACCACATCCGCTATATAAAAATATAACTTCAATAGTCGTAGTGTTACCTTGTCACGGAAGGCTAATCTAGAGATAGACATGAGACACGTGTTTTTTAAGCGTGTGTGGATGTTATATTATTATTTTTATACACAATGTATTTTTCATTTGTCAGTAATCTAACTCAACAATTTTTATATATCATATGGGATCATGATGCATTTCATTATACAGTCACTAGAAATAAGTATATCATACAAACAAGTCTAAACAAGTGACAAACCATACAATATATATGCCCACTAGATCTCAGAGTGATAGAGATACATGGTTAATACAAATATTTATATAAGTCTGAAAATTACTCCAAACAGTGTTAGAGTTAGATTTTCTACTGACAATTTTTTGTTCGTCCCTCAGCGGGATTCGAACTCACACCTTTGATACACTACAGCACCAATCGCTTAGCCTCATGTCCAGCGCTCTAGACCACTCGACCACATCCGCTATATAAAAATATAACTTCAATAGTCGTAGTGTTACCTTGTCACGGAAGGCTAATCTAGAGATAGACATGAGACACGTGTTTTTTAAGCGTGTGTGGATGTTATATTATTATTTTTATACACAATGTATTTTTCATTTGTCAGTAATCTAACTCAACAATTTTTATATATCATATGGGATCATGATGCATTTCATTATACAGTCACTAGAAATAAGTATATCATACAAACAAGTCTAAACAAGTGACAAACCATACAATATATATGCCCACTGGATCTCAGAGTGATAGAGATACATGGTTAATACAAATATTTATATAAGTCTGAAAATTACTCCAAACAGTGTTAGAGTTAGATTTTCTACTGACAATTTTTTGTTCGTCCCTCAGCGGGATTCGAACTCACACCTTTGATACACTACAGCACCAATCGCTTAGCCTCATGTCCAGCGCTCTAGACCACTCGACCACATCCGCTATATAAAAATATAACTTCAATAGTCGTAGTGTTACCTTGTCACGGAAGGCTAATCTAGAGATAGACATGAGACACGTGTTTTTTAAGCGTGTGTGGATGTTATATTATTATTTTATTACACGTTTATATATATATATAAACGAGTCTTATTATATATATATAAACGAGTCTAAATTGAAAACTACGTTCAAACCTATGATTGCGTTGGATAAAAACCGCAATTTTTATACGTGTGCATGTAAAACAAATTTCGTTGTAGAATGGTCTAAAACCAGCACACACAACATTTTCCAAAAGACCAAAAAAGTGAAAAAGTATATTTTAACACAACGCATTTGACTAACAGGTCGAACAACTGATGTTCTTTAACCCTGCTGACTGCCATTGGCGATTGCCAAATAAAATTGATCACAAGATGTAATAAAATGGATCTTAATATAGATTTAATACTAAACAGAAAAAAAAATTTAACTTGTGGCCACGATGTTATGCCACAAACATACGGTGTCAATATTATATATAATATAATATATATATATATGCACATTCATCATCAGGGATCTAAAATCTGTCGATACCTGTATCTTGATATTGCACAAAATTATGTTTTTCTCTGACTGTTTATAACGTTTTTACACTAAATCTATTGGATGTTTCATGTGAACTGATTGATAATTTAGCCTTAGATGCATATTTTTTTATTATTTTGTTGAACTTGCTGTCAGTAACTGCGAGTTCTCGCAGATCTTTAATTAGTTATTTTGTTGTTGGGATGTGCAAGTACACGTCCACGTCCACTCTGTGTTTTTGTTATATGTGTGTATTTTTATTTACATCCATTTGATGAGTTAAGCTTTATTCAACTGATATTTATAGTTCTTTCTTAAGTTAAACTGTAACACCACTGATTAAGATTTGGGGCGGGGGTCGGATCCCTCCAACATGTTTAACCCGCTACATTCTGTATGTATATGCTCGTCCTAAGTCAGGGGCCTGTAATTCAGTGGTTGTCCTTTGTTGCTATGGTATAAATTTGTTTATCGTTCATGTTTGTGTTCATAAAGTAGGCGATTGTTTTTCTCTTTTGAAGTGTTTTACATTTGGGTGCCTTTTATAGCTGACTAAGCAGTATGCGCGTTGATCATTGTTGAAAGCAATACGGTGACTATATTTGTTAAGGCAGAGGTTTCAAATTATAAACCATGACTGAGGAAACGGACCAAATAAACTCAGTGGTCATGCTTAAAATATTATTGACATATCAGTATGGTTTTCTTTTAACTGGCATCATTACAAACTGAAACAAAATACCGGAAACAGTTCGCAAATGTCTCGCCTCAACGAAGTCGAAAAAAAAACCCTAACTTTATGAATTTATAGTTCCTCATTATATCCCGATTTAAAACAAAAGCAAACGCCAACATACATAGATAAGTGCAGTAGATAATAATGCCACATTCCTGACGTGGTACAGGACGTTTAAAGAAACATGGGGTGTTCTACCTTGTTTTATGGCTAGCAAACACTTTGTCAATCGAAAGTTTGTTCTGCTGCTATTGGTTTCGTATGTTTTTGTCTATATATTTACAGGTGTATAGCATGGGCTCGAACAGTAATACTGGAATGCAGTATATTTATTCTGCGCCAACTAATAGTAAGTTATGTTAATATAATCTTTATCAATTTATCTTTACATTCTGACATATACTTTTGTTTGAGCGTTCCTTATTAAAATGTAAATACGGAGAGGCACTAATTCTATAATATTCATAAATTCAACTTTAAAAAGTGCCTATTGAAAGCTTCACAATGACGATCAAAATAACAAAAAAATCATATACTTGTATAGTTATATCCACTTAATTTTTGTCCTTTCATCTTTTTTAAACCGAACTTTCCCTTTCAACAGTCAAGATTTATGAAACTGGTTCTGGAAACGGTCTGCCAAACTGCCGCTGCAATCTAAACAGTCGTCAGTTTCTTCCGCAATGTGTATTACAGGAAATATTGAGCTATACTTCAAACGATTAAAGAGGGTACTGTAAAAAAAAATAACAAAATAGCTTATAATATTCCTCTTTGAATATCTTTTCATCTTTAATCGATACACTAAAAATGCATAGCACTATGATAAATATGATTTGACCTAAGCGTTTGTTTATATTGAATGCATAACAATATGAACAATTCAAGGGTTGACCAAATGAGAATGGAAGCAAGAGTTTATGCACTTTATAGATCTCAAATACTTATGGTAGTCCAATCATATATGTTACCTTCGGTAAACACATTATTTTATTTTGTTCAGAAACCGGGCGGATATTCTGCTGTAATGAAAGCAAAAAGGTACATAAGATCGAAAACAGAAGAAACTGACCAAGCATTGTCTGTCATTGCTTTATTTCGATATACCATGAAACTGTCATGAGTTTTTTTTTATGTAAAGACGATATCCGAAAAGTCTTCTTTCCTGCATTTAAACGAATAAGGATATGTTGTCTGTGAAACTAGCAGAAAACAAAATAACCGTACGGTGATATATGGTTGTTGACCATCTACGTCATCGGGTCTCTGGTACACAGCTACTTTTGTAAAGGTACTATTTCTGTATCAACAATCTGTAGTAATGGAAATCTACTTTTAATATACATGACTATTTTGTTACTGTTAAATTATTGTAATATGTAGGTATATGTATTTTACAGTACTTGATTTGTACTTGAAATTTAAGTACTACAGATTTTTGGTTACACCGTTACATTTTCAGCATTTTGAGAGTTTTTCGTTTTCGAAATCTCATAATGTTATGATGTTCAAAGACAGAATACTGTGATTATTGTTGGTATTATTTTTGTACAAATATTTTAAGTACAAATCAAGTACTGAAAAATACAAGTACCTAAATATTACAATAATTCTAAAGTAAAGAAATAGGACTAAATATTAAAAGTAAATTTCTAGTACTACAGATTTTTAGTACAGAAATAGTACCTCTTCAAAAGTAGCTGTGTAGGGTAGTTTTAGTGATGTTTCAGGGGCAATCATATCCAGTCGTATTTTTTTTTTTTTTTTTTTTTTGTTACTCATACTTATATTTTTCAGTTGACTCATGCATTGGGACATGTGAGAATGGTGGTACATGGAGTACAGATATGTGTGCTTGTGATTGTACACCTGGATATACCGGTACGTTTATCCGAAAAGTAAATTTAGTGTATAGTTGTTGTTTTTTTATGCACCGCTAGGAGCGTTTTGTTTTTTCTGTGTGTGCGTCCATTCGTTTTTCTGTCACGCTTCAGATTTAAGTTTTTGGTCAAGGTAGTTTTTTTCAATATTAATGCCAAAGTTTTGACTACTATTTTACGATCCACTGGCATAGCAAATTATAGTGCGAGTATCGTATCCGTTTACTATAGACTTTTTCCATAATTTTCCATCAAATTTCTCATCTTAGGGCGACTCTCATCGAATGATTAAACGAAACAATTACTTGTTTATGCGATTGAATAATGTTAATATTGTTTGATCTTGTTCGACTTATTAATCAAATTAAAAATATGTTTACCAATTAAATGATGAGATTAGTTATCTTTTTGTGGAATAAATTAAGATATATTATTCTAGGAGTATTTTCTAGAGTATGTAGAGTTTTTTTATACGACTATTAGATAACGACCTATGAAGCGTAATATGTGTTCTGATTTTTAAGATATATTTTTTAGCTAGTACTCGAGTTATTCTTCACCAAGTTGACATCCCTAGTTTAAATACATATTCCTATGTGTTCTGATTTTTAAGATATATTTTTAGCTAGTACTCGAGTTATTTTTCAGCAAGATGACATCCCTAGTTTAAATACATATTCCTATGTGTTCTGATTTTTAAGATATATTTTTAAGCTAGTACTCGAGTTATTCTTCACCAAGTTGACATCCCTAGTTTAAATACATATTTCTATGTGTTCTGATTTCTAAGATATATTTTTTAGCTAGTACTCGGAGTTATTCTTCACCAAGTTGACATCCCTAGTTTAAATACATATTCCTATGTGTTCTGATTTCTAAGATATATTTTTAAGCTAGTACTCGAGTTATTCTTCACCAAGTTGACATCCCTAGTTTAAATACATATTCCTATGTGTTCTGATTTCTAAGATATATTTTTTAGTAAGTACTCGAGTTATTCTTCACCAAGTTGACATCCCTAGTTTAAATACATATTCCTATGTGTTCTGATTTCTAAGATATATTTTTAAGCTAGTACTCGAGTTATTCTTCACCAAGTTGACATCCCTAGTTTAAATACATATTCCTATGTGTTCTGATTTCTAAGATATATTTTTAAGCTAGTACTCGAGTTATTCTTCACCAAGTTGACATCCCTAGTTTAAATACATATTCCTATGTGTTCTGATTTCTAAGATATATTTTTTAGTAAGTACTCGAGTTATTCTTCACCAAGTTGACATCCCTAGTTTAAATACATATTCCTATGTGTTCTGATTTCTAAGATATATTTTTAAGCTAGTACTCGACTTATTCTTCACCGAGTTGACATCCCTAGTTTAAATACATATTCCTATGTGTTCTGATTTCTAAGATATATTTTTTAGTAAGTACTCGAGTTATTCTTAACCAAATTGACATCCCTAGTTTAAATACATATTCCTATGTGTTCTGATGTCTAAGATATATTTTTAAGCTAGTACTCGAGTTATTCTTCACCAAGTTGACATCCCTAGTTTAAATACATATTCCTATGTGTTCTGATTTCTAAGATATATTTTTAAGCTAGTACTCGAGTTATTCTTCACCAAGTTGACATCCCTAGTTTAAATACATATTCCTATGTGTTCTGATTTGTAAGATATATTTTTTAGTAAGTACTCAAGTTATTCTTCACCAAGTTGACATCCCTAGTTTAAATGCATATTCCTATGTGTTCTGATTTCTAAGATATATTTTTAAGCTAGTACTCGAGTTATTCTTCACCAAGTTGACATCCCTAGTTTAAATACATATTCCTATGTGTTCTGATTTCTAAGATATATTTTTAAGCTAGTACTCGAGTTATTCTTCACCAAGTTGACATCCCTAGTTTAAATACATATTCCTATGTGTTCTGATTTCTTAGATATATTTTTAAGCTAGTACTCGAGTTATTCTTCACCAAGTTGACATCCCTAGTTTAATTACATATTCCTATGTGTTCTGATTTCTAAGATATATTTTTAAGCTAGTACTCGAGTTATTCTTCACCAAGTTGACATCCCTAGTTTAAATACATATTCCTATGTGTTCTGATTTCTAAGATATATATTTTTAGTAAGTACTCGAGTTATTCTTCACCAAGTTGACATCCCTAGTTTAAATACATATTCCTATGTGTTCTGATTTCTAAGATATATTTTTAAGCTAGTACTCGAGTTATTCTTCACCAAGTTGACATCCCTAGTTTAAATACATATTCCTATGTGTTCTGATTTCTAAGATATATTTTTAAGCTAGTACTCGAGTTATTCTTCACCAAGTTGACATCCCTAGTTTGAATACATATTCCTATGTGTTCTGATTTCTAAGATATATTTTTAAGCTAATACTCGAGTTATTCTTCACCAAGTTGACATCCCTAGTTTAAATACATATTCCTATGTGTTTTGATTTCTAAGATATATTTTTTAGTAAGTACTCGAGTTATTCTTCACCAAGTTGACATCCCTAGTTTAAATACATATTCCTATGTGTTCTGATTTCTAAGATATATTTTTAATTTAGTACTCGAGTTATTCTTCACCAAGTTGACATCCCTAGTTTAAATATATATTCCTATGTGTTCTGATTTCTAAGATATATTTTTTAGCTAGTACTCGAGTTATTCTTCACCAAGTTGACATCCCTAGTTTAAATACATATTCCTATGTGTTCTGATTTCTAAGATATATTTTTTAGCTAGTACTCGAGTTATTCTTCACCAAGTTGACATCCCTAGTTTAAATACATATTCCTATTTTAGTATATTTGATCTTTAATTATTCCCAAAGTCAACGATCCGTGAAGGAGATATATATTTCATCAGAATAAAAGTAATGTTCATTGTCTTTAACAGGGAATTTATGCACCAGTCAATGTTCTACGCAATGTAATAATGGAGCTGCCGTGAACGAATCTAACTGTGAATGTATATGCAACGAAAAACAGTTTGGAAGTAAATGCAATTGTCGATATCCCTTTACTGGTGGAAACTGTAACACGTGTAAACATGTAACTTGTGAGAATAATGGTGTATTTAATGCTATTTCATGTCGTTGTGAATGTTTACCTGGTTATGGTGGACTTCGGTGTGATGGTGAGTAAAACAATATGATGTTATATATCAGGACTATGCATTACAATATGTTGACTGATATTAAAGGTTTTTTTTTAAATGCATGACATGCTTTCACAATATTGTATCGTTCACAAAATTTTCATATTTTACTGATGTCTTTCAAAAATTCTAAGGTGTTCTAAAACTACAATAGCCTACTTGAATTTATTTTCAGTTTAGATTAATCATTGAGCAATAAACTAATTTTCTTAGTTTTGTTTTCACACGTTTCCTATATTTATGAATCCCATTTGTTTGCAGTAACGTGTGCAGATACTGGTGATAACGCTACATGTACGGCAGGAGCAGCTGCAGGAAATTGTATATCAGATAATGTGAACTTGGAGCAAACATGTATGGTATCGTGTAATTTGTGTGGTAAGAACATATCTCTTCTTAGCTTGTTCAAATTAAATTTCTGATTTATGTAACATATCAAACGTACCAGGATTATAGTTTAGTACGCCAGACGCACGTTTCGTCTACATAAGACTCATCAGTGACGCTCATATCAAAATATTTATAAAGCCAAACAATTACAAAGTTGAAGAGCATTGAGGATCCAAAATTCCAAAAGGTTGTGCAAGATACGGCTAAGGTAATCTATGCCTGGGATAAGAAAATCCTAAGTTTTTCGAAAAATTTAAAGTTTTGTAAAAAGGAAATTTAAAAAAATGACCACATTATTGATATTCATGTCAACACCGAAGCGTTGACTACTGGGCTGGTGATAAAAGATGTACAACGGTATTTTTCCTATTCTCCAGAAACGCATGTAATGCGCAAACTATACTTTCGACAGCTTATTTTGGTAATGACGGTAGGTTTCTAACCGGATTTTTGTGTCAAAGATGTCGGTTATTGATTTGGGGATGTACGGCGGGCGGCCGGGCGGGCGGGCGGCAACCAAATGTTGTCCGTGCATTTTAATTTTAATATGTTGTTACTGACAACAAAATGGAGGTCAAGTTCAATAATGACGATTTTGACTTTTACTGTTCAGGAGTTACGGTTCTTGAAAGTTTAAAAAATGTTGTGTCCGTGCATTTCGGTTCTTGAAAGATTGAAAAATTGTGTTTCTGAGAATTATTGGCAGATTATACCACAGAAATGGGATTCATTAACTTTAGAAGCATTCTATGTTACTATTTTTTATTAGATATTTTCAAAATCCTAGGTAGGTGGACTTAGTAATTTTTTCTTACTTTATGCATTAAGGGCATACAGTTTGTCCTGCTAGAGGGTCATTTTCTAGTTTATATGTTGTTATTGTTGACAACATGGAAGTCAAGTTTGATATTGATAATCATAAATTTTACCTATTAGGAGTTTTGGTCCTTGTAATATTGATAAATGCCAGAACACAAATAAATGTTAAAGAATCCGGTTTACTGTCATTTTCACAGCTCTTGTTATTTCTTTTGTAGGGCTAGGTGTCACAATCTTCAGTATTTTATGGGATTAAACTTCGCAAATATGGTTAACACTGGTGTGTGTCACTAAAATGAAGTATACGCTTCGCTTCTTACTTTTCCTTTTAAACACATGACTCTGTCAAGAATGTCGATGAGATGTGAGTTCCTAACTAAATTTCCTTCTGTATCATGTTTTACAATTTTATCAAAAACCACTTGTCTTCTAGTAAAGATGAAGGTTCTTTTATTGAAAAATCCCTTTATTATAACCTCTAATACTTCCCCTTTTTCGAACACGAAACTACGGCCAGTTTTCAGTTGTTCTAAGACTGAGCTAACAATTTCAAATGTCGACGTAAAAATATTTTACCTTATCTCATTGGGTCCTTATCGGTTTACATGATGCTCAATGTTTTTAACTTCCGAACTCTTCGTGCAAAACGTATCTACATATGTGTATGAAGAAACCAAAAATAAATTTTCTTAGGGCACCCTACCCCCAATAGAATTCATCTAACATCAAATGTTTGTAGTTATTCACGCTCATGTCGGATTTTTCCCTATAAGTCATGTAGAGTATGTATCTTTGATTTTATTTCTTGCAATGCTTACTTCTAATCATCTGCTTATTACGTATTTAAGCAATATGTTTCTTTTGAGTTTTTTCTCTTTGACCAGAGAAATGTAGGAAAAACAAACTCATACAACGAAAAACACTTTAATTCAATTATTTTAAACAAAAACCTGCTTTACTAACCGAGTGTGGTTATACGTAAGTATTGCTGATTGTCTTCAAAATGATTTGTTTATAGACATCGATTTAATGTTCTTATAATAAAAATTCTTGAAAGCAGACATCAAGTATAAGTCTCCACAATTAAAATTATCTTTACACACTACACTTTATTTACATTTTTTATAGTTGAACAATCTCCTTCTGCCGTTCCAAGTACTACAACTTCAAGTGGTTCCAATTTCAGTGAGTATAGTGCAATATGCAGCACATTTATATGCATCATAGATTGTGGAGACTGTATGTAGCACACTGATGTTCAAATGTTATCAATCGATTAATAAAATACTCACCAAGGTAGCAATCGTCCATGTATTCATGTTGAAGTGTTTCTTATGTATTAGTTGTTGGTATCCTGGTAATATGAATACGGCTAATCGCATTTTATTATTTACTAAAATAAAAAACTTTAAAAAAAAAAACGATTTGAAACAATGTCATAACATAAAGGGCATTTCCATAGAAATAACATGAAGTTAAAATCTATTTTGTTGAAAACGCTATGTTATCATCAACCATAAAACAATAGGAGGATATCGTTGGACTAACCATACATCAATACTGTACTTTGATTCGAAAAATTGTGTAATGTCCTTTAAAATATAGTTATAACTCGCGAATGTTTGGTACTGTTGGAAAAAAGAAAAATAACAAAGATACTGAACTCCGAGGAAAATTCAAAACGGAAAGCCCGTAATCAAATGGCAAAATAAAAAGATAAAAAAAACATCAAATGAATGGACAACAACTGTCATATTCCTGACTTGGTACAGGCATTCTCAAATGTAGAAAGTGGTTGATTGAACCTGGTTTTATATTAAGGTGGTGTAATATCGATTGTGACCACTTTCGAGGATATCAGAATCTTTGTTTTTTTTCACCCATTTTTTACTATTCAAAATAGGAACATTATCTTCCTTTGTTTATCTGAAAAAGGGTATGTGCAAAGAAACAAATCAATAGAAATTACTCGGAGAAAAGCTGCCGGTTATAGTTTATACCAATAAAGCTAGCACCGTAATATAAGTGCCATGCTTGAACACCAATACTTACCAAATCTATAACTAAGACGAAATTCTGTATATGTCATGCACCAAGATGTACTGAATTCAACACAGGCTACTTTTAATTCCTAATGATCCTCTCAAACATCTTATAACTTGTACCTTCAATAGAACCTGTATTTTGGTGATTTTAGAGGCCTTATACATGTCATTGTCAGTTAAAGTGAGAAAGGAAGAGCTTAACATGATACTTATTACAGTTTAAAGTTATTTATTTCAGGGAACTATGATTTGGAGATCATCATTATCCTTATTCCAGTAGGTTTATTATCGATTACATAAGTTAGGTTATAATCTATTAGAATAACGTAAGTTTATTTACTTTTGTAAACCAAAACCTCTGATATTTTACAAAATATTTGTTTTTATTCCAACACTAAATAAAGACCTTTTTCTCTAATTGTCCCAAACATTATCATTATAACATGACAAAAAGTAAGTAAAAGATACTAGGCTTAAAATGTGGGTACATCAAGGGAAAGTACTGCTTATCATGTAATCTGGAACTGACAAATATACACTTTCTAAACCTGTTAATTTTTTCTTCTTCTTTCAAATTATTTGATAAAATACTTAGTTACCAGAATTTTACGTTTAGTCAATGATAAACCATTTTGAATTATATTTGATATAACTGTTAGTTTCTCATTTTGGCTGACTTGTGCATTTATATTTCAATCCTTTGAAATTATAACAATTAAAGGGGAGCTAGCTGAGAGGTATATAAAATATCTAAAGTAGAATTTTGTTCAATAATTAATGAAAGTCAAAAAGGAAAATAATAATTCACTTTTAGCAACCAGTATGGTTCAATTTGGTCGAATTAAGCTAAGAAACATTGATCATGAATTATTCACTTGCAAGTGAATAAATGGATCTCATTGAATCCGTTTTCATGTGAACTTCAATTTAACCCTTCACGTAGAGATGGATTACACATGCAGTGTGTGTGTTCGGTTATTTGAAGAAAAAGAATGTCAGAATTGTGTTTAAAGTGAAACAAAGGTAAATCATTTGATTGACTGAGTCGATCCACAAAAAAATCATTCTTATACATGTAAAATCAATGATTACCATATAGTCTTAAAGAATCATATGAGTGATTGGTGAAAACTAATGTTTATCCAATTTTTTGAACCAGTGCATGTATATATTATTAACTTAGTCTTCAATGCTCGATTTTGATCATGTTTGTACGCATCCATGTAGTATAATCGTAAATATAATTCTCTCGGTCTGTTATGATGTGAAAATATGGCAGCTAATTAATTGTCGTGTTCTGAAGCCATAGTTAATCGATTGTCACCTTTGTAAACAATCAACAAAGAAGAATATATATTTAACGTGTTTAATGTACAATACTATTATAATAATTTATTTCAACGACATATCCATGCGTATTGCAATCACTGAATTTTTACGAGTAAGGTTAAAAAAAAAATACGCTGAGTTCACTACATACGGAAAACATGTTGACGAATTGTTTACTGAAAGAAAGCAAGTAAAAAACAGTCAACTTTTTTCTAAATATGAACAAATTAGAGAATTTTCTTGAGAAAAAATATATTTACATAATTTAATTATAAAAACCAGCTATTTAGTTATAAAATCATATGCATAACTTTTTTTTTCAATTTGAAGTTGCATATGACTTTAATCTATAATATGAAATTAAACAGTCGAAAGAAATCAAATTCCTCGTGTTCGATTTGTATTTCTATCTATATTTTTGTTCATTTTTGTTTATATCACCATCAAAGACTTTCGGAGGTCAATTCGACTGTTAGACTTAGATGGCATCAAGACTAAAACACACACGAATCGAAGCTACATATTATCGAGCCCATGCCCTTTAAATCATTTATTTTAGAATTTTAATCATTTAATGAAATGTTTTACATGGTTATAAATCAAATATGAGAATTTTCGTCAAATCGGTGATTATGAATTTGACAGCTAGTGCCCCTTTAAAGATTGTTTAGTCGGTTGAAATTTATTGTCGACACTGAAAAAACTTGTTAATTATAACTAAATGAAAATAACATGATAGGTAAAAGGAGACAATTCAAAGAGCAGACCACTTTTCTGGTGCCAACATATCTGTCATCAATTCAGACCCAACATTTTGTCATTGATAACATAAAGCTTGTGTTTTCTTTCTTCTTCGTAATTCTGATATCTATTGTTCCTTCCAAAATCCCCCCTCCCCCCGATAATAATAGTTATTTTTAGAAATTATTTTTTTTTTTACTTTCAGGTCGCACTGATGTTCGGAAAAAGTTGATTTTTCAAGAATTGTTCTAATAATCAAAAAGACTAAATGTTCCTGTGCACAAAAGTATTTTCATGTACATAACATTAATATTTGAATTTTGGTTGACAATGTTATTTGTAAGTCTATTCTTAAAAAGACTTATTTGCATATAAAATTTGGACAATTACAATATCTCAAATGAACATATATAAAGGCATTTCCATAAAAGATATATTATTTCCGTCCAAATAAGTGTATCTTAATTTTGTTAGGTTCGAGTTCTGTTTTTTATTGTACGGGTATATTTCCACAAAATATTGTATTTTACTGGATTTTTGTTTTAAAATAAAGATGTTTTTTTTATCAAACTTGTTGAGTCATTGTACCTTTGTTATACCATACTTGAAAAACATTGAAATATAGTTTTATATTATCATAGATAAATATATTTAGAATTTTTATGTACTAAGTACATATACATGCATCAAATCCAATCATTCATTCATCTTTTATAATTTACAAAGAAACAACAATAATGAATAAATAATTTATAAATACAAAAGGACTACATCTTTATTGATCAAACCAGGATAATACTATAAATAGCTTAATTGTAGACTTATGCTATACCAAACAAGATATTATGCTACGTGATATATCTTTCAGTGTGAAATTCTTGTTATTGCATTTCATTAAATAATGATTTGTGAACAATGACATCCATTTTGTATCAAATAGCATACAGCGATTTTGTATCAAATTGCAAACAGCATTGCAAAATGTACATTACACAGGCATTGTAGGTAGCAATAACATATTAATGGACTATTCCAATTAAAACTGAATCATGACAATAGCATTTTGTTCTAATATCAATGGATACATCGTTATCTTTCTTTTTTCTTGTCTCTAACAAAATATCTCACTAAATACTCATTATTTTGTTCAAAACTGAACACTGTAAGGCATTGGGAGTCAGAATTTTTGTTTTTTGTTCTCAGCTTGAACAGAATTTTTTTTTTCATCAATGTGGGAAACATAATATTAACAAAACCAACCCCCTGGTATTGCAGTCAGAGTTTACATGGTCATTAATGTTGATGTTATCTTGTTCTTACTCGTTTTGTATCGTCGCAAACAGACCTCTTGCAAACATTGTCTGATCTGATCGGAAAAGGTGGTAAACCTTTGACTGGTAAGGGAAATAAAATTTAAAAAATACTCTATTGGTGATAAAATAGTGTAAATTCATTTCCACGTGTATTCAATTGAAAAGGAAGACAGATTCGATTTAACTGAATGCTCACTGAAAAAAACCTTTTATATCATAAAATTTCTGAGGAAATTAGTATCTGCAATCTGATATTCTATACCACTGCTAAGGAAAATCTTATTTTCAATATCACATATCTATACTACTTCTAGTGTATCTCTCATCATACTTTTATGTATCTACCATTTCTGCTTAGGTATAACTCATCATACATCTTACTTATCTATACCACTACTTATGTTTTGTTCATCATTGCTAGAGAATCCCTCAGTTCCCTTCTTATATATCTATACCATTTAAACATATAAAGATGTTACCACTACCATTATGTTACAGCATTACAAACAAAGTACCCTGGTATATTAATGTATTTAAAAATGATGTCATAAAGATAACACTTACTTTATAATTGTTCGTTTCGTACATAGTTTATATTACATACATATCATATAACTCCAAATCAATTAACTTGGTAAGACGTATTTTGTTCCGGAATGACCTTTGCTTTCCCATCCTTATACTGTTCAGGCTTTTACATAAACCATACTTAACTCGTTTAAAAAAATAACAATTAGCTGGCATGATTCAAAGATATATTGTTTATGTTGATCTTCATTATTTTGGATTCGAACCCAAAGGTAAGGTAGTATATCTTTTTTAAATATAATTTTCTTTCTTCATGTAATCAAAGTTGTAAAAATAAATGTTATTAAAGGGTTTTATTAACGAATGGTGATGCGTCAAATTTTAATTAACAAATGTCGTCTCTTTTTTTATAGATACATCAGTTACAAATCAATTGCTTCATATATATTGTATAACACAACTATATATATTATATGTACTATGATATCCTTAAAAACATTAATTATTACATTGGTTGCAATAAATTACATTGATTTCCCTGTTAAATAAAAACCGATAATTTCACATGTGAAATAAACGTGGTTATTTCACTCTCTGACGTCATACAACAATAGGCGTTGTCGAGACGTCGGTAACGGCAGATCAAAACAAATTGTGAATGCGTAGAATGCGTAGAAAAAAGATATAATTCCTTACATGTTTTACATTAATTTTGTTAAAAAAAAGCCATCTGCCAATGTAATAAAAAGAATAACTAATTAAAGAATTCAAATATCGAAAAATATTCAACTCGTGACCAAACAACACTGATAATTAACTCATGCGCTACGCGCATTCGTGAAGTAATGTGTTGTTCGGTCACTCGTTGAATATTTTTCTCTATCTGAATTTTTCGATTAGTTATTCTATAAGTCATTTTTTTTTTTTCCGGATTAGAATAATTTTCCTTTTTTTTGTGAATCTGTTTACCTCAAAGTATGATAAGAATTCGTTTTTGAAAATATGGTATACGTTTGAACTTTCGTTCTTAGTTCTGATATGTGTGTTTTTTTTTTCTATAAAAATTTGTTAAACAGTTTATTTTCAAGATTTGATTACTATTAATAAAATTGAGAATGGAAATGGGGAATGTGCCAAAGAGACTACAACCCAACCATAGAAAAAAACAACAGCAGAAGGTCACCAACAGGTCTTCAATGTAGCGAGAAATTTCCGCACCCGGAGGCGTCCTTCAGCTGGCTCCTAAACAAATATATACTAGTTCAGTGATAATGAACGCCATACTAATTTCCAAATTGTACACAAGAAACTAAAATTAAAATAATACAAGACTAACAAAGACCAGAGGCTCCTTACTTGGGAAAGGCGCAAAAATGCGGCGGGGTTAAACATGTTTGTGAGATCTCAACCCTCCCCCTAAACCTCTAGCCAATGTAGAAAAGTAAACGCATAACAATACGCACATTAAAATTCAGTCCAAGAGATGTCCGAGTCTGATGTCAGAAGATGTAACCAAAGAAAATAAACAAAATGACAATACTACATAAATAACAACAAACTACTAGCAGTTAACTGACATGTCAGATCCAGACTTCAATTAAACTGACTGAAAGATTATGATTTCATCATATGAACATCAGGCACAATCCTTCCCGTTAGGGGTTTAGTAGCATACCATCATAACATATATGAGAAGAACATAACCCGTGTCATGCCAACAACTGGTTTTTGAATAAATGTGTTTAGTTCCGATGCAAAGACCCTATAAGTGAAACAATATTAACGCCAAAATATGCAATCTTTAATGACCTGACAACAGTATCGTAACTATATCCCTTCTTAATAAGTCTATTCAAAGGTTTTGTTAGTTTTTGAGGTGAATACTGACACCTTTGTTCTTTATAAGAATATTTCCATAAAAAATTGGATGTGAAATACCTGAACGTATAAGAAGTCTGCATGTTGAGCTATATTTACGAATGATGTCCTTATACCGATGATAAAATTTAGTAAATGTTTTGACTAGTTTGTGTTATCGAAAACCTTGGTGTAATAATTTTTCAGTATACATAAATATCTCTCGTTAAAATCTAAAACATTGTTACATACACGAGCAAATCGTACAAGTTGAGATATATAAACACCGTAAGATGGTGACGAGGGAACGTCACCATCTAAACATGGATAATTAACGATAGGAAATGAAAAATCATCTCTTTTATCATAAATTTTAATATTCAGCTTTCCGTTAGTGATATAGATATCAAGATCGAGGAAAGGACAGTGGTCATTGTTAGCATTAGCTTTATTTAAAGTAAGTTCAGCAGGATAAATTTCTTTAATATACATACTGAAGTCGTCATTATTGAGAGCCAAAATATCATCCAAATATCTAAAAGTATTATTAAATTTGTTTACTAGTATCAGATGTTGTTTCGATGGGTCTTTGCTTATTTTTGTCATAAATTGTAACTCATAGCAATACAAAAACAGGTCCGCAATAAGTGGTGCACAGTTAGTCCCCATTGGAATTCCGATAATCTGACGATAAACGGAATTCCCAAAGCGAACAAAAATGTTATCTAGTAAAAATTCAAGGGCATATATAGTATCAAAGCATGTCCAATTGACATAGTTTTTTTGTTAATTGCTACTAAAAAATGACCTAAAAGAGTTTGTACATATATATTCACATTCTGACTTTTTAAATGCCCATTTAATTAGGTGTGTGAATTTTTTCTTAATGAGAATGTGAGGCAATGTGGTATACAGGGTAGAAAAATCAAAACTTTGAACAGATCCAAAATCACCAATATAAGCATGCAATTTATCAAGTACTTCCAACGAGTTCTTGACACTCCAAAAGTAATTAATTCCACCATTTTCGAAGGCCTTATTTGAACAATTTATTATCAGATTTTTAATTGTGCCAAGTGTGCTGGTAAGAAGAATAGACAATTTAGTAGTGGAACAATGGCTTGAAGACGAAATAAATCTATATTTGTGAGGTGTTTTGTGTAGCTTCTGAAGCCAGTACATAAGGATATCTTACCAGGTTTTTGTTTTTTGCTTCTCTTTTTGTATTGATACTTTGTCTATGAAGTTGTGGGTTGTTTTTTTTTTTTTTTTTTGGCTTTCACGGTATTTCATATTCGACTGTTTTCGTCAATGAGACTTTTGATGAAAATCATACTATTTTGGGTCCAATTAGGCATTACTGCTTTTTCATTTTTTTTTAATTTGATGTATTTATTTTTTCATATTATTTGCTTGTATATTCTTCTGATAATAGATTTTTACCTCTTAGTGTCCAGCATTTAATTTATCTTGATGCAAATCTGGTAACTCACGTATAAAGGGTTTCAAAGTTCTAATTCCTAAATTCATTTCAGACATAATAACTTTTTTGACGTATTTATTAAAAAGGAAGATTGAAATAATTGACCAATTTTCCTATTTTGACTTTATTTATCTTGATACACATTTACTTTTAAGTGTTTTAAAGTATCTGTCGATATCAATCATTTTAAGCCCCCCTTAAGTGCAATACGATACAATAAGTAATCGTTACATTGTATTTTGTTTCTCGTCCCAAATAATATGAATATCTTTAAAAGTGTCTTTTTATACATATCAAATATATTTTTATGATTGTTATGCTTGCAGTATACAAATGGAGGTATGAAAAATATTTTGTGAAATTCAAAGTGAGTTCATGATTTTTTATTTTTCCAATAACAGTAAAAATATATTTTTTATAACCAAATATTAAGACCTGTTTTCACTTAAGAGTTAACTTAAATAACTTGACATCCAAACTAATAACACACTCATGGGCTTAACTGGACAGAAATAGATTTCTTTTCATTCATTTAGGTAAACGCAATTGCGAAAACTAAAATAGAAATACCAAGGAAAGTGCTAAACAGAAAGTCCATAATCGAATGGCAAAATAGAAAGCTCAAACACATGAAACAAATGGGAAGCGACTAGCATATGCCTGTATATTCATTTCATTATGTAGAAAACTGTAGGTTAAACCTGGTTTTATAGCTACTTAAATCCGTCACTTGTATGAGAGTAGCATACATTTCCGTTATATTGATAACAAATGGTCTAGAAATCGTTTAAATGCGAATTGACAAAACGAGATGGGGGTCTTATATGAAAATACATTTAATGTGTGCGTATTGATATACGTCATATAACCCAAGTTTGCTTGTGGAATGATATCGAAGTTCTACTTATTAGCCTGGTACCTTTGATAACTATTTACATATTATATTTGAAGAATTATTTTTTAATGAGTTTTTGTCATTCAGTTATAACGTTTCTTTTTCTTTGTTTGACAAAAGTACAGTTGCAGCATTAAAAGACACACTATAAAATATCAATTTAAATTGCAAACATGTAACTAGTAAGAATTTAGTACATTGAGGAACATTTATCTTAGAAATGTAATTCTTAACACTATATTCATAATAATATTACTCTACATATTCGAAAGTCATCTAAAGTGTATATAGACTTGTTTGGTTACAAAAATTTATTCATATTTAATTTATATTTGTGTATTTTACAACAAAACATATTTAAAGATCGTGTTGTCAAATATTTCAGAATAAGATGAATCGATTATGACCATGGGTTTTCAAAGATATATCGCAAAAACAATCTTTTAGTTAAATGGTAGTATTCCTCAGAGTTCAGTAATTTAGTGATTTTACTTTTTATGATAAAGATATTGTTAATAAGTTGTGATAAATAAATTCCGCATCTCTTTTCAGTTTCATTTCATGATTTTCATGTGAAACCGATCTGAAAGAAGCATTGACGTGAAAGCCACATGGTATAAAACTCATGGAATACGGTATTTCTGTCTTATTGTCAAAATCAGAGGACAGTGCAAAAGAATGGCTTCAGAACAACGACTGACCATTACTCTAGTTTTAATTTTATGTGTCTACAGCGAAATCGTGGTAAGATTTGTCTCGCCTTTATTATATTCTGCTCTATCACATTCAAAATCGGTTATAAAATCTTATGAGAAGACAGAAAATATTTCAAAAAGATAGTGTCATCTTTTTCAAGAAAATTTTTCTTTAAATCTTTATCTTTTTCTTTTTGTCATTTTTTCTTTCTTTCGTTCTTCCTTTATTTCTTTTTAAAATTTATTTATCAATTTATTTACTTTCTATCTATATATCGTTTTACTCATTCTATTTTTCAAGTGAATCATTAGCTAGACATACATTGCTTCAAAATAATTAGCCAAACTATCAAACTTGATATGTAATCCATGAGAAATTCACCAATTTGCAAACAAATTTCTTATGTATTATCTTACCAACATAATAAGATGTAGATGGTTGCCCAGAATCATAGTCATTTCGTTAAATAACCATTTCGTACGATTACCATGTTGTACCATTATCATTTCGTACCTTTACCATTTCGCACGATTACCATGTTGTACCATTACCATTTCGTACCATATGGAAGATCATTATGTATACCATTTTGTACCATATAGAAAACTATAATGTATACCATTTCGTACCATATGGGAGATAGTAATGTTTACCATATCGTACTATATGTGAGATTATATTGTATACCATTTCGTACCATGTGGAAGATTACAATGTATAAAATTTCGTACCGTATGAAAGATTGTTATGTTTAGCACTTCGTACCGTTTTGTGTGATTTTTTTTTAATTTTTAAATTATACTTGTTGTTCAATGAATTTTAAAAATACAAGATTAAAATAAAAACGAAAACTTTCATAGTATTTTATCTTAAAAACATAGTTACAAAAGATATTTTCCAAACTTGTAGATGTTATAACGTCCAAAAATGATATCCTGGTTTTTTTTCTGTCAAATTTTAACAATTGATAAGGAAGAAGCATTTACTTTATTTTAGTGCATTATGAATTACTATACTATTGTTACGCTTTGATTTTTTAAAGATTTTCTCCATGATATGGTAAAGTTTAATTTTCGTATGGTAAAAAAAAGATACAGCATTTTTTTTCAAATTGTACGAAACGGAAAAGCATTTTTCCATATGGTACAAAATTGAAGATCTTTTTTCCATATGGTACGAAATTGTTTCTTATGGTACGAAATGATAGATCCTTTTTCTCAATATGGTACGAAATGGTTTATAGTCATGGTACGAAATGAGACAACTCTCCGCCAGAGACCAAATGGCATGATTACTGACTTCGAATCTTCTCCCTTACCTAGGACAAGTGTGATACATTACAACATAAGAACAACATATTACAACTAAATAGAAAAGGTTCAGTTTTGAGATAATTTTCAGTTATTAAAAGCTAGCCTCTCATCTAATAATGGTGACAGAGTGTATAAATGTTTACAAATACAATATATTTGAAGAATTGTGTTTGTTTTATTTCATAGAATATATTTGAACTAATGCAACGTTTGATATATTAATTGTTATAAGTTTATTTTGATTGAATCATTTCATGAATACAATATTCTTTACAATTATAAAAAGATCAAATCTGTATTCACGATTATATTTATCACAAAAAGACGTATAATTGATACACATATTAAGAGAGAATATACGTATTTGAACAATTGTCTTATGTAACGATATATCTGTGTATTGTCATCAGTGTTTCTACATGTGTACCATACCCGCAGTGACACCTATATGATCTTCAAAGTTGATGTCTGATATTTCATAATACGAACTTAATTTGTATGAATACAGACTTCAGATGTAGCAAATTGGATATAATTTTCCGGCTTAGATAAAGTAGATCATTATGATCATGTGGTTTTCAAGAAGTGTGTCCAGTATAGTGGAATGATATTATAGGGTTATTGAATGAATATTGAAGAATATTGTCCCGAGTAGAATTTTATATTGCACGAGCTTGCGAGTGCGATATATGTTATACGAGGGACAATATTCCCCAATATCATGCCTATAAAAAGACCATTGAGCTTGTAATCAGGCAAAATTTAAGACTTTTTGTCAGATGTTCGTATTCGTTAAGTTTTTTCCTACGATTCAGGGTACAATGTTTCGCCCCAAATTACCCCTTTTCTTTTCTATTTATATATTAAATTGTAATTTCGAATGGTTTCTTTGGACGTAGTTACCAATGTTCTTCTAAATTTACTATTTAATGAAAAAGAATAAAAACAATCATATGTATCAGATTTATTAAATAGTAATCCAAACACGATTTGTCTACAGAAGAATTGTTTTCCTTCGAAATAGGTTAAATGTCTGTTATTGAAATAAAATTTAATTATGCAAAATTGTTCAAACTGTCAATACTATAGAAATTATTTGGCTATGCCCCCTCAGTCATGGTATATTGACTTTAAATAGTTTTTATTATCAAAATTACAAAAAGGCGAGACATATCTCTGTGATTACTATAATCGTTACTCCTGCTATTATAAAAGTGTTTTCACAATTTAAATATTTATGGGTACAACCTTAGATTATTGAATTGTCTGTCGTATTCCTGATCAGGTAATTACTATCATAATTATTTTTTTTGTGTCTCCAGCTTATTTCGCATTTAATAGAATCATTCCAGAACAACTTAAATTCAAAGAATTTTGTTAAGATGAGTTCAATCCGTTGGTGTTGGGTTATTTTAACTTCCCATTGATAGTACTATTGCGAAAATGGTTGTACAAAGATTAAACAAATGATAAACCGATTGTGATGTTAATAAGTAAAATAACAAAAATACTGTGATAACAGCGAAGTAAAAAACTATAAGTTACCATGCGGCCCTCATCAATGACAACACCTATACCATATAGTAAGCTATAAAGGCATCAAAATGACAAATGAAAACATTTCAAATGTGTCAATTAACGGTCTAGTATTTGTACACACGATGAAGGTAAAACAAATATTATATACCGCTTCAAACAATAACCACAGAAATACAAGCTCCTGACAGGCACATACAAAAAGTCCCTAAGCAAATGGAAAAATCAAAAGCTCAAAAACATCAAACGAATAGATCATTCAAACCCAATAACAGTAATATGTAAAACCAAAAACAAGTCGAAGGAAGGACTGCAAGGCGAAACTGTACACTATTATGTGAATTATAAATTCCATTTTTAAAGAATAACTTTATTTTTTATTGCAGGCAAAATCATTGTTAGAACACAGTCACATAAAAGAATTCATCAAGTCTAGAAACCTTCGTGATGGTAATAAAATTATTTAAGTGGGGAGTGGTAAGCTACGTCATTACTAGTGCAGACTAGAAAGTGCAACTGCATGTCTTAGAATATGATAACAATGATGCAATGTAAAATATCAATTAAAACATATATAGCATTCAATTCATACAATTTTATCAAACAAAAATCTGCACATTCAGCTGAATAGCATATAACATAGGTAAAATCAACTAAGAAAAATGTAGACTAGTCAGACTGACACTGCCTTGTCAATTATATGAATGATGAAGTAGTAAAGGCTTATAGAAGGACGGTCGCACGAACATACCTATGCTTATCCCCAAATAATGGGAATATCTTTTTAGCGTGGCTTGTATTTATTCATAACGCCATTGTGTTATTGCACTATGATCATTTTCTCTGTATTCTTGTCTTTTAACTTTGCTAGAAAGTATCTTTTGTTTTTCTTTGTAGGCTTATACTTATTTGGTTTTATAGTGATTAAGAATAACACAATTTTGACGGCTATGTTGTCAATATAATGACGTTATATACGCCTACCTTACAAGTGAGAAGTTAAGCTGCTATACAACCAAGATTAATCAACAATTTTTTGCATAAAACATTGACTCTTTCATGTTAGGAATATGACCCGTTTGTTTGATGTTTTAAGCCTTTGATTTTGCCATTTGATAAAGGACTTTCGTTTTTAAGTTTTCCTTGGATCTCATTTTTTTGTTATTTTACTTTGTTCGCCGGTTTGGTTTTTTTCTTTCTTTCTTTAAATGTATATTACAAACTTCCCCGTTTTGAATTCATGATTTTGTTATACTCAGTATTTTTTTTTACACTTTTTTACACTCAAACATTACAAGTTAAGTGTTAGAAATCTTGGCGTTCTCCTAAATAACTGTACAGTAGATTAACATCGATAAGTTTTCCACATACTTAGAATAAAAATAAATATTTCTATAAAATTGCCTCCTGCACACATTTCCTGCGTGAAGATCAATTCATGTCATTCGTATGTCGGGTTGTTTTCTCTTTGACACATTCCCTGTTTTCATTCTGTTTTCCATTTTGATTCTTTATGGGGTCGGAGCGATTACTCATTGCTTTCATAGTTAAACATGACCACACTCATTCCGTTATCAGGACCTTTTTTTTTGTTCTCCTTTTAAATTTTCTGTCCAATTAAAACAAATGGTATGCATGCTCCTATATATTGTTTTAAGAAATATTTTTAACAGAGTTATCTTCATAAGTCTGTCGGACTTGTGTCTTTTCAAATTGCTATTTGAGCAAATCAAATATGTTTGAACTAAATCCCATATGCTAACTGGCATTTTTTCATCAGGTGAGTGATACACTCACATGTGAGACTCTTGTTATTAAAAATGCTTTGGATTTTATCATAGGTACAGTATTGGACAGCGATGTCAGTTTATCATATAAAGTTTTTGTGTTTATCGTGAACATAACAAAATACAAAAAGTTAAACAAGTAAAACAATTAGCGTGTTTCTCATTGAAATAACTCTTCAATCTTTCAAACATTTATTAGGGATATGTAGATCTGTTTAATTTTTTTAGATGGCTTCAATGAGTTCGAGTTGACATCAGTTCAAGAGGTAACACGTTCACATCAGCAGAGGTAGGATCTTATTTTTTTAAATTATTACAATCTTATTATCAAAATATCAATATTTTCAATATAAATAAATCAAATTAAGATATTGTGTATGAACTAATTACAATAAATAATCATACACATTGTAAATACTTGATAAAACTCAATTCAAAGCTAGGAGTAGCGCATCGATTGCTGTTCATTGTCTCAAAGATAATTTAAACATTAAAAATGTGTAGAGATAAGTCCGCATAATGGGTTTCTGACTATTGCAATATGCGAAAAGCACATGAGTATTTACGAGTGGATGCTCTAGTAGACTCTAAATTTAGTCTTGGTTTCTGAAATAACAGCAGAAACATAGCGCATGCGACTAAAACAATTATACAATAGAAAACGTGTTTACGACTGCAATAATTGTATTGCATTTCAACAACAAATGAAATTAAAATTTGATATATTTTATGCGTCGTAAGCGATCTACTGCATTTAACTTTATCAGAAACGCTAAAAGAAATAAAATGTATTAGAATCGAATATCATGATACGCTATATGACCTATAAAAGGTCAACTTTGCCTAGGGTATTGAAATATTACTTTCTTAATAGTTTACAAATTTATAAACGGTCAATAGCACAATCTGAAGATAAATAATACTAATGAAGTATTAACAAACAATGCTTGCAGTGAAAGAAAGATACATAATTGACTGTGATATAGACAATAATAGAAACCGTCTTACATGTTATCATAGGCCATTGTCAAAGTGAAGCATGACATGTCAATTCATAATGAGTTATTTTATTTGCAGTCTCGATGCTTCATCAATCCACAGACGAAGATGGTCGTTAAACTCTACAGATTCATTTGATATTGCAATTGATGCTTTTGGAGAATCTTACAAAATGACTCTTCAACATACCAAGTCGGTGCTCCACCCTTCAGCTAAAGTTTCCATAATAAATGATGACAAAGAAACGAAATGGAATGGATATAATCCGGATTGTTTTCTGATTGGAAATATTCATTCTCATGATGGAACAGTCTCGGCATCATTTTGCAAAGAATTGGTATAAAATCAGGTTTTTCAAATGTGCAAATATTTATCATAGAAGGGAATTTATGAGCTTGAAAATATGGTTACAAATAAATAACATTTACTCTGTAGAATTTTTAAATTATTTCCGCATTTTTTGTAATAGAGAAATGTTATTAACTAAATAAAATATAGAGATCTTTATAGTTAAGAATGAAAGGAGGTGAACTAATTTGTCACCATACTGTGATAGTATGATCTATCTAGTATAAATAAACGGTTTTGATTCTAGTGCATCTCATGACGGTCATTCCAAACACACGCTACAAACGCAATGCACACACATAGTATCACTCGTTCTTGATCACTACTATTGTGTCGTAACCATCTCTGGTGACTGTGTGTAATAGCGAACAGGTAACAACGTCTTAGTTACTAGTATGATGTTAAATAAATAGATATATGAAGATGTGGTATGAGTACCAAAGAGACATTTCTCCATCCAAGTCACAATATGAAAAAATAAAATCATTATTATCTCAATCGATTTATGACTACTGTTACCTTTATAGATCGAAGTACGGTCACTTTTAGTTAAATCATATGGTATACATGTGTAATCATAAAACACAATTACAAAATAGTCAATACCAATCATATATGAACTCTTATCTTAATTTTCTATGTTGCATATGCATATATAGTAAAAAATATGATTTATCAATTTAGCGTGGAATGATGTCAACTAGCAATCATGAAATTCATTTTGAAGTTTTACCACATAATATTCGGAAACGGGGTACATTAAGGAGAAATCAACATACAACACTTATAGCCAGAAAACGACAAGTTGATCCAATGATCAAAGATGTAATCCAAAAGAATGGTAAGTATTTATTTTCTGGTTAAATAAAGGCAACAATCGTATACCGCTATTCAAAACTCATAAATCTATGGACAAAAAACAAAATCGGGGTAACAAACTAAAACCGAGGGAAACGCATTAAATATAAGAAGAGAACAACGACACAACACTAAAATGTAACACACACAGAAACGGACCAAGCATCAGACAAAATCCCACGAGAATAACAAATATAACATCAAAACCAAATACAAGAATTTGGGATAGACAAGTACCGTGACACGTCTTATAAGATATTTATTTCAAAACCGTGTTGGTTGTTACTAGTTTAGAACCTGAATTACAAGAAACATGCATATTCCGTAAATCGTCAAGTTACCGAAATTCCAATGTGTACGTACTGTGCACAACTTATTGTAGACATGTTTCTCTATTGTTATGACTTACAATTTATGATTAAAATCAGATCCATCAAAACAACATCTGATACAAATGTACTTTTAGATACTTGGATGATATATTGGCTCTCGATAATGACGACTATAGAATGTACACTAAAGAGAGTAATCTTGATGAACTGGCATAAAGCTTATACTAGCAATGATAACTTTCCTTGCCTAGATCTTGATACTTATATATTTAACGGGAATCTTTATAACAAACTTAATGATAAAGATAATGACTTATATATCTCAACGAGTTTGATTTGACCGTGTATGTAACAATGTATTTGATTTCAAAGAAAGAAATCTCTTCATTACTGAAAAAGTAATAACTAGTGTTTTCTATATCATAACATTATAGTCATAACATTTACTAATGTTTTATTATCGGTACAAGGACATCATTCATAAATATAAATCAACGTGCAGCTATTCTATATGTTCAAATATTTCACATCCAATCTTTTATGGTAACATTCTTAACAAAACACAAACACGTCGGTATTCCAAAAGCTAACCAAACCTTCAAACAGACTTTTTCAGAAGGAATGTAGTTATGATACTGTTGTGGGGTTAATAAAGATGGCATGTTTTTGGTATACATCTTGATTCACTCATAGGGTCATTGCATCGGAAATAAACACATTTGTTCTAAAACCAGTTGTTGGCATGAAAAGAGTTATGTTCTTCTTGGGCTGTTTTCTACCTTTTGGTTTAGTTGTTGTCATCTTGACACATTCTTTAATTCCATTCTCAATTGAAGACTATAATAGCCTCCTTTTGGTTTTGAAAGTATACTTTTAATTGCCTTTCTAATGGGAAACTCTTTTCAGTGGTATCGATTGGTTCATACACATGTAACATGTGATCATTCTATTTATTGACTTAATCAATTAAATGCTTATAGGATCAGTGACCGAATTCAATTGAGAACAGACATACAAAAGAATGATTAAAAAATGTTTATTTAAGACCAACCCGTTATCATATTTTTGTTATATCAAGTGAAAAATGGCGATAAAACCAAGTTAGCCGTGTCCGGTCAATCACCAAAACAATAAACGTTTCCTAATTTTTGTAGATATGTCATACCATTTTAGATTACATGCCTATTCATCAAACTGAATTTCACCACACAAGAATACACAAACGAGCGGTACCTTCCTCTGACTTCACAATAGAATTGGCCGTGTATGTAGATGCTGACTTCTTGACTTATAAATTACAAGTTACTGACATGAATCAAAGAATTGAAATCATGCTTAACAAGTATAATGCAGTAAGTGTATCTATTTAATGTGAAATTTTTTTTTATATATATATACATAAGCCTTTAGAATAGACGCCTTATCCGGTTTTTTTATTTGCAAAATAAATGTTATTCGTCAATTTTCCTCTACTCAACCTAATAAAAAGACCTACCAATTGTAGTAATAATAAAAACTATTTCATACAGTGTTTAGACTTGGAAATTTAAAGAAGTGGCAGTCACACACTTTTTTTTTCATTGTGTGCCTAATTTGCCTTACCATAGCACTTTAATGATGATAGAAAATACAAGCCCGGGAATTTCGTATCAATTGGGAAATACAGACTCCGTATGCAGGCGCTGCTAGAATGTTGCTGCATAGAAATGGAAAGTTTAAAGCTGAAGTGATCTTTTTTGACGTACAGTTTTGTGTTCAACCGTCCCTCATTGTCAATTTCTAGTTGTAAGTCAAGATATATGCTACTTTACCACCACCCCCTTTTTACAATCATCAAAACAGCTATAAATCAGCAATAAAAAGCTTCCTCAACTGTTGAAAGCTCTTTCATTTTCACCTTGTCATGGCGGTTGTTTATTTTCGTATGTCACTAACAAAAATTTTACAGCAACACGAAAGAATTGAAATCGTAAGAGAGTTTTTTAGATGCGATGTATTTTATTTGTATCTTTGTAGGTGCAATATGATTGGAGTCGAGCTAGTGTGTTGAATTATAACGTCACTCTATCAATAAAACTTATGACGTTTTTTGACACAAACCCGGTGAGAACATATGCATAATAACAGTTTTATATATTATTGATTGACTTGTGTAATATACAATCATCATTTATGAAGTCTTTTAAATAACTGGTAGTAAAATAACAGAATAACAGAGTCTTCAGAATAAAATTCTTAAAAGTAACAGAACATTTTAATTTGTAAAACGCCTGAAATATTTTTGCGTCTTCATCAAAGAAGTCTGAATTCTCCTGTAAGACTTTTGACCATTAACACTGACACTTCAGGTGATGTTCTTCTTTTGTCTAGAGAGGAGGGTCTTAAGGAATTATGGTTGTTGAATGTGAATTCTACTGCATTTGTCATTAGATGAATCCGGATACACAAGTTAAGTCAAATCTAATACAGACCGTCAAGGTCATCAAAGAAACATTAATTTCTTAATAGGTTAAAAACAATAGTATATCTGTTAAACCAACCACTATTTTGTCAATACTATGGTCATGCACTTTAACAAGTACAGATAGTGTTTTGAATACACATCTTCCATACATTTGCTCCTTCTTTTGTTCTATTTCAGTCCTGGTACAATACTTCCACTGATCTGTCTGTTACTTTGAACAATATATGTACAGGAACTCAAGCTGGTCTACCTTACGATCATGTACATGTTCACACGGGGTAAGTACGAAATAGACAGTCTAACTAAGATAAACAGCCAAAAACCTATTCTAAATGGCAGTATACCCCGCATTTTTATTAGTGCGTCTGCATTGTTTACTAACACAATCATTTTGGAGTTCAGTATTTTTGTGATTTTACTTTTTACCCAAAGTACACAATATTACCATGGAAAACATTTAGGAAATGTTTTATTTGAATGTTTAAAGTGAATAATTTTGGCTTAACCATTGCTTTCAGAAATTAGTATCTGCTAATCAACAGACGATTGTTGTGTAAACTTAAAGTCGTTTTTTTACTAAACTATTTAAAGATCTTTTAAAAGTATTGGTACAAAAATAAAATACAGTAAAGCAGTTTTATCGAGCCAGTATTCTTAAAACAATATTATAATTAAAAGTTTTTAATACAACTTTATATGACCTAAACCATAAAAATGCCTTATTATGTTATGCCGTGATATACATTTATCATTGCATTATTTATTAAGATTGAAAATACACTCAAACCGTTTGATAACTATACATGTCTTTTGTTGTCCTGTGTCGATGAGTTGATGTCTCATTGACGTATACTCAGTATCACATCTTTTGTCGCGTCCTAAGAATACCAAGAAAGCGAGATTAATGTGCGCTTAGTGAATGATACAGTTTTCTATATTTATAGCATACCTAATCCAGAATTAGGAGGATTAGCTTACCAAAGTCTAGTATGCAATGCTAGGTACAGATGTGGTGTTTCTGCAGATGGGATAACAACATATGTCACGACAGCTCATGAAATAGGTCATAAGTATGTTTTCTGTATGCACTTTGATAAACTACTATTTGACATTCCATCTGTGTGATGATCCTGTTAAATAGCTTGAAATGACAGCATAACTATGTATTGGTTAATTTTACATTACAAGTCGTTTCTTGTCCATTCGTTTTTGATGCGTTTTGTTATTTGATTTTGCCATGTGATTATGGACTTTCCGAATTGATTTTCCGCTAAGTTCAGTATTTTTGTGATCTTATTTTTTTTTCAATATTATACATGTATGGAAGATACATATATTATAAATATATTTGTAGTTGTCACAAGATATGAAAATTCTTAGTAATGTGTACACAATTTACAATCCGAGATCACACCATATCTTCCTTTTTTGGTGGGATCGATTAGCTCAATCTATAGTTTTCCAAGAAGTGCCTTGTGGAATAGTTTGGAGTTTTTTGTCGTTATTCGTTTTTTTTTTTTTTTTTTTTTTTGCTATGCCTTTGTCAGTATTTTAAGGGAGTTCGGTTGTCAGTTTCAAAATAATTAACTTTTCAAAACACTAGTTTATATTGATAGGGGATTAATAAAGGAATCAAAAGAGCCAAAAAAATATATAGGTCAATGTGATTGTTTTCGAGATATTAGCCTTTGACACTTTTGCGGAATATTTTCTCTTGACTTTTCATAACTTTATCATTGACAAGTTTAAGTTCTCAAAAACTATTAAAGATACTTAAAATTTTATAAGACTTTACCATATTGCTTATCATTATACATGTAAAAGATTTATAAAAAGAAAAATGGGGGTCAATGGGCAATTGTTGGTAAGGCATTAAAAAGGATAAAACCAGAGGATTCCAAAAATCTGACAATAATCCCAAAACATGACAAGCGAACTTCGTTAATAGATTGTTTTGACAATGGAGAAATACGATTAAATACTTGCATTTCCAATCAGTAAAGTTCATTTTTAGTAATTTTAAGAATAATTACCCATTATAACTTATGACATTGATTACAGCATGGGTATGCTGCATGATGCTGATAGAAATTGTTTATCTCTAGACGTTGGTATAATGGGTGGCGCTGGCGTCGGATGGAGTACATGTAGTGCCAATGATATGAACACAATGTTACAGTAAGAAAACATAGTATACTATATCATTATGAAAAGAAAAAAAAAACATTGTATCTTAAAAGCATTGTCGATTTCGTGATTTATATATTTATAAAAAAAGAATTCAGTAAAAATCTAAACACGAAGACTAAACTAAGCAATGAAAAAGAACATGATTCGTCATTAAAGGTTTTAAGAAAAACTGACATATTCTTTGCACATTTCAACAGAAGTATATTTTGTAATTTTGAATTGAAATATCCACAGAAGACTCATTTAATGTTGATTTTGCATTTAACACGGATGCAAGTTATTGAAACTTTCCTCAATGGTTTGGACAGTTCTAGTGGTTGAGTATGTTAATAAAATAAATACGGAACACGCAAAGGGTACAATATATTTATCATCAATTGCATACACCACCTATGTTGAAGAAAGACTATCAGTTTGTTTCCAAAACATAAAACGTGATGTTTATAAAATGTTAAACGACGACGATGAAATTAAGGTGGGCAAAAACTTATTATGTTATTTATCAGAACAAGTAGTTTATAGGATAGCTCATTGGAGTATGCACCAAGTGAAGAAGACAATAAGACATGAAAAGTAGCACATACATTTTTTATGCAATTTTGAAAATATCCACTCCAAAAAAATCTAGCAAATTGGCAGTGTTAATTTTTTAAAATGTTTGGACAGGACTTAAATAAAACCTTGATTTGGCATAACTTTTTGTGGTTTTTTTTATATCAATACTTTTCAATTTGTAATTGATCCAGGTTTCAAAATGATTTGATTTCAAATTCCAATGGTGAGTCTCTTAATTGTGCGTGGAGCACGCGCTTTAAGTACTTGATCATAGGTCTGTTTCATGTGAATCAGTAGATAACTGAAGCTTTCATTGTTTTTGAAAGATTGAAACGGGATATAAGAATAACAATTTGTATTTCTACTTGTATTTTCCATTTGGTAGGTTACTGTGTTATTTGACTTGTTAAATATACGTAATTGTTTTCACAGAACAGGGAATCATGGATGTCTATGGATAGACAATATTGCTGATAATGAAGTAACTCCATCATCTTTACAGGGATTAATATTAGTGCCAGAACTTCCAGGTAAATACGTTATAAATAACTTTATTTTTATTATATTGGAAGAAGAAGGTGAAGGCAGCAGTCACTTCACGTTCATATATATATTTGGTACATTTTTGACGACATTCAAGTAAGTATCTATTCTGACCACTTTGTTCGAGACTAAGACTGTTCTCTTTATCTTTGGGATGTATCAAATAAAATTTTGTATTCAAATTATTGTGTTGTATTAGTTAGGAAATTCACTGTTATCCTCGCTAATGCAATTCAGTCCCTTCTCCCCGAACGTCACTTGCCGAATAAGACTTATGACCAGGTTTTTATTAACATGAACAACAGGACGGGTGCCGCAAGTTGATCAGGATCTCCCTACCCTTCCGGAGTGCATAGTTCAACTCCAGTATATGGTGTTGTTCAGTCTTTAGTTTTCCATTTGTGTTTTGTGTACTGTTGTTTGTTTTTCTCAATCATTGTGTTTTGTATAGGGTTTCTTTAAACTGTTGAGTTTTTTTTTTTGTTCATCCATCAGTTGACCACAGATTGCTCTATTTTAATATATTTAAGTAATTATATTGTTAAAAGTGATTCCCTTACTCTATGGAAATTTATCTCTTTCTGAACCTATTGTATATAAAAAAAAATAATCAACGTGTGGATGCCGGTGACCTAAGAAGGTGGTTGGGTGATTTTAAGGGTCATAGCCTATTTTATTTGTCCCCGAGGGTATCACCAGCCCAGTAGTCAACACTTCGGTGTTGACATGAATATCAATAATGTAGTCATTTTTTTATAAATTTCCTGTTAACAAAAGTTTAATTTTTTCGAAAAACTAAGGATTTTCTTATTCCAGGCATTGATTTTCTTAGCCGTATTTGGCACAACTTTTTGGAATTTTGGATCCTCAATGCTCTTCAACTTTGTAATTGTTTCGCTTTATAAATATTTTGATATGAGCGTCACTGGTGAGTCTTATGTAGACGAAACGCGCGTCTGGCGTACTAAATTATAATCCTGGTACATTTGATAACTATTAGTTAACTGAATGAATCAAAATATGCTCACAGGTGATGATAAAATTGACAATTTTTTGAAATGTGAAAGGCACTCGAAGGGGATTTTCGTTTAACAAAAAAAGAGAATATTTATTTTCTAATCATTAGTGAAACAGATTCTTACATAGTTACACGTGGATTATCGAATTTATCCAATCTAGATGGTACAATTCAGAAATTTTAAAGTCCTCATCTAGGCTCGGACTTTAAAATTGATAAATTAACTATCTCGAATGGATAAGTCTGATAATCCACTGGTGTCAATGTAAGAATCTATATGTGTATCTTCATTTCAGATGCTTTATTTGTAATGATATTATTCTTGACACAGTGCTTGAAATACAGTTTTATTGGGATTTTCATTTGAAAATCGTAATTAAACACCGGGTCCTAGAGATGACGTTTTGTGCTACCTTTAGTTTTGTGTTAAATGTATGTGAATTGTAGTTTTAATTTTGTCCTGTTTGTTTTCCTTCGACCATTAATTTATAATTTCCGCCTTTGTTTCTTTACTTGATAAAGCCATACAGTAAATATAGTATTTCTATATCAACCAATGTATGTTTGAAGTTAAAAAAATACGTTGATGAAGTTCATGTGGACTTTAAAAGGGGCCAAGGGGGTTCCAATAACAGCAAAACAGTAAATTGATTTAGCTTAAAACAGATATCAAGGAATTGAAAAGTCCGGTCCTGGACCAATACAGTAGATTTTATTATATAACTGGTTGTATAGATCTAGCTAGGCCTTAAAAGAATCATTTTATTCATTTAAAAAAAAATAATATGATCCTCATCAGGTATCAGGTACGCATGGGGGTACAAGGAACATTATCCTCATATACCGGTTTATGTTAAATTCAAATTTGAACAATTCTTAATATCACAAAAAAGGAAAACATATGGCTATGATGAGGAGAGGCCTAGGTCCATACCACCATAACAGGGACACCTTTTATATATATTGGGGTACAAGTTTTGGTTCTCTACAAATTATGATTTGTACCCAAAAAAAATGTACAAATTATAATTTGTATTTTTACTTTGTACAATTGTAATTTGTTAAAATGCAAATTGTAATTTGTACAAAAAAATCCATGTACGAAATTACAAATTTCTACTTAAATTCACTTAAAACTGAACAAAATAACTAGTTTCTATTTTTGTTTAAGGAATATTTAAAAATCAAAGGCATTTGATAGATAAATTTTTGTGGTTTTCTTTTTTCAAGAAAATGAAGTCAGTGCCACCCTATGTTAATTTGATATCTAGAATATATTTTTCTGGAAAGCGATTTTCTCGTATCGATTTTGTCATCGTATTGATGCACACTATATATTTTGTATTCAATGATCACATAATAAACCTCAGTCATAAAATACCAAAATACCTAGAGGAAATGTAATTGATACATGTGTACAGTTAATCATGATAATATAATAGAAATTGGCTCAAGTGACTATTCTGACAGCATAATAGAAATTAGTCTGAGTGACAATTTGATCGACACCAAATGAAACAACAATCATGCATCTTATGTGAAATAATTGAATATGGAGAATGTGGGTACCCATTGGAACAGCTGTTGGGTTCTTAAAAGTATATTTTGTGGAGAAATTAAATTGAAGCTGTTAAAGACACGTCTTTATTTGCAGTAGCACTTTCTGAGCTTTAATTTTCACTATGTGAAGTTTAAAAAAAAATATAGTCAGGGTAATCTCTTTCATGTAGATGCTCAAATAAATGATACATAACTATTTTTGCATTTTGTAAATATGTATAAAAGTATAAAAGGATGTGGTATGATTTCGAATGAGTCAATTCTCCAAAAGAGATAAAAAGACACAGACAAATTAACAACTATAGATCATCATATCGCCTTCGACTATCAGCAAACCCATTCCACATAGTCAGATATAAAAGGCATTGAAATGACAAACGAAAAACAATTCATACGAGAAACTAACGGCATAATTTATCTACAAAATAATGAACCGTCAAAAAACTTAGCAACAAATATCAACCACTGAATCACAGGCTCCTGACTTGGGACATGCACATACAGAGTGTGGCGGGGTTAAACATGTCAGTTGGTGCCCGACCCTCCCCTAACCTTGGACAGTGGTGTAACAGTACAACATGAGGTTTATTATGTGCTCATTGATTTAAAATTCTATACGGTGTACCAATGATTTTTATAACAAAATATATAATTCATAAGTAAAATGTGTACAAAGTCAAAATACAAACTATAGTATACAATTGTTTTACAAATTATAATTTGTACAAAATTATACATCTAAAAACATGTTCCCAAACAATGGAATTTATTACAAAGAGTAATAATAATGAATACTAGAATGATCCTAGACCCGACTGTTTTAATATGTTTATGTGATGAATCCTCCTGCAAATACATGACTTCCATAACACCAGTGGAAAGACCCCAATAGATATAAGAGAAGTAGTATGATAGGCAAAGACACAACTCTCCGTCTAAGTCAAAATGTTTAATTTTCTTCAATTAAGATTGGCTGTCAATTGCTAACATTTCAATTTTCAATAACAGTTAACAGGAAATACAATCTCACAGTAACAGATAACAATAAAAATAATAATCCTATAACAGCTAACAAGGAATAAGACAATAACAGCTAACAGCAAATATATTTTCAGAATAACAGATAAAAACGAATTGAATAACTTCATAACTTCATAACAGTTGAACCTCTTGCCCACCTCTTTAAAGGTGCAAAAGCTACAAGATTAAAAAAAAAAGATTTTTTTTCTGAAATCATATAAAAACGAAATAGTGAAATGATAACTCGTTTTTAGCTGCTAGTTTAGTTCAATTTTTACTAAATATACTAAGAAATATCGCTGATGAATTATTCACTAGCAAATAAATAATTCGACTTCATTGAATCCGTATTCATGTGACATTCAATTTAAGCCCTTCGCAAGAGATTGCTAATTACATTCCCCATTTCCATTCTCAATTTTACTTCAGAATTATTTCAATTTGAATATACGATTTAGTATGTTAAAGATCCAATATGATACTTTAAGTTAAATCAGTGAACATGACTTTAACAGCTAATCCCCTTTTAAACATATGTGTATGCTTTTGAAACAGAAAAGAGTTTTTTATTTTATTAACGACAAATCTTTTAGTGTGCAATATAGCTACATATACTATGTTCTAACAGTTTTTATCAAAATAATTTCTGTATTTTAATATTCATATTATTTCTTTATTACCAGGTCAGTTGTATACAGCAGATGAAATATGTGAACAGTTATACGGAAGTGGATTTAGATACCGTGAATATCCGAATGTGAGCAAATTTTAAATATCAATCCATTTCTCCATTAAGACATAAGAAATCGTAAACTTAATAGTATTAGGTAATCCGACAATGAAAACATACATTCACGAAAAACAATAATCATTGGGTTTTTATGAGGTGTTCTGAAAGAGGGAGAAAAGATCCGAACCCACATCTCACAACCGTAATGTTTGCATGGTAAGTACCAATTCGATATAATTCATCTGATGTTACAATCGAAGAAAAGAAGCACGGGTTTGTGGTTACAACACTTGATAAATCCATGATCGTCTGTTACACCGAAAATACAAAATTATCAACCAAATTATGATGGCGTCCGTGATAATTTATATCTCAGCATTTGATTTTTTCCTAATAATAATGCTGGTATCTTTCACGTGTCTATACAATTACTTTTAATAACAACACTTGTGATTACAAAAATTATATGTCAAAATTTTCATAATCTTCACTAAAGTGATACAAAAATTAGAGCTATTATTTGTACATGCAAGGGAATAGAACATTTATTCGGCTTCTATCTGTCGACAGGCGAACCTTGCTTGTATCAAGTATAGCTGTGTTGATCATAACGCTGGGAATACACATGGTCGGATGTTCCAGCAGTCGAATTCTATAATCGGACTATACTGTGAAGACCAAAAGGTGAATATAAAGTATCAATGTCGTTAATGATCATGGATTGTGTATATGTCTGTTTTCATAGTATAAAAGAACTTAGTTGTATATAACGGAATTTGACGAGACTGTCATCAAAGTGAGAGGGTTAGCGCTATAAAACCACGTTTAATCCACCATTTTCTACATTTGAAAATGCCTGTACCAAGTCAGGAATATGACAGTCCTTGTCCATTCGTTTTTGATGCGTTTTGTTATTTGATTTTGCCATGTGATTATAGACTTTCTGAATTGATTTTTCTCTAAGTTCAGTATTTTTGTGATCTTTCTTTTTGTATACGTACTATTTGAAATAAGCATAAACACCCCCATTATTTACATTCGGTTCAGGTTTTAATATATAATACACTTTCATTATGTCAAAGGCTATGACATTTATGATAGTTTTTCTCAGCTGTTTTACGCGAATTTTTGTAAAATCCAAATTGATGCAATTTAGTTCGCCCTGTTCATGATACCTAAGAGAAAACAGACAAAATATTTCAAGCAAACTATTGGTGAAAGCAGTTTTTCAATAATTATAATAACAAAAAACAAAAAAACATTAACCTCAATAAAACTGTTCATTTATATATGGGTTACATTGTTGTAATGGTGTTTTCTTTATTTGTTATTTACGTGTACTTTACCAGACACAATTTTAATTTCAAACCATGATATTTGCGAAATTTTATTAATTGCCAAACATCCAACTGAATATTTACTTAGATCTGCTTTGGTGGTGCGTGTGTTGATTGGTCTGAAGCTCAATTAATTAATCCTGAAGTACGAGCAGGTGGGTGGTCAGATTGGGAAACATGGACAACCTGTTCCCGGTCATGTGGACGAGGAATGCTTTACAGACGGAGAATATGTAACAACCCAACGTAGGTTTGTTTTGGTATTTCCTTCTGAAGATGATGATAAATATATGTATTAGAAGCAATTAAGATCGTTTAGTAAGTCCAAAGTGACAATAGGAATGTTGTTATTTTACATATCAAATATGTACTTACTGTATTTTGACACTTCACATCTACGAAAACAGTATTGCCGACCTCTTGCATATCATTCAATGAGGATAATTTTAACTAAACAGTTATTAAGGAAAGAAATTTATCAGTGATAGAAAACTGAGCTTTAGATCGCTGATATAGAAAAGATGCTCGAGGATACAAATGAAACGGTCAAAATGATTTTAATTCACCACTGAACTCTCAAATAAGTAAAAACTTAAAGTCTTTGGGAACTTCTACATATTAAATCTATGGAGATTTTGTATGACTTATTACGTCGCTTATGGACAATGTATCTGAAATTGAACATGTATCTATATATGACGCGTGGCTTACTCCTATGTTTTCTCAATATATAAAACTACATTACAGAGAAAAACGATTCCGCAACACAAAAATAATGTGCTATGATATTTTGCAGATCTCATCTTTTACTATGTTAGGCCAACTAAAATTAATTAGTAGATTTTCATCCAAATTTTTGAAAAAAATGGGGCGGGTGGGAGGATTTTATTTTTAAAATTTTATTTCATATGAAACCTTCTTGTCACGTGTTATTCATATATGCAGTATAATAATAAGCATATATCATGTAAATACATCCATAAAGTATTTTATATAAGACAATAACAATCAAAACCAAGGAGTAACCAGAGACTCATAAAACCAAAAGACATTTACATCAACAGTTACAAATAATAAGTAGGAAACAACACGAACTCCACTAAATTCCTGGAGTGAAATCAAATGCTCCTGAAGGGTAAGCATTACCTGCACCGTATACGACACCCGTCATGTTATTTCTTTGTTTAGCTCGGTAATGATAGAAGGTTGTTACGACTAAGGAAGAATATCACAGAGATATATATGATTGCTGACACACTTTTGTCATAATGGCCTATCAGCTCATGATGGCGACCATAAAATTGCTTGAGTGATGACCGTAATTTGATTGATTTATAGCCCTGTCTTAGCAACTTTTGAGAAAGCAGTATTCCTCGTTCAACAAAAATCAACGTACTTTGAGCTAGATTTAGAGACACGTATCAATTGAGACACATATACTTCATATGCTGGTGCCGCTTTTTCAAATTCATAAATATATATGATGTGGCAACCACTGTTCTACATGTAATTGCCGCTTTAGAAACCTATTTTATAGAACACAGCAGAAATGTGGAGAAATGCTCTTTTCAGTTGGACTACCTACATCAAATGTATTTCTTTCTAAGCAATGTTTTGTTGTCCTAATAAAATGAAGCAAATGCATTGGTATGCAATGCTAGTACGACAAGTACAGAATAAAATGAAAACTCAAACAGTGTTGAAATAATAGGCTTGGTCCTTATGACTCCTTAATATGCATATATAGTTACAATGTAGAACATAAAGTTGTTTAATGACTCTATCATGGGTATTGGGAAAGATAATGTTTGCTGTTTTTTCTACAAAAAACGAAAGACATGGCTAATTCTTAATCTAAGAGCTTGCTAAAATTAATAAATTAAAAATGCGTATGTTTGTCGACTTTCTGAACTCAATATACGGTCACCAATCTAAAAGGTTCATGCTCGTGTCAATTTCTTTATTCCAGTCAAATGTGTTCCACGATTCTTACGTTTTTGGGTTTCATTCACAGTCCAAATTTCTTGACACAAAGTCATTGTATAAATAAAATAGATCGAAGGTGTGACTTGCGGTGATTTGCGTTCTTGAACACAGCGTATTACTCGTAACCCGAATATTTCATGCTCTTCTCGTAATCAATCTCTATTCTCGGTAAATAATGTTGTCATCATAGATCAGCAGACTATATTGACTTAATCATTCAGTAAGAATACTCTAAGAAATACCAAAACCGAAATTTGAAACAGGAAATTTTACATGAAACGAAATTATCGACGGTTACCGGTAACGGAAATGAACAAAATCCGGAAATCGTAATTTTTTCAAAAATAAAAAAAATCGGGGCGGGAAGATTTCAGAGGGGCGGGCGGGGATGAAAATCTATCAATTAATTTTAATTGGCCTTATTAATTTTCTTTTATTTCAGTCCTAAGAATAATGCAACTTGCGATGGGAATGAATATGAAGCTGAATGTTGCAGTCTAACGGTAATTTTTTCTTGGTACTTAGATATACAAGAAGATGCGAAATGAGTGCCAAGGAGACAAATCTTCATCCAAGTCTTAATTTTAACAGTAAACTGTTATAGGTCAAAGTACGGCCTTCAACATCCAGCATTTTCTCACACCCAACATCAAGCTATAAAGTTCCCTAAATATTAATAGTGTTAAACCATTCAAACAGAAAAACAAACGGTCTAATCTATATACAAAAACCAGGAGAAACACTAATGAACACACTTCGACAACTACTGAACTTCAGGGTCCTGACTTGGGACAGTTGCAAACAAATGCAGTGGGTTAAAACGTTTAAATAGGTACCAACCTTAACCCTTACCTGAAACAATAGTGTTACATCCCAAAACAGGCATTTATCTCAAAAAAAATTTCCTTTTATACCTTAATAAAACACAAGGTACTTAACTAAAAAAAATTTTAAAATGTCATCCGGTTGCAAACTTCCGGTTTTTTTTTCGATTTCTCGGTTGCCAAACCTACTTAAACTTATTATGCCGTAAATCTAAATTGATTTATCTACACAAAGGTGTATGACACGACTACCATTGATTTCGGGATCATTCGTAGCATGCCTCAGAAGCAGGTCAACGTGATTTTTTTTGTATACCGACACCAAATTGGAAACACTAAGTCCGCGGTGATTGATTTATTACAAAAAAAAATATTTACAAAAAAACTGTCAGCTTTTTCTCTGAATAGTAATTATTATCTTTATTGTAAATTCGTAAAAGATTATGTGATACAAACCCTAAAAAGTGTTATATGAGGTCTGTCTAATAGTCTAATGTGTCAGGAGTTTCTATTTTTAGAACTCAGATTTTCTCAGTTTATTGATATCATGCAGACTCACTCTTGACTTAACGTATGAAATAAAATAAGATTAGATAATTCCGAGAAACATTTGGACCTTGAGAGTGGGGAGATACCTTTTACTGCGAGACGTTTGTTTCCAACTTGGCGTCAGTAGACGAAATAATAACGATTGCCATAATTGGGTAGGATTGCTACGGATGATTTCGACAGCAAACGTAGGCGTGTTATACACAAGTGTGTAGAAAAATCAATTCAGATTTACGACATAATAAGTTTAAGTGGCGTTGGCTACTGGGAAATCGGCATATTACGGAATTTTGCGACCGCGTGACATTTTCAAAATGTTTAGTTAAGTACCTTGTGTTATATTAAGGTATATAGGAAAAAAAAATCTGAGACAAGTGCCTGTGCATTCCAACATAAATATACACACAAAAAAAACAATTTGAATGACCTAAGGTGGTATCCAACACTTTCACTAAAATTAATTTGGCTCGTTTAGGCAGCAACCATTTGATTTTCTGGGGGGGGGGGGGGGGGGGGGGGCTATGGTTTTTTTTGGAAAAAAAAGTTTGTTTCCAGTTTTTGGAGAAAAAAATAATTTGTTTTTGATTCTGAGAAAAAAAAATTGTTTGTTTCACCCTCAGCTGCCACTATATGTAATGCTAAAATTGAAAGAAAAAAATTGTTTTCGACTTGTCGCGAAAAAAATAGATTGTTTTTCGCCGCAGGCGAAAAAAAAAGTTTGTACAGAAAAAAAAACCATAGCCCCCCCCCAGAAAATCAAATGGTTGCTGCCTTAATTTTCATAAAATTTTGACAAAGTATTTTACTCTGACCCTTTAACCAAAATATATAAATTTCAAAAATTTTGAACCAACCATTTTATCAGAAAAATTACACTGGCTATACAGCAGATTGACAAACACCAAATTTGATCATTGAGAAGCTTTATATTCTCTTTACAACACAACGTTAGTAAAACGTTTGGCTGATTTTACAGAGCTATCTCCCTGTAGTGTAAGTTACCACCTTAACTCAATCAAAATACATATTTACACAAACAAGTGAAAATATACTGAACCGAATAAATTTAATCTATGAAACAATGTAAACACAAAATCTATAAAATAAGGGGTGAGATGATAAACAATATCAGAAAGACAGACATAACCATGGACAAAATAACGCCTAATAAAATAATGTACGCAGGTAAATAAAAAAAATGTTGTTGTAAGATATACAGTAAATAAATAAGTATAATGTAATTCATAAATACAGTAATCTCTATAAAGAAAATGAATGTGGATGTGTATTTATACATCCTAAATTTTACACAACCCAAATAAAACTCGTTTGAAAAGAATACAAATTTATTTATTTTTGAATTTGCTAATAACAAAATCGATATTTGTGCATATGTAGACCGTATTCAAATATTTTATTAAAACATTGGTAAGATAACCTTTATGAATAAGTTTGTTCAAAAGTTCGATGAGTTTACACTGATCACATAGTGATTCCCGCGCTTTTAAAAGCAAAAGCAATAGATTTTGCATTGTCATTGACTTATCATAACATTACAGTGTTGTATCTACAAGGTCTATCACTTATGAAAAGAAATGTCGAAAGTACAAAAGGGACAATAAAAATGTCGTAAACCGAAGACAGGCTAACCCATAGCAAAAAGATTGGCATCACATTAGTGCAATGATACAAATATAATCATTATGGATAAACTACAATCCACGTTTTGTATTTATCGTTTTTTTTAATATTTTTCAGCCATGCGTTGGAGATATAAGTATGGATTCTTATCTTATAAAACAACGTGCATCAGAGACATGTCAGAGACTAATTGATAACAACGTCATTAATGGAACAGAATACACAGCTAAGGGAACTATTTACTCACCCTTAAGTATGTAGAAAAACGTTTAACTCTTTCATGTTCAGATAAATTGCCATAGCCATTTTATTAGAAGATATCTCACTATGTGTAAAATAATTATAAAAATAAGTCCTAAATTTTCGTTCAAAATCAGGTGTGTTAGTGTATTTCCTTACCCGCGACTAATCACACATTGCAGACGGTTCATTGCTCTGAAATAAACCAGTATGCGATTATTAGAGCAATCGTTAAAGGTAAGACAGTCCCTAAGCAAATGGCAAAATCAATAGCTCAAACACATCAAACGAATAGATAACAACTGTTATTTCCTAACTTGGTTCAGACCTTGTCTTCTGTAGAAATGGTGGTTTAAATCATGTTTGATAACCAGCTCAACCTCTCACGTGTATGATAGCCGCATAAAATTTTATAATATAGACAACGGTGTGTGAACAAAGCAAATAGACATAATGGGTAAAAATGTCAAAAACAGGGGTACAGCAGCAATATAATCTTAATTACTATAAAACAAAAACAGTAAGGCAAATAGACGCACAAACAGCAAAAACGAAAGCAAAACACGAAAATATACAACAGTACGATAACACAATTACTGTATGTAGAACTACCGAGCCACCTTCAAATAGATACTGTCAAAAAATAGGCTAAACAGTTAAAGTAAAAAATTACAAAGACTATAAAATAATTCTATAACACGTTATTACGAAGATAGACATTGGTATATATAATCTATACTTCAAGACCATATGTTATCATTTGTTAAGTTGATATGGAATATTTATCAACAAGGTCTTTGTATCTTCCGATGAACCTTTTTAGAATAAAAGGACAAGGCGTTTTTTGATAAACACCTGGTTCATCATCTTTCTGCTCTGACACTGGTGGCGTTTTACAAAGTCAAAGTAGCAGCAGCAAGCTCTTGAATACCGAAAGAATTGCGAAATGTATATCCTATATGCATATTAAGTTGGGATGGTATATTGCTACTAAGGTTGGGGAAATTGATACATGTAATTTCAAAATTAAAATCGTCTGGTTAGTCATAGATTCTGGTACTGAGATGATTACTTATGCCATTCGTGACATTCTGAATTTTATTTCGGACACTTGAACCTTAGCAAATGAATTTAATGTGTTTTGTCTGTCTTTATGAACTCGACAATACATCAGGTTTTCAATTTTAGTGGTGACCAAATGAAAACAATATACAACTAAGAGGTTATTTCAGTAACTCTCGCAATTCTTTATACGTTTACAAATAGTACCTCTGCTATTAAAATGGGGGCTATATTGCATATCTTTTTGCGATTTTATTGATGATTACCTCAAATTTCATTCCGTCAAATAATACATACGATTTCATTTCAGACCACGGAGTATGTGAAGTTCTTTGTGAATCGGCTCCTGGGTATACAAGACCTGATTTGACAAGATTTGGATTGATCGAAAATGGTACACCATGTCCCGGAACCTTAGCTACAGCTGATGCTAATCAATATTCCCGACGCCCAGGCTTTTATCATGCTTGCTTAGAGGGTTATTGTCAGGTGATGTACTATTATATCGTTTAGCGCTTTTTTGGGGGTATAAAGTAAATTTGAAAATTAACAGTTTAAAAAATTAAAGATACCAAAACATAACAAAATTCAAAGCGTCAATTCATATATGTCGAAGTAATACGGCAAGAAAAATGTTTTAACAACTATCAATGCATCGAATACTCAGCCACATCTGCAATAGGAGACGATAAGCAGCTCCTTCGTTACTAGTTGCACACTCCAAAAGCCTTTAAACGAAAAGATGGGGATATGTCAACAATTTGTAGATGAGTATAATTACTCTAGTCTGATAAAACAAAAGTATTTGTTATAAACGTACCTACTATATGAACTTCATCTGGTAATCAATTTAACATGGACTGTTGAAAACACCAGATTTTCTACTTATTCATTGAAATCGAAGAACACGTTTGTTATATACTCCGGGTAAACAAATATGTCGGAAATACACTTCCCGATTAACTATTTGGATATGTTTAAAACGAAACGTTTAAACAAATCTAAGCATTATAACCGAATTGTATGAATCCAACCTAATGTGGTACATAACACTACACAAACATTTATTCAAATAAAAAACTCTCTAAAATCAGTTTGTCTCACATTAATACTCATTTATCAGAATTATAGCCTGAAAGAAATCACTGTGTATACTCTAAGGCTTTTTTTTTTTACTGAACATTTTATACCCCTCCCTTGTTTCAATTTTTAAAAGAATTTGAAAACAAGACTTTAATTATTGCCAGCTTACCCTTTTTGCATATTTTCTGTTATAAAATGCCTAGAACCTGTTTAAAACTGTTTTGATAACACATTGAAAGCATATCAGAATACTGTAAATGTTATGTTTAGCAGTCAATCATTACAACTTTCAAGATTATATAAAATATCCAATCCTGCCTCTGTCTCCAGTCCACATCTTATTGTATGCCTATTTGTCAATCAAAGTTCACATTTTCTACCTCAAATGGTCAATTTAGAATTCTTGTCACAACAGTATCATCTGTAACCATACATCTGACACAATTTACCTAATAAATATACTAGAAGTGTTCAAACAAAGCCATATTTGCAATAGTTGTATGTGTGCAGGTACCAGTCTCAGACATAAATTCACTTTTAAAAAATGTTATAGAGATGACTGCTAAGATCTGATTTGTGCCTAACTTCCAAGCATAGTTATTGTTTTCAAAATCAAGAACTGAAAAATCATAAAATCCTAGCATTTACAAATTAAATTATCTGTTTTATGACACAGGGGGTAGGCAATTTTCTATGTTTCTGCCCCTGGGGCCTCAAATTTCCTAAATTATTCTGCTGTTTCTAACAATTTGGAATAGTTAATACATATTCAGGATAGAACACACTATTGTAAGTTTTGTTGAGATATTTTTGTATATCATCTTGTATTTTTTATGCCGTCGTGACAAAAAAAGCAGATTTAGGTGTTACGGCTTACTTTTGGGTAATCGACAGGACACAAACATCTCATAAATAATATTCAGGAAGGATCGATGAGTTTCAATGATTGCGAAGAGTAAATATAAGCACTTCTTATAAATTTAACTTACAAATATGCAACTATTATCAATTAATTTTGTATTCAGGACTTTAAGTAAACTAAGCATACTGTAAACTGTGAATTTATGCTGAGTCATCATATCTGAAGCCCAGGATTCTATCAATCTGCATGAAATATTTATAAAACTTCATATTTGAGTTAATTTCTTTAAAATCTGTGAGATAAAGCAAATTTGGTTAAATTCTAAATGTTCTCTTTTTTCACCCTATATAGGTTGCATTTCTGTAAATATTGACAATGCAATTTCCCACAGGAACTCCTTTTACGGCTAAAACTGTGCCACTTTTACTATGAAGTTTTGAAAAAAATTTTATCCTAGAAATGAAAGTTCATATGCACTACAATTTTTTTCAAAGGTCAAAATATAGGGCTGTGCGGCATATTTTCAACGTTTATATGCCCTGAACTTTTCAGAGTTTAAACTAACACTAATTCTCTTAACTACCCCTACCTCGGATGAAGGGTTACCTCAGATTTCATTGTAAACAATATGCCCGTGTATTTTTACTGGTAACATTCCCAAGTTATGTTTCTATGAGATGGAACACATAGAGCATAACTGGGAACCAGTATGAAAACAAAATTTATTTTTCTATGAATATTCTAAATCTCCCCAAAAGAGGCGTGGTTTGAGAAACAGCTGTATTTACAAAGTGCAACCTACAGGGAGACTGTAAAAATCTATCCAACGTTTTTTTCACGTTCTATTGATAGGGTACTGTGGATTCATTATTATTCGTTGGATACCAATTTTCGTGGGTTTCGTGGGTACAGGTGAACCACGAATTCAAATGTTCAACGAACAACATATTTTCATTAGGCGTTGTATAAAAATATTGGCAAAACCACGAAATCAAGTATCCACGAATATACAAGTGTTCAGCAATCCACGAAAATTGATACCCACGAAAAAAAAATGAATCCACAGTAATTATTATCATTTTTTTATATTTTTGTCACTTGGTCAAAATAATTATTGTGTCAAATTTTAATGAAAATCAAAGAAGCTAAATTAAATTTAGTCAAGGTGTTTATTAACACCTTAACTTGATTTAATTGGAACCTGATTGGTAAGATCAGAAATTACAGAATTAGTAAAAGTAGCATGAAAGATTTTACTGTAGGCTATTCTAATTATATTAAAATTATGTTACTTAGTTAAGAGACAAAACACTGAACCAGTATGAAAATGTATCATAAAATGGTAATGTAATTAAGAAGGATAAAATTGTTTGATAATATTTTGTGACTGTTTTAGAGATTCGACTGCGCCAATACTCTGAATGCTGGTGTATTTGATGGATGCGGCGTGTGTAATGGTGACAATAGTGCATGTATTATCCGGGAAGGAAATTTTACAGATAATGTAGCTCAATGTAAATATTACTACTTGCTTGTTATTGGTAATATCCGTTCAAACATTAGATATTCAATATACGTGTGTTTCATATAATAGAGATACTATATCTTAAAATCTTAGTGTTTCAATATTTCAAAAGTTGAAATGAAATCATAAGTAGACTTTGCGTTCCACTGAGGGTCAAATCAGTCAACATGTACAATTCTTTACAGATAAGTGGTAAATGTAACCTTTACCTCAGTCACTCTGTCCATGTCATAACCGTGGATATGTATGATAGTTCGTTTGACATTTGAGGCATTTTCACATTTGTTGTTAAATTTTTTGGGAACAAAGTGATAGAGTTTTATAGCAATCTAAGATAGACACATGCACATTTTTAATCCTCACGAACATTTCCTATACCTTTTTATATTATTTTGAAATGGTTTTTCATTAAGGGGTACGAAGGGATTGGACACAAATTCCTGTTGGTGCATATAACATAGAAATATCATTTGTTTGGAATGATATGAAGCAATATTACACAGGTAACAACTTAACTTACGCACTGCATGATTAGTTTCAACTAACACATCTGGACACAAAACTCAAATATGTATGCTTTTTATGACGTTATTTGCGACTCAATAGTTCACTTGTCCATACATTATGACGTCTACTGACTCATGATCATCAGATGAGTCGATGATTACGTACATACCCAACTACAGAACTTTACACTTAAGAATTATCCACCTTGTCAAAATGTATTCACTTAATCACCCAAAGTGCGCGAGATATCAACATGATAACAGATACATAAAAAGTATTATTAAAATGCCCTGAACACAACACGTGATCCTTGAGTTGTCTTTCTCAGATACGATCAAAATCAATACTTTATAACTATGAAATATTGGAGAACACAACAACAAACTGGCATAAATAGAACTCTGAATTACTAAAGACAATATGCCTTGAGAGTAACAACATAAGTTAAACACGATTACACAATTAGATTAACTGAAAATGTTTATCTCAATCATGACATGAATCAGATTCAAAGTACCAATACGTACACAAAAGTTTTTTTTTTGTAATTAAAAAGCCATGGGACTGATACCATTATAAACTTATGTGGAATAATTAGCATACACAGAAATAAGAATGTGTGGTATTTGCCTGTGAGATAAACATCTATCATCGAATGAAAGACGAGTATTTAGACAACTGCAGGTCATCGTACAGTATTTTAACATTGGACAATTATCATACTTTATAAAGAGCTATAAATACATAATTCAATGTAAAAATATGCATCAGAGAATTCAAACAAACTGATTGCTTTGAAATAATCCAAAAGAGATAATCAAAAGCCTATTCCGTAAAATTTCATATGATCATGGACTTTTTTCTTGAAGATAAAGGAAACACAAATATTAAAAATATTTAATAGTGTAATGTATCGTTTCATTATTTCAGAAATTTTTACAAAAGAAGGAACACCAATTATAACAAGTAGCATAGCCGGTGATAGCAGAATATTTCAAACTGGAAATAGTCCTATTAGTTTTGGTGGAACTTTATGGCATAATGATGCTTTTGTTGCGATTATGCATGCGGAAGGGCCATTGACAGAGCCAGTGATAGTGAAGGTTGTAAATTGATAATTTGTTGTGTGACTTGTTCTCATATCAACATTTAAATGTTTGTTCTATTTGTAATTCATCAACGTGTAAATGCTGTCTTAAAGACAAAAATCGTAAGCTACTTAATTAGATACACTTTCATGTATACAATAATCTTGCTGACTGCAATGATGCATTTCCTGTTATTTTTTAAAAATAAATATAGCACTAAGTGTTAACAGTTTTTTTACATGTAAAGGTAGTCGCTCGTCTGGCGTATATACAAAATTTAGTCTTGCTATCTATGATGACTTTATTCATTTTGAACGATTTGATTAACTTAAAGAATTGAAGACTTAAAGATAAAGATACATCTTTACATCGCTTATGCGCTCTACTTTGCTTTCCGGTTAAAACAAGAGAAAATCATCTAATGATGTCAACATTTATGAAATTTGTTAAATCAGGGAATAACTCTTGAAATTTAGAACAAAGAAATGAACAGTAAATATGCAAATTTTGTTATCCACCGAGAATACCAGTACGATGTCCCAAATTAGTTTCCTCATAAAAATCAAGCAAATATGTTTTGATGTGTTACAATCTATAGTCTACGTGACCTTAACCTTTAAGCAAGAGAAACATAGGTTAGCATAGGAAATAATATTTTTCTTAAACTAATACATTTAGTAACAGTGACAATGACCTTTGACATGATGACCAGAAACTCAACACGCTTCTTTCGTTCCATTCATCTCGCATCTATCTAGATGAAATTCCAAACAAGCATTAATACCCAAATTACAATTTGGAAACCACTTAATTGAGACAAATGGACAGATGCATTTTCCTAAAAATAAACTTATCATAGATACAATGATGGAAATTTTGGATTCACGCCAGATGCGCGTTTCGTTTTCAAAAGTCTCATCAGGGACGCTCGAATAAAAATAATAAATAAAAAGGCCAAATAAAATACAAAGTTAAAGAGCACTGAGGACCAACAATCACTAAAGGTTTTGCCAAATACAGCTACGTAATGATAAGTGGTATCTATATTGACTAGACAGAGATCAATATCATTTATAAAAGCTACTTTGACGTAACGATATAATCATGTGTCTGACTATTTCGAGAATTTATCTACATGATATTTGTAAAATTCGTTTGTTAAACTTTGTTGTTACTTATTTGTATTCAAAATAATTATTTAAAATGTAAAAGAAGGGCGAAAGATACAAGAGGGACAGTCAAACTCATAGATCGAAAATAAACTGACAACGCTAAAAATGATAAAGACAAACAGACAAATAATAGTACACATGACACAAAATAGAAAACTTAAGACTAAGCAATACCATAAAAGTATGGCTTGTAGTTATTAATCAAGACATAAATCTCGTAAAGGAACAGGTTCAAAGATTTGACTCAAATTCTCATATTTGATTTATTACCATGTAAAACATTTATCCAAATTATAAAAAAATTAAAATGAAAAATATACCGTGCATGATCTCGATAAAATGTAGCTTCGTTTCGTGTGTATTCTATCTAGACGTCATCTAATTAACTGTCGAGTTGAGCTCCGATTGCCATATAAGGGATATAAACATAAATAGATATATAAGTAGATATATCAGACTCATGGATTTGGATTTTTCTAGGTCTGTTTAATTTGATACTATAGATTATAGATATATACGTTAATCATCGTGTTTACCTGTATAAGAATGATTTTTGTGGATCGAATCAGTCAATCAAATAACTGACCTTTGTTTAACTTTCAATTCTTTTCCTTTAAATAATTGAAATACGCAAAATGCATGCGATACCAATATCTAGCTAATGGGTCAAATTCAAGTTCACATGAATACGGATTAAAGGAGGTCGAATTATTCACTTGCAAATGAATAATTCAACAACTATATTAATTAGCATATTTTGACAAAATTGAAAAACTGGCTGCTTAAAGCACTATTATTTCACTATTTCACTTTCATTAATTATTGAACAAAAATATATTTTATATTTTATATTTTTATATATCTCGTAGCTAGTGCCCCTTTAACGAACTTAACAAAACTAAAAGCGAAAGGAATAACACTTTCCAATAAAGTACGTTATGTTGCTCTCCTGTATCTAAAAGATTAACTAGTTTTTTTTTTCTCATTTACAGGTGTACGGTATTGGATCAAACCGTAATACTGGAATGAAATATATTTATTCTGCTCCCACCGACAGTAAGTTTTGTTAAAACATTTGCTTACGGATATATATTCTTCTAACCGTATATAATCTCGTAGGTCGCTTAAATGAATGCTTGTCAATATCATAACAGATTAACACAGGGTTATTTTCATATCAGTTAATTGAAAAATATTAAAAGAAGTAGATGTGGTATGGCTGACAATTAGACAACTACCCGCCACAGTTCAAAATTAAGTTGATAGAATTTGTCTAGCATCATAACGTTTGGACGGTTAGCACACACACTCAAGATTCGATATAAAAACTAGATTAAGTTAGAATGTGTAATAATTTGATTTACATAATTAGCAATTTTGAGTAAAATCAAAATTTAATATACTCTATTAATCAAAAGCATACAGAAGTTACATACATGATATAAGATACAAACAAATATGCATAATGGATGCATTTATCTACTTCTATTTACACTCTTAATACTAGCAACGACGACAAAAATGTACAAAGTAATCTTTTATTTGTACGAATTTAACAGTTATTGGTTTTTTCTTTTTTATATATTATCTGATAAAAGACTTTTTGTATTTTCTGTGTAGGGTTGTTGATGTCATGTCAATACACTGTAGTAAACGTTTCTTGAAGATTCGCAATATAAATATTTGAAAATGAGCTAACATGTCTAACCCCGCCACATTTTGTATTTTTGTGCCTGTCCCAAGTCAGGATCCTCTAATTCAGTGGTTGTCGTTTGTTTATTTTTTGCTACATATTTTCGTTCATTTTTTGTACTTAAATAAGGCCGTTAGTTTTCTAGTTTGAATTGTTGTTTCTGTGTCATTTGGGTCTCGTTTGGAGAGTTGTCTCATTGGCAATCATACCACATCTTATATTTTTTTTTATCGTAAAGTATATTATCGGCAAATACAAAATTTACTAGGAACGCAAACATTTGAAAGCCAGGGTTATCACAGTACTTTAGTACTGAAGAAGCTATATAACTAAAAGGGACACAGAAACATATGTAACTTTATATAATGTCAACTACCACAGGGAATTGAAACATGTTAACTATATCCATAATTTATCAACGAGGAATTCAAATAAGGGAAACAGTAATGTACTGCTGTTCAAAAGTCATAAAACTTAACAAATCCGGGTCACAAACAAAAACCAAGTGAAACACATCAGTTATAAAAGAAAAAGCGGATTAACAGAAACACTGAAACGCTTCAAAAACATGGAATGTTTTATGTTTTAAATCTTGTCAGTAACGATGCACTGACTAGTGAGCTTACAATGTCCACGGTTACTTACACCCCAACAGCAGTTGAGTCGACTCTGCTAGAAAATGGAAAAAAATGTAAGTTTGATGCGCATGAAGGTCTATTTCGGAATATGCCATTATCAGTAACGATAGGCATGTGGAATAACATCGTTGTCAATATAATGGAGTTTTATGCGACATACAAGTTATGGGTTTAGCTAGCTATAAAACCAGATTCAATCAACCATTTTCTACTGAAAAGAAAATCCTGTACCAAGTCAGGAAAATGACAGTTGTTGAAAAACATATCATTTCATATTGTTAAGACGCAAGTAAGAATGGTACTATTATAGATAGGAAAAGGTCAAGCATATCAGAATCTATGTAACAGTGTTTGTTACTGTTTATTGTCATGTTCAATGAAACGCCAATAGTTTGTTTGATGCAAAGACAAGCAGTTGGTCTTTATATTCCAACACCAGTGAAAATCAAATGTCTCTGTGAAACTAAACAGGCGAGCAAACTTATTGATCATGGTAATTATTTACAGTTGACTCATGTTCAGGGACATGTGAGAATGGTGGCACGTGGAATACAGATATATGTGCCTGCAATTGTCTAAGTGGATATTATGGTATGGCATATTTATAAAATGTAAATTTACTGTATGTCTTTCTAATATATACATATAATAAATTCATTGTTAAATGCAAAAGTGAGAACCAAACACAATTATAGGTCGCACACACAACGATTTCAACTCATTGCAGTGTAGATCAGTGCATTTTATTATAAAATGTTTGCCTATCAAACAAAAATAAACAGAAAAAAGGTTAAAAAAATATTAAAGAATGTCAACACATTAGGATTTTATATAAGCAAACAAACAATAAATTAGACAATATATGATATACAAAAGAATTCAGATGATTCTAAGCAAACAAGTCGTATACATTTTCAAAAAAGTAAGTTATTAAATGTTGAAGCTGAATTTTTATCCTTAATGTTTCTTATTATCATTCAAACTCTCATAATTGAAGTAAAAGGTTTTCGTCAATAGATTAGAAAGAAACAGTTCCCTTTCAATTGAATATGGCAAATTCTCTGCAAACGCAAATTCTACCTGCCAAAAAAAAAATGATATTGCATATATATGAAAACATGACTAACATCATTTGTACTAGAAAAGCTATAGAGTAACAGGGAACTTAACACATGGCGTTTATATTTGGCTCATATTGTAGTAACTCAAATTGTATTCTAAAAAATCTTAAAGGGATTGTATATAATTTTAAAGCATATTTCTATTGTATTGGCCATCATTTTCCACGAGAAAATGTATTTTGCATTATTGTCAAAGTAACTAAGAAAAACTAGGCTATATATTTTACTACACTGAAATTAGTTTTTGATCATTATCATAAAACAGGGATTCTATGCACCAGTCAATGTTCTACGCTATGTAATAATGGAGCAGTCGTGAATGAATCAAACTGTGAATGTATATGCAATGAAAAACAGACCGGAACCAAATGTGATTGTATATATCCCTTTACTGGAGGATACTGTGATACGTGTGCATTTGTAACTTGTGAAAATGGTGGTATATTCAATGACACATCATGTAGCTGCGCATGTTTAGATGGTAGTGGTGATCCTCAATGTAATGGTGAGTAAAACATGATGTTATTAAACATTGAAATGTTATACAATAGAAAGATATAGTATGATTGTCAATGAAACAACTATTCACCAAAGTGCTAATAAAGTGGATGTAAACATTTATAGCAACTTTACGACAAAAGAGATGATTTCAGCTTTCCAATTGTGACCTTCCATTTTTTAGTAGCAACATTCCAGCAGCACCTGCATACGGTGTATATATCTCCCAATTGATACGATATTCCCGTGTTTGCATATCCTATCATGATTTCCTTGATAGAGGGTTGCTGCTCACAGAAAGCTATTAAACCAAGAATTCCAAAAGGTGAAGTTAAAATCATCACTTCGTAAATTTTACAGACGCCATCACAAGTTGGTTGACCGTTATGGAATAACCGTTTCACAAATGATATCGGATATGTTCCTAACGTCGTAACTACAACCCCTTCCCTTTCATGAATGTGACCTACCGAATTAGACTATTTACCGGATTTGTAATCACATAAGCAACACGACTGGTGCCACATGTGGAGCAGGATCCTTCCGGAGCACCTGCGATCACCCCTAGTTTTTGGTGGGGTTCGTGTTGTTTATGCTTTAGTTTCCTATGTTATGTCATGTGTACTATTGTTTGTCTGTTTGTCTTTTTCATTTTTAGCAATGGCGTTGTCAGTTTATTTCCGATTTATGAGTTTGACTGTCCCTCTGGTATCTTTCGTCCCTCTTTTATAGGGATAAAAGGATACGGCCATAAAATGGGGGGAAATATACAAGAGAATCGACTTTTAAAGACCCCGACATGAATAATATGATAACAAATCAATTGATAAAGCTAACGGTGTTGGTTATAACAAAACAATTTACGAAAAACAAATATATCAGACATTTACGAAATACAACCACTGAACTACAGACTCCTGTCATGGGACGGCACATATGGAATGTAACGGAGTTAAACATTTTTGTTCGCGCTCAATTCCAATATATATGATAGTGATGTTACAGAGATGCATATAGTTATCAAAGGTACCAGGTTTATAATTTGATAGAGCGCGTTTCGTCTACATAAGACTCAATGACGCTTAGATCAAAATAGTCAGAAAGCCAAACAAGCATAAAATTAAAGGGCATTTGAGGACCCAAAAAGTTACGCCAAATACAACTAAGGTAATCGATGCCTTGGATAAAAAAAAATCCGTAGGTTTTTTATAATTAAAACTTTTGCAAACAGCATATTTTTAAAAATGAACATACAATTGATATGCATGTCAACACAGAAGTGCTGACAACTAGGCTGGTGATACCCACGGGTCGAAACGTCCACCAGCAGCGGCATCGACCAAATGGTATAAAAGGTTATCAAAGGTACCAGGCTTATAAAAACTATAAAAATCAGTTGAAAATGGCTTTACTCACAACATAGAGGATCATATCGTTGCGTTCATTTTGCTTTTTATATCTATTCAAAATAAATATTTTTTATAAAACTGTACAAATTACTTAGTAGATATTCAAGTCATTGTTATACATTACTCTGTATTAATTTAATATGTTCGTGTTGTTTATTCCTGAGTTTTCTATGTTGTGTCATGTGTACTATTGTTTGTCTGTTTGTTTTTTTCATTTTACGCCATGGCGTTGTCAGTTTATTTTCGATTTATGACTGAGTTTGACTGTCTCTTTGGTATCTTTCGTCCCTCTTTTTTAATATGTTAAGGAGAGAGTATGATTAGCTCCATCTTGAATATGATCTCACACATTTTCAGCTAACAACACTTACGAATTACAAATAGAGTTAGAATAGTAAAATCGATTTCATTAGATGCATAACTTTTTTATTAGTCGTTATTGGTTTTGAACTAGCTGTCAGTAACTGTGAAAACTTTCATATCTGTACTACATTTTGTAAGTGTTGTTTTGTTGTACCCGACCACGTCCACTCTTTGCTTTTTGTTGATATGATTCTATTTGTATTCATTTGATGAGTTAAGCCTTTTTTCAACTGATATTATAGTACGTTCTTATGTTGTACTGTTACGCCACTGTCCCAGATTAGGGGAAAGGTTTGTCACCCGTCAACATGTTTAACCCGCCATAATCTGTCCTAAATCAGGAGTCTGTAATTTAGTGGTTGTCGTTTGTTGCTGTGTTTCATATTTGTTTTTCGTTTATTATTATGTACATAAATTATTGTTTGAATTGCTTTACATCTGTCATTTCGGTGCCCTTTATATGAGATGATGCGCTATGGTCTTTTCTCATTGTTGAACTTCGTACTGTAACCTTTAGTTGTTAATAACTCTTTCGTCTGATCTCTTATGTAGAGTTGTCTCATTGCCAATCATACAACATTTTCTATTCACATTCAAGTGCTAACACGAATAATTCCCGTAAGTAATTATCAAGAATAATGTATCAGAATTCTGATTATTCTTACGCACTTCGTTTTTTGATGCGTTTTGTTATTTGATTTTGCCATGTGATTATGGACTTTCCGAATTGATTTTCCTCTAAGTTCAGTATTTTTGTGATCTTACTTTTCACTACACGTACTGTTCATTTGTTATTTTTAGTTGATCAGTCAACTACTGCTGTTTCAAGCACTATAACTCCAAATGGTTCCAATTCCGGTGAGTATAGTGGGATATGCAGCTTATTCAGTCGTCATAAATAAAAGCAACAGTGGTTAGGTTTCTTAAATGAGTTTCTCAACTGATTTTCAAATCTGATAAGTCGATTAAAAAAATCAATATAACAAACAACAAGAGTGCACACGCTGAAACGCATCGCCTGCTTTTGTGAATTCGTGTTGACAGTTTGTAAAATTAACATGTAACTACAAGTTTCACATAGACTTCATTTTGTCAATAACACGTGAAAATGAAGTCACGAATTGATGAACATTGCCAGACAGACGTGAATATCAAACAATCATTTCATTCACAAAATATAGTGGTATAATCACATTTGGCACATACTTACAGCTTTTCGTCCAATCAAATTACTTGTAAGCCCCTCGCTCTTAATTTCATAGTATACTAGAACACACCCGCGAAATCGCGGGCATTCAGAGCGGAGTTAAAAGTATGTAAAGTGTTGTTAGAAGTTTTATACCTCCTCCTTCATTTCCAAAATTCCCAATTTTTGGTTTTCTATCAATTTCAATATGAACATACATTTAGTATGTTATGAACATTTAAGTAAGGAGCCTGTAGTTCAGTGGTTGTCGTTTGTTTGTGTGTTACATATTTGTTTTTCGTTCCTTTTTTTGTACATTTTGTACATAAATAAGGCCGCTAGTTTTCTCGTTTGAATTTTTTTACATCGTCATTTCGGGGCCTTTTAAAGCTGAGTATGCAGTATGGGCTTTGCTCGTTGTTGAAGGCCGTACGGTGACCTATAGTCGTAAATTTCTGTGTCATTTTGGTCTCTTGTGGAGAGTTGTCTCAACATGGCAATCATACCACATCTTTTTTTTTGTTATCAATGAATTTTGTAAAATATTTAATGAATGGAGAATTTCAGAAAAGGTATCAAAAGTTCACATGAATAATTTTAGCGCTTATCTGTATATTACTATATAAATAAAGTGTATTTACTTTCAATTCTTAGTTTAGTAATCGATCCATGGTGGTCAATTGACATAGTATACAGACCCTCTCCATTTAATAAACTCTGAACAGAATTAAAATACACTTTATTCGTACTATTTGTTTGTTCAAAGTATACAGAAAAACGCAAACCGGAAGTATAATCTGACTTAAAATTTCGTCCAATGACGGGACAATATCCGGATGCCTTTTTTCTCGTTTTTCTCCCAAAATAACTCAATCTGAATAATCATATGAATGGATGACAAATGCGACTATGCACTGTACATATAGGACACAGAGTCGTGTTGATTAATTTATTGTGGAAAGAAGAGAAGCGACACCAAAAATGAGGTCTTCTCGTTTAATAGTATAGATACCTTTCCATATACTAACCGACACATAGAAAAAGCTGACAAACCAAACAAACTACAAAATCTTAACATTGACCATTGAACTACGAAATTGAGGTTAAGGTAATATGATTTCTGTCAGAGAGACATCTAATCCTTACAATAGTTGAATACACCAAATATAGTTCAACAATTGTTTATATAGTAACTGATAAACTGACATAACCACAAAAACCTATCATCGACCCATGAACCGTGAAATGAGGTCGAGGACACTGGACATATAACCGATGGAAACTTGGCAACATAAGGTATCCGCATACAAGTTGTGAAGTATCCGGGTCTTCTAGTTTCTGAAATATAAAGCTTTTAACAAATAATTTACGCTATCGCACCATTGCTCAAAATCTGAATGGAGCGAAACTGGGTGCGTAGACATGATGTGCATGCATCGTTGTAAAGGTACTCCACACTCAGGAGCAGAGCACAATCAGTAAAAATTTAATATCAGATGATTAAAATGATATATACAGTTCTAACACTGTAGAAACATGCTTCTAGTGAGTACATTCATCGACCAATTCGTGATGGTGATTGTAAGATTTATGCAGTGCCGATTGAAGGCGTCTTTCCTCCTCGTTACTCTGTTGGAGCAGTGTTTAAGTAGTACACCTCTGGTAATGAAGTCTTTGAAGGAATGAAGAATAGCCTGTATATGTACGAGTGAAACGTATATATATTATATTTTGAAATATGTAAACGCTGTACGATAAAACATACAGCTGCTTTCGAGAAATGATCATAATTAGAATAATAAAAAGAATTTATTCATGACCATCATCAGATGTTTTTCATCGTTGTGTTGTTTTCCTTAACAATACCTCGCATGCCATTTTATTCGTGTAAACAACAATACACATCTTCACATTATTAACGGACACAATCATTCATTTAATTTATGACATAGTGACTTTTCAATTAAACAGCAGCCACAATATATGTCTATTTATTGCTATCAAGTATGAACTTGCATATCTTAAATAAATTACTTTCAACCCCTTCATATATCAGATACGCAGACATCAATTTCCTAACTATTAACTTTCTAAAATTTTGCGGAGTCCATTTTCATTTCGACAGTGGACACATGCTTTTTATTCGGCCTTTCACAGGAAACATGTGCCTTACAGACAGTTACACCTTGTAAGATTTTTCTATTGTATTAGACCACATAACATATTCAAATACTAGTATTAAGATCAATAGAACATATGTTTAACTCCGCCACATCATACATGTGCTTGTTCCAAGTACATCAGAAGCGCTCAAACTTTAATTTTTTAAGCATCAACTTTATCGGAGCGAGTTTTGTAATCTAAATTTCTTAATTCATCAACGTCGATTTTTAACAGTGTATGCTATACATGATGGCAGTACAGAAGCACGTCCGTCAGTACATGACCTTTTGGTTTCAAATATCGTATGCGTTTCAATTGTTTTGATTATTCTATTTTTTACGCATCGGAGATATATATTTTTTACAATAACGGACAATATACTTAACTGTTTCTTAAAGGGCTTCTGGTTCATAATGAAGGTGAAGTTATAATATGGCTGACTCATCACGATAAGTGTTTCAGTATAGAACTGTATATTACAGGGGACTCTGATATGATTATGATTATTGCGGTGATAGGAGTGGCAGTGATCATACTGATATTTTTTATAGGATCGTGGTGCATCGTGTTTACTTTCTGTAAGAAAAAAAAGTAAGTGTATTTACATTTGTACAAACAATCTGCATTTGAATTTATAAAGTAAACCAATAGAGGTCAGGGTACGGCCTTCAACACGGAGCCTTGGCTTACATCGAACAGAAAGCTATAAAGGGCCCCAACAATTACTAATGTAAAACCGTTCATACCCACATTGAATTGAAACCAGTTTTTCTCCTTTTTTTTTTAATTTGCCCGAAATACGTTATTTCCATTATCACATGATCGACAATAATAAGATGCCAGGGATATAATTTGATACAAAACGCTAAATTCATACAAACATGATATAATACACAAGGGACTTTCTATATTTTAAATTAAAGATTGGCAACAATCTTTACACCGCTGCCACCAGTGTAAAGATTGTTGCCAATCTTTAATTTAAAAACAATATCTTTGGTTTCTGGATATTAAATAATGACTAAACAACTTTTAAAAGTATCAGAGACTATAGACAGGTTTTTCCAATTATCTGCCTTAGTTTGTGATGCGACTCCTAGGCGTCGTGGTAGTAACGATCGCCATTACAACCGTGAAAAAAATGTAAACAAGATATACATCTATCTCTCAGACCGCATGCAATTAACGTAAACAAAAGAATGTGAAGCGTACTTGATCTCGGTAAATTACAGAATAAATAATAAAGTAATTAGATATGTAATGGAGATTAAAATTATTAAAAGTATAATTGTGTTTTAGGCCAGGTGTCCGGTGTCCTAAAATATAACTCACGGTATTTGATACGTTTTAACCCGGACAAAATATATATGAATGTTAATACCCAGGTTACAAATCGATTAAAATATATTGATTATTATAACACATTCATAAATAAAAATAAAATGTGTTGCCGGGTCAAATGTCATAAATCCGAAAAAAACAGGTGCAATTTTATTGAACTCAAATGTCTGTGGTCGGACCTAAAATTCAACAATCTTCTAATCCAACGGTCCTATAATTCGACAGCATGCTTTTTCTTCGGCGCGCGGTTACTTAGATAATCTGAAAAAATATATACCTATAGACATATGTACCGTTTGATGATAAGCTTTTTCACAGAAACGACTTTTTTGCATGTGGTTCGACTCACGTATACTGCTAAAAATTGAGTGACGTTTGCGTATGGCGTCGGGACATATGTAAAATTTGCGATTTAATTTGGCCGAAGAAGTTTTGAAATTTTACGACCCATGTTATCATATAGTTATTAAGTGTTCGATTCTGATTTCTTTTGCAGAAAAATTACTGGACTTCTTTTAAACCGAGTTTTACTTTGCATATTGCTGTGTGTTTGTTTAATCTTCATTGGCTAGATGTATAGGGGAGGGTTGAGATCTCATTAAACATGTTTAACCCCGCCGCATTTTTGCACCTGTCCTAAGTCAGGAATCTGCATGTACAGTAGTTGTCGTTTGTTTATGTAATTTATACGTGTTTCTCGTTTCTCGTTTTTTTATATAGATTAGACCGTTGGTTTTCCCGTTTGAATGGTTTTACACTAGTAATTTTGGGGCCCTTTATAGCTTGTTGTTCGGTGTGAGCCAAGGCTCCGTGTTGAAGGCCGTACATTGACCTATAATGGGTTACTTTTTTAAATTGTTATTTGGATGGAGAGTTGTCTCATTGGCACTCAAACCACATCTTCCTATATCTAATTAGGAGTTTAGTTTGACGTTTATTTCACTGAACTAGTACATATCTTTGTTTACGGGCGAGCGGAAGCCCGCCTCCGGGTGCGGGATTATCTCGACTTACAGTATTAAAGTATTACATTAGGGATGTATATTGGACCATCATCCTTCTCAGTGAACTGTCGAAATTTCTGGTTGTTGCATTATGGCTATGCTTCCGTAGGTTCTAGTAATCTATTTGATCACAAAGACCTTTGAAAAATCTTTTCCAATGTGTAAAATTTCATAATTCATGCACATAATAATCGACTGAGGAAAGTTCAAATCAAGTTTCAACAGAAAATACTGTATACAAAGTGGATATATGGTTTTACACTAGTAATTTTGGGGCCCTTTATAGCTTGTTGTTCGGTGTGAGCCAAGGCTCCGTGTTGAAGGCCGTACATTGACCTATAATGGTTTACTTTTATAAACTGTTATTTGGATGGAGAGTTGTCTCATTGGCACTCACACTCCATCTTCCTATATCTATATAGTTTAAGCACACATGCCTTCATATATGGACCATCAAGACGAGGTTTATAGATAAGTGCCCTTAATAGAAAGTTTTGTTGGGATTTGTCTATGGATGCTGTTTGCAAAAACTAAGTTTTTCATCAAGAACTGACACCACTGAATAAAATATTTTCCCCCTTTTATTAAAGTTTGAGCTCCTTACTCGTCTCCTCACTCGTCTATTAGCAATATGTTTGTCTGAGCTTATGTTGTCGGAACGACTGTCCATTTTGAAGCACAAAGATAGTCATCTATGTATAAAAAAAAATCTTCTCTTCATACTTCGTTAATATGCATCAGATTATAACTACGTAACACTGCATGTGGCCTCGGGGTAGGTTTCATTGTTATTATCTAAAGAAATGTACAGGAACGGATTGAGGAGGGTGCCCGAGCCCCCTTATGAAGCTTCATTTATGGTGAATCCATTTTTTTTTTACCGCTTCCACTACAAATTGTGTCTTGTTTGGGAACCTGTGGTCCCCCCTTTTCAAAATCCTGGATCCGCATCTGATGTGTAGGTATTCTATACAAACAGAGGCAGATGAACTGTATTCATCGGAATAATTTTCATAGATAATTTAAGTTTGACGACGTGTCAACATTCGTCTGCCAGTGTATCAAGTTTTTTGGGGTTTTTTTTTAAACGTATTGTGTGTAGTCGGCACAACTTGTATAGTTACATATTTTATTTATTGAGTTTTTCCACATCTGAAATTTTCTACGATTATTTGTACAACTTTTAACTGCACAAGAAATACCTCCACCTTTTTATAACTGTCGGCAATATTCATAGTAAAATAAATAAGAAAATTAAAGAAATACAAATGTAAACAGAAAATCGATAATGTTTTGATCAATACACGTGCGTTATTTTTCACGGTTGTAATGGCGGATCGGTCACGTGAGAGGTTAATGGATGCGCCCATGTTTTCTAGGTCAGTTATAGATAAACCCGTCTATTATTATCAATAATAATAAATACAGGTAAATGAAATACAATATGTAAAAACGTTTGGATGTGTTTTTTGTGTACGCGTTATTACCTCTTGGAATCTTTCCAGCTCGGTTCAAATTCGTTTCGTTATCAGAAAAGTCCGGTTTTTATAGTTCTTAGCACGCCTTATCCTTGCGTGTAAGAATATAGTCTTTTGCCGGTCAAGGTTAAATCATGTAAATAACTGTCAGTACGTACATACATATGAATTATAAAGAAAGCAAGCATAATTTCGTACGTCTCGACACCGATTCAACGATATAAAGCATGTAAATACAAGTAACTAAAGAAATGTAGGATTCATAACAAGCTAGAAAACAAAGATGTTATTCGAACGCCACATGTTGGCGGAATTTCGTAACGTTAAATCGGCAACTGTCAAATTTGTCGGGAACGACGTTACGTTTACAAAAGGTACTGCCGCGATATTTAACATAACACAACATTGCCAGACACCAAGCAACGTTCTACACATACATATATGATATATATATGTCAGAGACCCAGCAATAACCATCATATACCTATGCAAATACGACAATACCTGAAATCCAGCAACATCCAGACTACCAGCAGTATCCAAACAATTCCTCAGTACCAAACTGGTTACCTAGGCAACAGTATGGCAGATCACAGCAACAGCACCATAATTATGAAAACTCCAAGATAGACAATGGTAGAAGAAACAGAGTGCCATTTTACAACGGCAGAGATCCCTGTAATGCCTATTTTATGCAATTTGATCTTATTGCAGAGATCAACAGATGGGATACTAATACTAAAGCCATTGAATTAGTAACCGCACTGAAAGATGAGGCAATGGTTTATGCTTCCTACCTTTCACCGGAGACCAAAAGATCTTTCTTTGGGCTATGTGCAGCTATGTCGAACAGATTTGGTGACCATGGATATCCAGAGACGTATAGACAGGAGTTGCACACATTACGGAAACAAGGCAAAGAGAATATTCATGAGTATGCATCCAGAGTAGAAATGCTAGTCAGACGGTCATTTCCTACTATTGACGCAGCCACTCACAGTACCTTGAGTGTAGAGTACATGTTAAGAGGATTACCCGATCAGAGCATTGCTATAGAATTACTGACAAAGAGGATTACCAGTATGACTGAAGCTATCCACCAGGTGACTTTATATGAAACATATAAAAGAGGAAATAAAGATAGAAACATCCGTCAGCTGAGTATGCAAGAAACTGTTGATTTAGATGAAGGTGAAGATGATATTGAAATAAGGAAAGTTGGTGGGAAAAGATATGTAACTGAGGAGAGGCTTACACAATTTGAAAGAGGGATGAAAGACTCCATCACCCAGTCCATCACTCAGTCAGTAGGGGAGATAATTAAGAAGGAAATGACAAAATTTAACAAACCAAATGTTAACCAAGGTTATAGGCAAAACCAGCAGTATAACAAAGACAATAGAACTAAAACAAGAATCACAAGATGTTTTAACTGCAATGAAGAAGGGCATTACATCAAAGACTGTAAAAAACCAAGAAAAAGTAAATGCAGTACAGAAAACAGAGATTTTACCAACAGCAATGAGGCACAAGAGGATTATTTAAACTGCTAAGGGTTGAGACTATCGACCAAGTGTCAGACCCTAAACATGGTGAAGAAAAAATAGCTAAAGAGAATAATTTGAAAAATGAAGAGAAACCTTGCCAAATGGAAGAGCATTTGGTTGTAGCAAAACAATCAGTGGGTACAGTTTGTATAAAGAGATCATTTGAAGAAGATAGCCTAGATATACAGGACCTAGATTTAAGCCTAGAGATGTTGTTTGAGGAGTCTAAAGAGATACAACAGAACACACCAGAGAACACACCAAAGGAGGTAATGGGTAGTGCAGAAACGATCAGCAGGATAGAAGAGAATATTATCTTTGATCGGGTGACAGCAGCTAGCATTGCAGTTCCAGTGGTCATTAACAAGATTGTGACGAACACAGTTATTGACACTGGAGCGGAGGTGACTGTTCTAAGTGAGAAGTTGTATGATCAGATTCCTGAAAGTAAACGGCCAAAACTAAGGATAGCAGCAAGAAATTTGGAAGTTGCTGTGGCCGGAAAGAACTTGACAACAGGAGGGATTACAGAGGTGGAAGTTAATCTGGGGAGTGAAACCTTCAAATGGCCAGTTTATGTAGCGCCCATTGAAGAGAACATGTTATTAGGCTGCGACCTAATTGATGAAATGAAAGTAGCCAGAGTCGGAGAAAAGGACACCAATTCTGGGCTTATCATTTACAAAGAAGCGGAAAGAAGTGAGTTCCTGTCAACCAGAAATTCAATGGTAGAGTCGGTTATGGCAGATGACAGAAAACCTATGGTAGCAAGTACGCAGGACATGCACGAGTATATAGAAAATGTTATAAGTTATAAGGGTACACAGACGGACAAGGTCGACGTCCAAATGTTGACTGAACTGTTGCATTATGTTACAGAAGAAACCGTAAATGTTGCAAAAGAAACCGTATATGTTGCAGAAGAAGATGTATATGTTGCAGAAGATACCGTAAATGATGCAGATGACATTGTGAATGTTCTAGGAACAGAAGAAAATGAAAATGTTTCAGTTACAGAAGAAGACCGAAACCTGTTCTGTCAGGAGGAAAAAATTAGTCAACTGAAAGAACATTTTTGGAAAACAGACTTAGACCAAAGTAAGAAAGAACTTGAGAATGAAAAATATGTAACTCAAGACACACAAAAAGATTGGAGAAAAAGGAAGAAAGTAGCAGTAGAGAACACAGAAAGAGAAAGAACACAAGATACACAGAAAGACACACCAAAAGAGACGAACCAATAACACAGTGGAGCTGTTGGAAAAAGAAGACGTTGACAATTTTAAAAACATTTTATTATATTGAAAAGACACATCACTTTAGAAATTTGTTGATATTATTTATATGTATATTGTTTTGTATGCCGTTGGTACAATTTTACCATTATTCATGTCATGAATCGTGATATTAGGTTATTCGTGATTTAGACAAAAACAAATTTTCTTAATTTTAATATTCAGCAGCAGGTGCTTGTTTAACTTGATTTTGTTTGATTGTATAAATTGATTTAATATTTCGTAGTTGTTTAAATTTCGAGACGAAATTCTATTTTGACGGAGGGCAGTGTTGTGAACGTTAAATATCGCGGCAGTACCTTTTGTAAACGTAACGTCGTTCCCGGCAAATTTGACAGTTGCCGATTTAACGTTACGAAATTCCGCCAACATGTGGCGTTCGAATAACATCTTTGTTTTGTAGCTTGTTATGAATCCTACATTTCTTTAGTTACTTGTATTTACATGCTTTATATCGTTGAATCGGTGTCGAGACGTACGAAATTATGCTTGCTTTCTTTATAATTCATATGTATGTACGTACTGACAGTTATTTACATGATTTAACCTTGACCGGCAACGGACTATATTTTTACACGCAAGGATAAGGCGTGCTAAGAACTATAATCAAAGCGCGAAAGCGCTGTAAAGGCAGTTAATTACAGGTTGTGTGTATTTCTAGTCCAGTTATATCATTATCTTCCATAGAACAGAGGTGGTTTGTAGAATTTAAGATTTAGAGTTCTTTTGTACCTAGTTCACCTATATCTATAGTCTACTGTTTACAGTATATTTTCTGTGCCTCGCCATGAAATGCATTTTTAGCCATGGCCTTGTCAGTTTGCTTTAAATTTATGAGTTTGACTGTCCCTTTGGTGTCTTTCGTCCCTCTTCTTTAGACATATAAGAACTTTTCCTTTTCAATATAAATAGACTATTTTTAATTATTGATTGTATACGCATATTCTATGACTCCCATAAAAAATAGTTCACAAAGATTGACTAGTCTCTGTACTGTGTGTATAGCAAGAACATCAAGTAACATAATGGTAAATGTACATAGTAACACATCAACTTTTTTGATGACCATACCTGCCAACTGTCAGTATTTGCAGAGTATTTCCCCCATCGAGCTCGAGGCTCCCAAATGGAAATTTTGTAAGAGCAATTTTGTCGACTATTTTAAAGAAAACAATTAATTCAACAATGGTAATGAGCTTGTTTATGCACGAAGAAGCCAAAAACCACATTAGAATATATTTGAAGGGAATCCATGACAAATCGCCCCACTTTTTCACTAACTCGCCCCACTTTAAAAAAAAACTGCCCCAACCTGGATAACCAAATCGCCCCACTTGTGAAATGTGTTATATCCCTTAATATTACTCCTGCCAACTTGCCCCACCTAATAGAAAACGATAATATCTAGATAAATATATTATTAACCAGGAAGAATTTACTAATGCCAACTCGCCCCACTCATGTAAAAAGATGTTATCCCGTTGTATATAAGTTAAATTCCGTTAATATTACTCCTGCTAACTGGTCCCACCTAATCGAAATCGGTGAAATCTAGATAAATATATTATTAACCAGGATGAATTTAGTAATGCCAACTCTCCCCACTTATGGAAAAAGATGTTATCCCGTTGAATATAAGTTAAATTCCTTATATTGCATTATGATACAATTAACAGGTTTCTTTTCAATTGTTATGCAAATAACTAAGCTTCAAAACTTAGTTATTCTTCAACAATACATTTTTTTTTTAGAATTATAATTTCAGTATATCAATAATAGTAATTAAATAAATTTTCGGTTTGTTTGTATTCTGTGTAGATTAGTTTTCATTAAAGTGGTGCGAGTTTTTATTTTTAATTATATATATATATATTAATCTAAATATTACCGTTTTTTTATAAGTAGGGCGGGTTGGCAGGAGTAATATTTAACATGATTTAACCAATTTCACATGTGGGGCGATTTGATAAATCAGTTTGTGGCGGTTTTTTTAAAAGTGGGCGATTAGCCAGTGGGGCGACTTGTCCTGCTTCCATTTGAAGGCCCCCTTGAAGGTTTTGTATGACTATATGAACCATCTTTCACGTAAAACCCCCATGTGCATTTTGAAAAGTTGGCAGATATGTTTCTAACTCCAGGCAAAATCTACCGGTATGAATGAAAAAGAAGTTTTCAATTAAGGCTCTGTGGCCATAACAGCTGTCTCATTAGCATTTTAACCACCTCCCATATTTGCAATTAAAACAATAGAAGAAAATTATTCAACGCAAAAACAAAACTTACTTGTAAATATGAAATTCTCTTTACGGTATGAGTTTTTCTCATTGTTTGAGATTGTACAGTAGTACCTGTAACTGCTTATACCTATTTCTTATTCACTTTTGCTTGATAAACTCACTAAATATCATGTATATACATTGTACCACATCTCCTTATTTTTATATGCATTCCAATAACATGAACAATTGTAATTCAATTCTATATACCAAAGCAAAATGAACTGCACCACTTTCATTCACTAGTATGCATCATTTGGCAAAATACAAGTTCTTAAATGACACAAGATATATTTATTGATAAAAAAATAAAATTTAGTATACAACTCTTTAACAGGTATAAAAAAAAAAGCACAGCTGTGTCATAACTTGTGAAATCTGTGCTGAAAACATAGACATTGATGGTATTTGAGTAATTCCATATGTGAAGCTCAACATTAGCTCGTCAGTTGGTGGTGGACAGTTATAGTTCCTTTCTGCAGGCTAGGATGAATGACTTTTCAGGAAAACCAATTTCACAAATCAAAACTTTCCTCTAGATTTCTCCTACAATATTCATCCAGTTTAGTTCTTTTGGTTTAATTGGACACCGTCCTGATTTTTAATTTTGCAAACCATTCAGTCTCTTGCTTGCAAATGGTGCATGAAAATAGGATGGGTATGGCAGTAGACAAGTCTCTTTAAAGTGGGTTTGTGCCCTGAAAAAAAGTTTTATAACTTAAGTTTTTTTGAAACTTGTGCAACACACATACCTAAATAACTATAACATAGAAGAGAGCATCATTCGTGTCAATGTTTTGTTCCTGTTTACATTGTCATTGATATTTTTTCAGAAAGCCTGAGGCATAGCTCATGAATTCCTGTCATTACATCCTAAATTAACATAATTACTGCTAGAATAATTATCCGTATGATATACGTACACTATCATTGTACAGCCCAAGTCTTCAGTATATATAATTGTTGCATTCATTCACTCCTGTGTTCAGTCGTTCAAAAATATTTAAACATCAACAAATGAACTTTAATAAGGACAAGAAAACACTAGAAAAGATACGTACATACAACCCGTGTTTAAGTGTATTTGAAAGAGAAATATATCTGGTTAAACGATGTATAAAGGAGGAAAAAATTGTAGATATTGCATTACGATGCTTTCTACCTAATAGCACGTGGATATGTTTACATATTTAGACTTGACCCAGTATGACCCGTACCTTGTAGGTCACCGCCGTCGTTTAAACACTAGACTACAGTCGTGTATAAGACAATAAAATGCTTAAGCCTGTACTATTTGTGTGAAGTAAATGTGTTTTTTCTGTACATTTAAATTGTTTTACCTGATAGCAAGGACGTATATCTATCCGTTTCCTTCTCAATTCACTTTGTCAATTTCTTCGAGCTTCTTCAAAACATACGTATTACTGCGCCCGGAAGTGAAAAAAATATTAGAAATCCTCGTAAAATAATGCTATTTTCAATTTTGTGGAATCCATTTTGTTATATTTATTATATAAAGATAAAAAAAGTTACGATTAATTATGAATTTGCATATCATTATACGGAACGTTTATGGACTATTTTTCCATAGCTGTAAGTCGGTCATTTTGGCGGGAAATCATGTACACATACACACGTAGATTGGCTGGTACCTGATCGTAATGTTACACATCAGATATATCAAAAAGCTAATACCCGGAACGTAGTACCGGGAACCAGGATAATACGTAGACAACATACATAACTAATACCGAAATTGAAAACGCTTTACGGTTTCTCGTTTATAAACCGAATTCCGCTTTGAATTATAGAAGATGCAATATTAATCATGTTCAGTCGACTTTTCATTGTTATATCAACGTCTGAACTAATTAAAAAATCTTTAGATGTCAGATAACACTCGAAATTGACCCGACCTCTTTCCACACGGAATACAAATAATGATAGTTTGTAGTCAGGTTGACTGATTATAATGCAAAATACACATTAATAACAAGTTCTATAAAACGAACAATACACACTGATCGTTTCTTTAGTCCCCAATGTAAATGAAAGAAACAAAAACCATATCATACCATAAAAAGAAGAGGAGAAATTCGAACATTTCCGGATCTATTTCTGGCCAAAAGACCCCCTGCATAGATTGCGTATGAAAAGATGAACCTCATGACTTGAAAGTCAGGCCTTAAAGCACTGCCTTTAAAAACCGGACTTTTCTGATAACGAAACAAATTTGAACCGAGCTGGAAAGATTCCAAGAGGTAATAACGCATACACGAAAAACACATTCAAACGTTTTTACATATTGTATTTCATTTACCTGTATTTATTATTATTGATAATAATAGTCTCTGATACTTTTAAAAGTTGTTTAGTCATTATTTAATATCAAGAAACCAAAGATATTGTTTTTAAATTAAAGATTGGCAACAATCTTTACACTAACTATAGAAAGTCCCCCGACTACACCTAGCTTCTAAATAACCGCCTCATGTCAATCAATACGATCAGTGAAACTGCTTTTTGGTCAAATATTTACACAGTAACAGTACTTTGCATTTAATCAAAGTAAAGTGTCCCTGTAAAATGAGAATTCCCAATATTTAATAAATACAGCAGCAGCTTAAAATTCTTTCCGTTTTTACTTTCAGATATTGTGTTGTCTCCAACAAATGTTGTGTTTACTCCAAGATAAGTTGTATGGTCTCCAACAGATGTACAGATAAAACTGTCTTTACAAAAAACAGTTCCAGTGAAATAATAACTAAATGTTAATGTTTACATATTCATATATCTAATTAATTAAATCATGGCTTGTAGTGTATATAACTTGAAGGTGTACTACTTACATTATTATTATTATTATTATTAGGCATATATCCAAGACGCTGATATCTGGGACAACCATAATGTCTCCAATGAACAGATAGAAAGGAATTTCGATACAAGATATTGTTATTTCTGTCCAAATAGTGTGTCAGTGTTTATATTAGGTATTTTATTATTTTGTGTCTATTCTTCTTAGAGTGAAAGTTATTTTTACCTTTTTTTGGAAAGATCTTTTTATACAACATATTGGAGTAAAGCCTTTGTAATTTCATATTTTCATTTAATATGTAGAATATATAAATATATATTACATCAGATTATAACTGACAAGGAAAGGTAACACCAGGCCACCGAAAGCTTTATTATTGTTAAGCCTAGGTGCCCAAGCGTGTCGGATACAGCGCAAGGCAATTTTGCTGTCACGACATCTCAGTAGCACGAGTTTAAATCCCGGCAAGAACAAAGAAAATAGCAAAAGCAAATTTACAGATTTAACATTGTTGGGCTGATGTTTCGACATACACATATGGTCAAATGTTATTAAAAACAATGGAATATAGGTTTATAAAATAGACATGCAGCGGTCAGCAACTGCGAGTACTCTCTGATCTGTAATCAGTGTCTTTTTGGTGGTTATGTTTATGTTTAATGCCACATCCACTCGTGTTTTTGTTTGATATATTTTTGCTTTGTATTAATCTGAGGAGTTACACTCTTTTCAACTGATTTTTATAGTATGTTCTTATATAGTACTGTAACACCACTTTCCAGGATAAAGATGAAGGTTTGTTACTAGCTAGTTTAACCATGCCACATTCTGTTTGTGCCTATCCCAAGTTAGGAGCCTGTAATTCAGTGGTTGTTGTTTAATGCTGTGTACCATATTTGTTTTTTCATTCATTATTTAAACAGGCCATTAATTTTCTCATTTGTATTGTTTTGCAGTGATCATTTATCATTTCTAGGCATTTTATAGCTAATTATGTTGTATTGGTTGTCATAAACTACAGTGACCTTTAGTTGTAAATTCTGTGTCATTTGGTCTCTGGTGTAGAGTTGTCTCATTGACAATCATACCACATCTTATTTTTATATTATAAAATAAGACATATATATTTAAATGTTTTATGTACATACACATTCAACAAATTCAATCATTCATTCTTCTTTTACAAAAACAAACGAAAATAATGAAATAATGATTAAATACAAATGAAGTGCACCTTTATAGATCTAGACACTATATAAAAACATTTTTTATGTGGTGTTATCTTAATATTTATAATACTGTAAATTCAGAAATTATTGTGATGTTTTTAATATTGCGAAAAATGTGGCAGGGTTATAATTGCAATAATTTAAACTTGCATTTTGAAATTTTTTATATAATTTTTTACAAAAAATTTTTATATGAATTAAACAGGATTTTTCTCCATATCACAACCATAAATTCGCATTGTAGTCAAAAATGACAAAATCGCAATAATAAATGCATGGAATTATTTCTGATTTACAGCATACAAGTCAACACTATTTTAGATATTTTTTTATAAAGGGTATGGTATGATAACACTTCTTTTTGCACCTAACTGTGAATGTATAGAATACTTTTAAAATGCCAAATAACATGCTTCAGGCATTCACAATAGTTTGCCTATTTTTAGTTTCTATATGTTTTGAATTTTGTCTTGCATATTTGCATGTAGGCTCCAAACTTCTTGTGTTTAGTAGAACAGTGGACAAGCTGCCAAAAGAGACATATTTTGACATCTTGACATAAATATTTTGGTATGAACTTAAGCTTTACCCAAAAAGATATTCTGATACTATTGTGAGTAATATATCTTTTTAGGTTAATACTTTAAAAAATTACAAATTTTGCAAATCAGGGGCCAAATAATGTCCCTAATCATACCTCTCCTTATCAACGACCACTAGATTTATTATAGATTTTAGGCATAACATAACAATTTTACAGGTGTCATCTACTGGCATAACACCCAGAATGACTGGTAAGGTTAAAGCTGTACAATTATTTGGGCTACTTTATCAAAATATATACTAAATTTGGCATTCATTATCCTCAATTACACAAGCTTTACACACTCCTACTCTTATTCACTATATTCACAATATTAATAAACTCATTATAGACTATAGATGGTAAAATTGTAATACTAAAATGTGTTGACAAATGGTTTAAAAGACACTTATAACTATTAAAGAGGAAAGATCAACATTTTAATTTGTTTATTTTTAGTAATTTATATGTATGACTCTCTATGTTACTCATAACTGTGATGGTCATGATGAAGTGCAATTGTTTGATCCATCCAAAAGTGCATTCTGGGACTGTGACATAGGACCATCATAATTCATAGCAGGCCATCACACTTCAGTGTCCCCATCACAACTCACAGTCCTTCGTTTATGAAATATGTAATTTTGCTTTTACTTCAATTTGTAAAAGAAATATATAAAGTGCTTGCGTGAGGTAAATATTTATATGAAATATTGGAAAATAATTAATATATCAATAAAACATTGTATTGCTGTTCTTCATCTTAAATATCAAAGAAGGTTACAGCAAAAAAAAAAATAGAAACTTCTTTGATTATACAAATTGAGACCACTCTCAGTTTCTACCAAAGCAGAAGTCTTTGATATTTAATGAACTGATGGATGATCTGTCCTATTACTTTGTACATGTATGTAATCAAATTCTCATTGTACAAAAGTCACAGAAATTTCTTACTTTAATCACTACTTGACATATTGTGAGGACCAGGATGAAACATTTTTAAATTGTCAAATCTCAGCAATAAGTCAAAATATAGTCATTACTGAAAATGAAAACTTCCAATAACCATCATGTGAATCATTTTAAAAATAGTCACAATTCAATAGAAATCATTACAAACAATTTTGTAAATCCTGATATTTTTTTCTCTCAACTAATTGTTGACAAAAATGTATCTTTTTACATAGAGTTCAATCATATACACAAGTTTATAAAATTACAAATTCCAAAGCACTGTCAATGCTGAGAGCCAGCCAATCTGATATGATAAACAGAAGCACATCCATACATGTTAATCATGACAAGAAATAATTTCTGAACAAATATTTCAACTAATGCATTTGTTGAAGGTTTTTTTTTCTAAGTTATCTGAAAGGATATGCTTGGAACTTTGCTTTAAGGTCTCCTACTTAGCAGAATTTTGTTATTAACATATAGCATTACCAAATCAAGAACAATTGTAAATGTCATCTGTTTATAATTTTGGGTAACTAAGATTGAATTGTCTCTGTTTGTTTATTTGAAAAATGACTTTGAAATCAATTTTCATATCAATACTTATGCTGTGTTTCTATTCAATTACTTCCATCAGAATTTAATACTGATAAAAATACTGTATAACTTCTAATCAACTGAGCAAAAATGAAATATTAACTTTATAATTTCAAATCATAGTGTTTTTCACTTGTATTGGCGCTATAATTTAGTGATTTGGCTGCACCAGTTAAATGACATCTATATTGAAGCGCATGATTTTTTTCCAGACATTTTTTTCTCCAACTTTCTCAATGAAAAAACCTAATTTTATTTATTAATATACAAAAAAACAATTTGTGTTTTTTTCACAAATTTTTTAAAGGAAAGAAATGATTTTTTTACCATTTTCTTTAACACTTGCTCTTTTTTCAAAACATTTAGAATCTACAATGTTAAATTATTTTTTTTAAAGAAACATCCCCTCAAAAAGGTTTAATGTGTGTTGGCTTAATACAATTGAACAATTCAGCTACACTTCAGTATTCTGCCAATCATTTAAACATCTCCTTTTGTCAGATTATTTGACTTTAAACAGATTGGTTGGCTCCAAATATTAATTCCAGAATAGTGTGAATGATTTTACCAATCCAACCATTATCTGGTCCAATTAAAACTGTTACTAAAGAGACCTCTCAGTTGATTGGCCAGCACAATCTATACACAATCTGTAGTGTTCTTCCATTGGTTGTATCACAGAGCCATATTTCTGCCTTCTACACTGATACCTACTGCCCTCTGAGCTTTCCCGTGTTTCTTTTTATCAGCAAAAGCAAGGACATGTTTTTCATATCTGGAAATATCCTTCTTACCTCTGGACTGAAAATATATAAATAATAACATTTCAAATATTTTGTTATTTACTTTCATCGTTATGAGGTGTATGCTGTTAATATATTATTATTCTTGTGGTAATAAATAAAACATGAAATGATGTTTTCAACAAAGTAAACTTGCAGGCAGAACTGTCAAAACTCCTCAGGCTTTTAATATGATATGCCAGACACTTATTATATGATGTCATATGAAAAGCATCTACTTTTGGTATATCATAAAGTGTTATATTATATGTTTTTTTCAACAGTCAACCAATGAAATCCCTTCTACAAGACTCTTGAGATTTATATATGTGTATTATATAACAATTTTTTTTAAGGGTCCAGCCTAGAATATTTAAATGATAAAAATCGCAATGTCTGTTATACGATGACACAATATCAATCTTGTCTGAGACAAGCGGGTAAATTTTTCATTAGACCTAAAAATATATGATGTACAAAAGTGTATTTTGATGAGTCTGGGGCACACCCTTTCGGTTAAATTGTTAACCTGTTATCTTTTTCTACTAAATGGAATGGAAATAATTAAATATGATACCTTGTGTTGTTCCATTTCGTATTCTGAGGCCCACTTAGGTCTTACGACATAATCTTTATTAGATGGCATGGGCACTCTTGCTCTCATAACAAAACCCTTTTCACCAGGTCTAACAGATCTGTAAATTAAAAGATATAAAAATAACTTAATGTAATATCTAAAATCTTTTTTGGCAGATGGACAAACTTTAAGCAGCAAAGTCAGAAATCCTATCTCCATGCCAAAATCATACCAATTCACTATGAATAGTGTATGTCACAAAGTAAATATTATTCATGTAAACAAAAAATTTGAACTAAAACCATACTAAACATTTATCAGAAGTAAACGTCTACATGGATAAGACATCAAAAGTTAATCGTGTTCACTTCATGACATATAGTAACAGATAGTAACAGATAGTATGTTAACTGTTTATATCCTTGTTTATTGATCTTTTTGCCAGATGTTTCATTGGCAATCATACTACATAATCTGTATATACTTTTAAGGTAGTATGTTAAACTGTTTATATCCTTTAAATTGAGAATGGAAATGGGGAATGTGTCAAAGAGAAATTTACTGTAAGGCCCTACAATAGAGCAGACAACAGCTGAAGGCTACCAATGGGTCTTCAATATATGCAGCCGGAAACTCATGCACCCGGAGGAGTTCTTCAGCTGGCCCTCAAACAAATATGTATACTAGTTCAGTGATAATGAACATCATACTAAACTTCAATATATACACAAGAAACTAAAATTAAAAATCATACAAGACTAACAAAGGCCAAAGGCTCCTGACATGGGACAGGCGCAAAAATGCTTGTTTATAAAATCATTTCGGCGGATGTTTCATTGACAATACCAAGTCTTCTGTATAAACATTTTACTTACTGGTCTTCTCCAGCCAATACTTTATCTATATCTCTTCTGGGTGTCATTCCTTCAGCACTACGAACATAATTAGTTCAAAACATTAATCTAGGTATTTTTCAAGGAAAAGTACAAGCTTTTACTGTAACAACAATTATAAATGTTTGAACAGCTTTTTACTTGAATTTCAATTAGTTTTCACTTCTCAACAACATTTACTGTAAGGCCTCATAAAATAAAACACCATGCTGTGCACTGTGAACTGTGATATCTGGGTCACACTCTTAATTTAATATATTCACATAACTTAACATGTGTACTAAGTTTTCTGCTTCATGGGAAACTACCTTAAGGTACATGTAGATGGGTTGTCTAAATTATAATCCATAGATTTTCTTAATAATTTGCCAAAATGTAGTTTATATCCTGCTTGTTTAAAAACATTAATAAAAAGAATGGGTCACCGGGACATATTTTCACACTACAGGTTGTGCAAAATTCTCAGATTTTGTATAGCTTATGCATAGAAAACCTAATTTTCTGCCATAAAACGAAAATCACACCATGGAATTTTGAGATAAAATATAAGAAGATAGCTCCAGTATTATGCTTTTAGATAAGAAAAAGAAAAAACGGGGTCACCAGACTCGTTTTTTTGCTACATATAATAAAATGGGTAAATTCCTAACACATTCTATTGTAAAAATAACACTATCTGAATTATCTGCCCTTGCATTTGAGTTGACTCCCCTTATTTGGCAAAGTTGGAAAAAGTTGAATCAAACAAAATTATTTGTTTTTTGTAAAGTACAATCATAAATATGATAAAACATGGCATTTTCTATATTATAATGAAAATTCTTACACATGAATTACCTGCTAATCTCAAAATTTGCACATTTTATCAAAGAGCTAGTCCTTGTTTTCTTGTATTTCAAAATCCAAGATCAAGGAAGACACCCTATCTACCTTAAACTAAAACTATGACCTATACAGTAGACAGACGAATGGACATACAATGTGGACTGACACAGATTGGAAAAAAACAATGCAACCTTCCATCTTAGGCAAAGCCTATAAATCAGCAGCTATAACCATTACAAAACTATCAATTAAGTTTCAACTATCATTGATGTAAATATTTACTATGAAAATTTACATTTTAAAAGATCTGGAGTCGATTTCACAAAAACACTTACGGCAAAGATTTATTGCAGGTATACTGAATTATTCATGACTTACAATTTATCTTAATCATAAATTTTTTTGTGAAACCAACACCTGAACATTGATGCAGTAAACTTTGATGAGTCAGAATAACAATATACAAATTTATAGTCCACTGATAGTTCATGTAAAAATTGAGAATGGAAATAGGGAATGTGTCTTTACACATTGTGACTTGGATGGAGAGTTGTCTCATTGGCACTCATACCACATCTTATATCTAAATTTATAGCGGAATCAATAAATGTTGTTGATACATAAATCCAACATGACAACAGCAAGATTCTTGCCATTTGAACTTAAGAAATTCTTTCCTTATAACTATGACTTATATCCAAAGAAATAAATTCAATAATAAGATTCAAGAAACAAATTTAATTATACAATGTAACAGCAAAATCAATAATAAAAACAACAATAAAACTTTCCAGCATCTTATACCTTTTATCACGTTCAGCTCTGTAAAACATCAAACCATCAAAGAAACAGAATGATTTAGCATATAAATGCCTATATATCAATTGTAAGGATAATTTTTCAGTCTGATATTTTAAACAAGTAGTTGTTATGAGCAAAGTAAAATGTCACAGGAAGACATATCATTCTGACTTAAGACCAACAAGTCAGGTCTTATTCTCCATAAACGACATGCACTTAGTGGCTTAGTGCAGAAGCAATCAATTTACATTTCAGACTTTCATTTATCCCAGTATCTGATGCAACTAATTACCACCACCAAATATGTGCACACTTTTACAAGTAACTATTGAGGAAGATACCATTCAAATTAATATGAATGTAGATAAAGCATGATTAATCAGAATCTTGTTTTATTTACTCATCACTAGTGTGATAACATGAGTGGTTGTTTCTTTTCTTGTAGTCGTTTATAAAACTTATTACTAGTTATTATTTCTCTGTCTTCAGGGACTTTACACTTCCCTGTTGATCAAACTTTTGTTTATACAATTAAATGATTATCATAGAGTATGACAAGTCTTTTTATAGTTTACTGCACAGAGACAGGAAATTCCAGAACACATTTGATACAACACGAGATGCAGGAAAACAAAAACCTAGGTTTATGGAACACATTTGTGTTATCAATTTTCATAAAAAATACCCTACACCTCTAAGAACTGTAACACAGACTATTCAATTGTTTGACATGAGTGTTTAACAAAAATTTAAGAAAACTACTTTTACAAAGCAGAACTGGTTTAGAGTTGATTTTCCCTGACCGAGGCCTTCATTATTTTAAAAATTACAATCTTCTCTGGAAACTATATCTAAAGGAAAAAGGCTTAGTTGTATCAAACATTTATTGATGGCTTATAATACAGAATAAATTGTATCAGATTATACCTTATTCTTCTTCTCTTTGGTAAATGAGCATAGTCTCTTTCTTCTCTTTCCTCTTTGGACATTGATTTGTGATTAGCTGTTAAACTGAAAATTGGGCGGGACCATTCATCTACAAAAGATAGAAAACAAAATTTAATCTCAGTCTCTCATACATAAATTTATACAAACTCCTTTAAACATTTTTTCCTGCAACAATAGATTGATATGCTGTAGCTAAATATCCCTTGTTGTCTCTAATGAAACTTGTATTGTTCACCATGATATGCACTATTCAAAAATTTACTTCTTCACATGTAAGTATTCAATGTGGCCAAAGAAGTGAACATTCTGAAATTGAGAAACTAAAACATATAATCATCCACATATTTAAATTTGATTCATACAAGCTTTGAGGAGTTACTTTACTCCTGTACACTTTACTGATTACTCATTTATGCAAATTCTTTTTATATATCTATCATGTCTGAATGGTCACAACAAGATTGCATGTCATGCTTAGCATATAGTTTTAGCCCTGGAGTTGTCAGTATATTGTACTTATGAGTTTGACTGTTCCTATAGTATATTTTGCCTTAGTTCTCTTGTCTAATGTACATGATGTAGTACTGGAGAAATGGGTGACAAAACATTAAAAGTGCATTCAACATAATTCATATTATACTAAGCAAACAGAATGCAGGTGTCTGAGATATGTTTTAAGTCTTTGCATGCTAAAACTTGTTACTGTCAAGTTGCTGACTAAATATGAAATCATCCTGTTCAGGATTATCTGACAAATGCTTGAACATTTGTTCGCCAAAACAGACAGAAAAGATTACTGCAATATAGCCCATTCTCCTAGAGTGAGGATATAATAAGAAGTAACATCGGTTCTCTGTTTTCTTGCATCTCTCTCTGGTGTTTTTATAAAGATATCAGTCCTGAATATGATACTTACTAATAAGTTTCCCACATCTTTCTCTATTTTTCTTTATCTCTCTTGGGTGTTTATATAAGTACATAACAGCTTTACCAATACCACTACTTTTTAATGAATCTTGATTTATAATTGGAAACTACAAAAAAATAGATACATGTATTTACACAATTTCTAGATAAGAAGATATGATTGGGGTTCAACAAAATATTTCTATGTCTCTTTATGACGTTACATTTTGTTGCATGTAGCCTTTTCACCTATTTTTTATATTTTTTTTATTTTAGTCAATGTATAGACATCATTGTAATTCCATAATATGACTGGAATTTACTTAATTTTCTGTTGGTTTACTGTTATCTGATGAAAACATAGATTACAAAAAAATTGGCCCACATCATAAACAATTTGTAATGGGAGACTACTGAAATTTACTCCAAGTTATTTCTTGTTTTTGTCTATTATTTTTACCCAAATCATACTCTTAATGACAAAGTTTGAAGGTGGAAAATCTGGTCAGAATCCCAAATAAGAAGTCTACATGTCTTCTATTTGTACACATTGTAGAAAAGAAGCATAATGAATGAAGCCAGTTCAACAATCTGGCCTTGTAGTTTCAAAGGATAAAAGATCACAAATTCAAGAGCTGTCTCTTTTGCCTGTTTTCATCAGATTTTTCATATTTCCTGCAGAGTTTTGTTTAGTTTTTGGCAATGAAAATAAAAATGTTGACACACAACAATTGAAAAGTCATGGCAAAAACTCATAATGACCAGTTTGAGCTGAAAATATTGGGAATATCAAACATCACATAATTATACGTCTATCTTGAACTTATAACCACTTCAGCTTAAAGCATGTTAGGCAGCAGTTACCAGCTTAGATGTCAAGATGCTTACCAATTAGTATGTCTCTGGTAAAGAATGTTGGTGCTACTGCAATATAAATTGTATTTCTAGTGTTATAAATTGAAACAAATATCTACCTCTTGCAAAACTTTCAAAAAGTTTTCTCTGATCTGTAAATGTGGTAAACTTTTGTCTGGTAAGGGAGCTAACCATTCCTGAAATAAAATGAAAATGTTCTATTGGTTATAAAACAGTGTTAACATATATGCAAATTGTCAAGAAAAAGAAAGCATTTTTGGCTCTGGATGCAATAATTTCACTATGATATCAAAACATAGGCTCATTTATACCTTTTGGCTAAATGAGCATACATTCAACAAGTAGATAATAATAAAATGCATCCGAGTTATATTATTTTGGCTAGTGTTGTGCTAATATTAACCCTTTAACTTGTTTTAGGTTGCATTTCTGTAAATATTGACAATGCAATTTCCCATAGGAACTCCTTTTATGGCTAAAACTGTACCACTTTTACTATGAAGTTTTGAAAAAAATCTTATCCTAGAATTGAAAGTTCATATGCACCACAATTTTTTTCAAAGGTCAAAATATAGGGCTGTGCGGCATATTTTCAACGTTTATATGCCCTGAACTTCTCAGAGTTTAAACTTACACTAATTTTCTTAACTACCCCTACCTCGAATGAAAGGTTACCACAGATTTCAATGTAAACAATATGCACGTGTTTATTTACTGGTAACATTCCCAAGTTCTGTCTCTGCGATATGGAACACAGAGAGCACAACTGGGAACCAGTATGTAAACAAAATGAATTTTCTATGAATATTCAATTACTCCCCAAAAAAGGCGTGTTTTGAGAAACAGCTGTATTTACAAAGTGCAACCTATACAGACATTTATTCAAATAGAAAACTCTCTAAAATCAGTTTTTCTCACATTAATACTCATTTATCAGAATTAAAGTCTTAAAGAAATCACTGTGTATACTCTAAGTTTTTCTTTACTATACATTTTATACCCCCTCCCCTGTTTCAATTTTTTAAAGAATTTGAAAACAAGACTTTAATTATTGCCAGCTTACCCTATTTGCATATTTTCTGATAAAAAATGCCTAGAACCTGTTAAAAACTGTTTTGATAACATATTGAAAGCATATCAGAATATCATAAATGTAATGTTTAGCAGTCAATCATTACAACATTCAAGATTATATAAAGTATCCAATCCAGCCTCTATCTCCAGTCCACATCTTACTGTATGCCTATTTGTCAATTAAAGAACACATTTTCTGCCTCAAATGGTCAATTTAGAATTCTTGTCACAACAGTATCATCTTTAACCATATATCTGACACAATTTAGCTACTATATATACTAGAAGTGTTCAAACAAAGCCATATTTGCAATAGTTGTATGTGTGCAGATACCAGTCTGAGATATAAATTCACTTAAAATGTTGTAGAGATGACTGCTAACATTTGATTTTTGCATAACTTCCAAGCATAGTTATTGTTTTCTATATCAAGAACTTTAAAATCATAAAATCATAGCATTTACAAGTTAAATTATTTGTTTTATGACCCAGGGGGTAGGCAATTTTCTATGTTTCTTGCCCCTGGGGCCTCAAATTTCCTAAATAATTCTGCTGTTTCTAGCAATTTGGAATATTTAGTACATATTCAGGATAGAACACACTATTGTAAGTTTTCTTGAGATATTTTTGTTTTTCTAGCTTGTATTTATTATGCCGTGGTGACAAAAAAGCAGATTTAGGTGTTGCGGCTTACTTTTGGGTTATCGAAAGGACACAAATACCCCATAAATAATATTCAGGAAGAATCTATGAGTTTCAATGACTGCGAAGAGTAAATATAAGCACTTCTTAACAATTTAACTTACAAATATGCAAATATTATGATTTAATTTTGTATCCAGGACTTTAAGTAAACTATGCATACTGTAAACTGTGAATTTATGCTGAGTCATCATATTTAAGGCCCAGGAGTCTATCAATCTTCATTAAATATTTATAAAACTTCTTATTTGAGTTAATTTCTTTAAAATCTGTGAAATAAAGCAAATTTGGTTAAATTCTGAATGTTCCCCTTTTTCACCCTATATAGGTTGCATTTCTGTAAATATTGACAATGCAATTTCCCATAGGAACTCCTTTTATGGCTAAAACTGTACCACTTTTACTATGAAGTTTTGAAAAAAATCTTATCCTAGAATTGAAAGTTCATATGCACCACAATTTTTTTCAAAGGTCAAAATATAGGGCTGTGCGGCATATTTTCAACGTTTATATGCCCTGAACTTCTCAGAGTTTAAACTTACACTAATTTTCTTAACTACCCCTACCTCGAATGAAAGGTTACCACAGATTTCAATGTAAACAATATGCACGTGTTTATTTACTGGTAACATTCCCAAGTTCTGTCTCTGCGATATGGAACACAGAGAGCACAACTGGGAACCAGTATGTAAACAAAATGAATTTTCTATGAATATTCAATTACTCCCCAAAAAAGGCGTGTTTTGAGAAACAGCTGTATTTACAAAGTGCAACCTTTAGCCATCCAGAGTTGTAATTATTAGACTTGAATAAGCTTTAACATAATGAAGAATTGCATGTAAAAAATTGTCAGAATATGTCAATTATTGTCAAAATCAGCAGATGTATAAATCAACAAAGAGAAGTCTCACTGTCATTGCATTGAGAATTCCATGATCCAGAAAAGTTTCCTGTAAATCAGCCCTGTAAAATAAAATATTCACTTCATGAGATAAACATATCTAAAATCTAAATAAAATTCTAAATATACAACTCCTAAGTGAGGGTCCTACTCAGACAAAAATATCAATTTTCTTTCCTTCAAGGAGCTACATGATGTTCAGTTACTTGTTGAATATTTTGAATATTCAAATTATTGGATTAGTTTATTCTAGAAATATTATTCATATATGAGCCTCGTTCTATGTCATCTTTAACAGGATCATATTGTGTACCAGATAACATTTTATTAAACCACCCAATATTTGTAGTGGAGAGCCCTTGTTCTTTAACAGGATCATATTGTGTACCAGATAAGATTTTATTAAACCACCCAATATTTGTAGTGGAGAGCCCTTGTTCTTTAACAGGATCATATTGTGTACCAGAAACCACCCAATATTTGTAGTGGAGAGCCCTTGTTCTTTAACAGGATCATATTGTGTACCAGATAAGATTTTATTAAACCACCCAATATTTGTAGTGGAGAGCCCTTGTTCTTTAACAGGATCATATTGTGTACCAGATAAGATTTTATTAAACCACCCAATATTTGTAGTGGAGAGCCCTTGTTCTTTAACAGCTATGCCTTTACATGATGAGCTGTTGGTGCGTATTTCTAAAACATCTAGAAATGGTTGCACTAGACTTCAATCGTTATGGACTAGGATTGTCAGTTTTCCTACTGAAGGTCTGTGGTTCTCTCTGTGCACTTCGCTTCCTCCACCGATAAAAATTATTGTCCCGAAATAGCACAATAGTGTTGAAAGTGGTGTAAAACACCAATCAATCAAATAATCAGCCTGCAAATAACCTTATCAAACTTTGACATGTAATAAACTTTGTCTCTCAAATAATCTGTAAACCAATTTAAATGACTATGCTGAGAACTAAGTTTGAACAAATATACAAGAAAGTAGACATGGATGACAAACATATTCCATCTGTTCAATAATATTCCACGAGTCCACTATAAATAGTGAAGGACAATTATTAATCATTCTAAGCATCTGTACATGGTACCAATGTTGTTATACATACTTGTATTACATGGTACCAATGTTGTTATACATACTTGTATTATATGGTACCAATGTTGATATACATACTTGTATTACATGGTACCAATGTTGTTATACATACTTGTATTATATGGTACCAATGTTGATATACATACTTGTATTACATGGTACCAATGTTGTTATACATACTTGTATTATATGGTACCAATGTTGTTATACATACTTGCGTAACTGTGAAGTAACAGAAAGAAGAAATTTTAACTTTTTGATTGCAGGTTTCTTTGCTCTGTTCAATTCCCTGTCACCCTACAAACAAAAATAATGATAAAGATTTGTAAAATAGTTTTAACATCTCCCTATAATTTGTAAACAGGTATATGATAATGAAGGTTTGTAAAAACTTTTAAATTTCTCCTTACTTAGTTTCATGTACACAAACCTGTGTTAATTACAAAATATACCTCGAGACATGTATTAATCAACACTATTTATAAGTCAAATATATATAAATAATGTTTGGAAGAGTCACTAAGCATACTTAGTGGAATAAAGGAAAAAAATGTAGGAAAAAAAAAGGAATAAAGTGGGTCTCATTGGGGTCTAAGCGTGACGCAAGATTGCTGATTTTTTGTAAGCGTGACACGTGAAAGTCGAATTTTTGTGCCATGAAAACAGAAAATGGCGTCCAGCGGGACCTGGGAAATTACCAATAAATGAGAATTGCTAAGTACATAGTGTAAGCGGGCTACAGGAATCTGTCAAAACAGTAAGAGAGATCTGGATCAGAACCCCCCCCCCCAATGAATACAATGTAAAAAACACATTTTCAAACAAATTATAATTTGTTGTACTCAGGACAAGTTAAAAGGCATGTTGTTAACCCTCAACAGGAGGATTGCAGTTTAAACAAAAAGTGTTCTCTGATAAAAATTGATTAAACAAATAAGTTGTTTATTTTGGTTGCTAGCATTTTCTAAGTTGACAATAACTGGCAATACATTTCCTTATCCTAAAATTGAAAGGTTTAAATATTAAATCAGTTCTATATCTAGATCTACTTTTAAGGGGGGAGACAGGATCTTTTTCAGGATGTCGGGATTGGGTGTTTTTTAAGCTTGGGATTTGGGATTGACCCTTTCGGTATATAATGGGATTTCTTTTTTCGAATTTCGGAATGTCGGGATTTATTTTTTTATAAATTTAGGACCTGGGGATTAAATTTTTTTAAGCCCGGGATCTCGGGATCAGGACCCCTCTCCCTCTCTGAAATATAAATAAACCTGGGATTATGTGCCAAGATTCTGTTACACAATTTGCAGAAACTAAAACTACCATAATATAGGGTCCCATCTGAACAATTCTTGTGTATTAAGATATCCTTTGTCAGTTTTTGTTTAAACAATTCATTTTAAAGCTTTCGGGTAATGAACAATATAAATATAAACAGATAATTTTATCTGTTATGTTTTGAAACTTCCTTTTCAAAAAAAAATCATGGAAAAAGCAAAAAAACACAAACAGAAAAATTTAGCGCATCTTTCATTTCAATGAAAATCAACAACAATGTATAATACAGAAATATATTAAGCTTATCAAGAGATGAGTTTGTTATTGACATAGCTTAAATGGGCTGCAAGTCCAGTAACTTAATACCATAACATTTTACCTCTGCAGCTTCCTTCATTTTACAAATCATGTCAGCAATTAAATCATCATTATCATTTATAAGATCTACGTCCTTTCTTTTATTTCCTTTTTGTCTTCTTTGTTCTGCTTTCTTTCTTTCAATCATTAAATCAAAGTCTGAGACGAAATCTCTAAAATGTAAATTAAATATCAAAGAAAATAAGCAGAAAGTTTAATCTGAATTAGACATAGCATAAGATCACATCTGAATTAGACATAGCATAAGATCACATCTGAATTAGACATAGCATAAGATAACATATTTTCAATGAAATTGATGTAATCAATGATTATGAATGAAGTTACAATTTTCAATGTGTAAGACAACATGACTTCAAGATCAGTAGCTCAAGGACCTGGTACTCGGAGCATGCTTTAAGTTCCTCTGGGCATTCAATGATATAATAATATTTAGTATTGCTTTATTGGGTCTAGGTTTTTTTATTTGTCATCTGTGATACAAGCATCTTTTGAGCTCTGTATTTTTTTTCTGAATAATTTTTATTGTGAGCCTTTCACTATACTTCTTTCTCATCTTGAGATTGAGAAGAAAAAAAGTAGGGGCACATCTCCTCCCTTTACTACGAACATTCAGAAAGTGTTCAGAGGTCATCTTTGTAGATTTTTGGGTGTTTTTTGTCAATTTATGTGTTTTCTATCACATAAACGCATTACAACATAATGTGAAACTCATCTAATTGCATATTTTTCCACATGTGACATGTTTTGAGCAACCCCGAAATAATGATTTCATAGACAAAAGTAGTGGAAAGATTAATTGATAACTTCTTAACATCCAGCTCTGCAAATTCTACATGCATAATCAGGACTATGCAAATACAATATTTATGTAACCAGATTATACAAGACAGACTCACTGATTCATACCTTTTATGTGTTAGTTTAACAATTTAACTTCACACTGGTTTTTTATAAAAGTAACGATGTATACAAATGTAATTGTTTAACTTATATTTTTGTTTTTCACAGTAAACCACAGTAAATGACATAATTAATGATTTTCTTATTACTGTAAATTAAGAAATTATTGTGTGTATTTATTATTGCCATTTTGTCATTTTAGACTAAAATGAGATTTTGATTTTTGCGATATTCAGAAAAATCCTGTTTCATTCATATAAAAAAATTAAAAAAAGTTTTGATTATAGTCGCATTTTTTCGCAATCATTTCTGAATTTACAGTAATCCGACATTACAAACTGCTGATGTTAATCTTACTCTTGATCCCTTGCTTGCTTCCTAAGTGCTTCTTCGTTCTCATCATCAGATAATTCTGGTAGAACCTGACCATCATCTTTCCCTGTGGCCATTCCTTCATCATTTTCATCATCTGATACACAAATGATACAATAGCTAAAAGCAAGAAATACAGTTTTTGGCTAGAAACTAGAATTACTAGATACCCACTTTCCAAGTCTATGGATACATTCCTGATGTTATTGACATTCTAAGAACATATGGACTTATTCAATATCTTACTGAATATATCGATACGGGTAGTTTCCCATCAAAAAGTCAATGGAAATCGATTGTTCACAAAACAGTTAATGAACAACAGTCAGTCAACTGGTTAGACCCTATTGCGTTAGATGACAATTTTATACGTTTTAGAAATATTCACAAAACAGTTTCTATGACAAACTTCTGGGAAAAAACACAATCGTTTGCAGAAATAAGAAATTCATATTTTATTACAAAACTGTTAGCTGATATACCAAATTCATCAGGAAATAAATGCGTCGCATGCGAAAATGACTTTAATGATGTCTATGTACATGCATGTTGTTCTTGCATCTGTATTACAGAGCTGTGTGATTTGTGGTGGAATATGATTATCGAGAATTTTTCCCTACAACTTTATTGTGAACTAAGTAAATATGATGGTGAGGATATACATGTATATCAAATTTTACTAGGAAGAAGTCCATTAAATTTAAGTGCCGAAAATTCAGAGTTTGAGAGGCTTTGTCACGCCCATGTGGTTCAGTGCATAGCTACATATGGACGTTGTGTCAGGTTAGGCAATACATGATATGTCATCATTGGAGATTACATAAGGCCTTAATGCTGAGAGACTAAAGTGTATATATGTGTCTGTATATGTAAACCAGATGCTCCACAGGGTGCAGCTTTATACGACCGCAGAGTTTGAACCTTGAACAGTTGGGGCAAGTATGGACACAACATTCAAGCTTGATACAGCTCTGAACTTGGATTGTGATTAAAAAGTTGACACAACATAGGTTTCTGACACAGAATGAATGTGGTCTAAGAACTTAAACTTAATCAAAGAGCAGATTGCTCTGAGGGATACAATTGCTATTGTTTTCATTGACACATGTATACATGTAGCTGGATAATATTATTTTCAAAACTAATTCAACTGCACATGTAAAATGTAATTTACGTAATCTGAATAGTTACAAAATAGCCAATCCCGGTTAAAAGTGTATGAACAATGTACTTAGGCCTATTGTGTTTTATTTTTGTACTATCAATTCCAAGTTTACTTTCCACAGCAGTCACTGAGACTCAGAGTGAGAGAAGTATTTCACTTCGTATCTAATCACCTATTTTCCTACGTTAATTCTAGGAGGAACCCCATTCCTATCTCTTTAAATATTTAATTTCCTGTGGGTCAGTGATCATGACTCCTTTCCGTACACATTCCTCTAAAATTGTGATTGTTTTTAATATAATACGAGGTTTATCGACAGAACATGTTATTTTTTCTGAACCTAATGTCTTATTTCAGAATTCACAGAAGTGACTTCCGGAAGGGAGACAACTTGAAACGATAATATGGAAGATCCATTTCGCCTGAAGGGGTTAATAAACCTTAACGATGTGGACTAATTTATTTTAATTTAAATGATGCATATGATTTAAAATTATGTAACAACAATAACCCTCAATAGCAGACATAAATAGAAAGGATCCCATGAGTTAATCAATCGAGTGGGGAATCCAGAGCAACCATTTAAGCTGGTACCCCTTGAAGTCAAGAAAACTATATACATGTGCATAATTACCTAAACAAACCCTGTAGTAAGAACGTATATTAAACCTAAATGGTTCTCTATTTTTTATGGAAGTACAATATCAAATATCAGTTTAATAACGGTGACATATAAGTAAAACTCCACTTCAGTTCTTATATGACAGAAATAGATTTATCGGAATTCAGAGAACTCTAGCATTTTTATCACAACTGGGGAATTCCCTCTGACGTGTTTCTAAATTTATAAAAACACTAAATATAAATACTGCTTGATTCTGATTTTCTGTGCTGTTAAAAACATGCATATAAGCAAAGGGAAATATCAAACATGAAGATTTTGAAAAGAACATTAGGTCATAGTTATTTCATTTTTAGTTTTACGAATCCGCTGACCCTAACTTTTTCGAACTGACTCTGTACAGCGCTTGAAAGAATAGGAATTTATGCTTAGCAATCGATGTTAGAAAGGACTTGAATGTTTTTGGCCACCATGGGGCAGTGGTTCTGTATAGTTGGTTTTGATTTTGAGTGTCCTGTTTCCAAGGGGTGTGTATCGAGACAAAGTCATTGTCAGGGAATCCTTGTCCTGTGAAAGTCTGATGGAGGTGAATTATTATGCAGGTATGTAGTTTTAAATTGGAATTTCATCAAGATGAAAAGCCATTTTTAAATATGAAAGTATGCAACATTTGTGTGTTGGTGAAATGCATGAAAACAATATTTATAGCTGTGATTTTGTAGTAGTTTCTATCTGAGATTTTTTTGTTATATGTGTAAAAACTGCAGTTTGTTTTTGGAAGGTCTTTTGTTTGGAAGTTTTTTTTCTTCCTCCTACCCATTCTTTTCTTCACAGGTGTCCGTAAAACGAAATAAAAAAAAAAAAAAGAAAATCTCGATTTTTTTTTTCTCGTCCTCCTACCCATTGGTTTTGTAAGAAAATTTCGTAAAACTAAAAATATAATAACTATGGCCTTATAGGAAAGTTGTCTAAGTTCAACCCCTTTGTTTGTTTTTACCTTTTAAACCAAGACAATCATAAAAATCTGAGATGGTCCTTAATGTTTAGAATAAAACGGTTGACGTGAGGTTATTGTCCTGAGCCACTGGTATAAGTCTACAGATTGCTTGAAAGCAATCGTATCCCAAAAACTTAAAAAATCTAAATTGGACATTTACCTATTATGGTCCAATATCCAAAATCTAAATACATGGTTAGATTCAGCATATCAAAGAACCCCAAGAATTCAATTTTTGATGAAATTAAATAAAGTTCAATTTTGGACCCTTTAGACCTCAATGTGGACCAATTTGATAACGGGCCCAAATATCAAAAATCTAAATACATGGTTAGATTCAGCATATATCAAAGAACCCCATATATTCAATTTTTGTTGAAATCAAACAAAGTTTAATTTTGGACCACGATTTGGACCAACTTGAAAACTGGCCCCATAAGCAAAAATCTTAATACATGTTTAGATTCAGCATATCAAAGAACCCCAAGGATTCAATTTTTGTTGAAATCAAACAAAGTTTAATTTTGGACCCGATTTGGACCAACTTGAAAACTGGGCCCATAATATAAAATCTAAGTACATGTTTAGATTCAGCATATCAAAGAACCCCAAGAATTCAATTTTTGTTGAAATCAAACAAAGCTGGACCCCGATTTGGACCAACTTCAAAGTTGGGCCCATAATCAACCAGATGCTCCGCAGGGCGTAGCTTTATACGACCGCAGAGGTTGAACCCTGAACGGTTGGGGCAAGTATGGACACAACATTCAAGCTGGATTCAGCTCTAAATTTGGATTGTGATTAAATAGTTGACACAGCATAGGTTTCTGACACAGAATGAATGTGTTCTAATAAACTTAAAATTTTTGTTTTCTCTTAGAGCAATTCACTATGCTTTGAATATTAATCCTCTCAAAAAAATGTTTGAAGAAATTTTCTTTTTTATTTATGAAATTTCAAATGAGAAAAATTGAACCCAATTTTTTAAATCACATCCCCCTTTCCCTTATTCCAAAACTAATCTCAATTAAAATTTCTAATGGAGTTTGCAACAATAACTACTCATTTAAATACATCATAAAATATTAAGATGTAAAAAAACTGCTTGTTATCACTGAATGGTAAAGATTATTTTAATTTATCAGTTGGTAGTAAAAAGTGAATATACATTGTATATTGTATATAACAAAGATTTAAGTTGATTCTGGACAAAGAAAGATAACTCCAATTAAAAAAAAATCTTGCTATTGCACAATATTTTGCAATTAGATATTTCTTGCTTACTATTCTGGACAAAGAAAGATAACTCTAATTAAAAAAAAATTTGCTATTTCACAATATTGTGCAATTTGATATTTCTTGCCATTGCGCAATACTGTGCAATTGAAAAGACTTGCTATTGCACAATACTTAATATAATAATTTTAGATCCTGATTTGGACCAACTTGAAAACTGGGCCCATAATAAAAAATCTAAGTACATTTTTGGATTCAGCATATCAAAGAACCCCAAGATTTCAATTTTTGTTAAAATCAGACTAAGTTTAATTTTGGACCCTTTGGACTTTAGTGTAGACCAATTTGAAAACAGGACCAAAAATGAAGAATCTACATACACAGTTAGATTTGGTATATCAAAGAACCCCATTTATTCAATTTTTGATGAAATCAAACAAAGTTTAATTTTGGACCCCGATTTGGACCAACTTGAAAACTGGGCCAATAATCAAGAATCTAAGTACATTTTTAGATTCAGCATATCAAAGAACCTAACTGATTCATTTTTTGTCAAAATCAAACTAAGTTTAATTTTGGACCCTTTGGACCTTAATGTAGACCAATTTGAAAACGGGACCAAAAGTTAAGAATCTACATACACAGTCATGACAGTTAGATTCGGCATATCAAAGAACCCCAATTATTCAATTTTGATGAAATCAAACAAAGTTTAATTTTGGACCCTTTGGGCCCCTTATTCTGTTGGGACCAAAACTCCCAAAATCAATACCAACCTTCCTTTTATGGTCATAAACCTTGTGTTTAAATTTCATAGATTTCTATTTACTTATACTAACGTTATGGTGCGAAAACCAAGAAAAATGCTTATTTGGGTCCTTTTTTGGCCCCTAATTCCTAAACTGTTGGGACCTAAACTCCCAAAATCAATACCAACCTTCCTTTTGTAGTCATTAACATTGTGTTTAAATTTCATTGATTTCTATTTACTTAAACTAAAGTTATTGTGCGAAAACCAAGAATAATGCTTATTTGGGCCCTTTTTGGGCCCCTAATTCCTAAACTGTTGAAACCAAAACTCCCAAAATCAATCCCAACCGTTCTTTTGTGGTCATAAACCTTGTGTCAAAATTTCATAGATTTCTATTAACTTAAACTAAAGTTATAGTGCGAAAACCAAGAAAATGCTTATTTGGGCCCTTTTTGGCCCCTAATTCCTAAAATGTTGGGACCAAAACTCCCAAAATCAATACCAACCTTCCTTTTGTGGTCATAAACCTTGTGTTAAAATTTCATAGATTTCCATTCACTTTTACTAAAGTTAGAGTGCGAAAACTAAAAGTATTCGGACGACGACGACGACGACGATGACGACGACGACGCATATACAACTCGTCTAAACATCAACCCAACAATGTTAGATCTGTAAATTTGCTTTCGCAAATTTTTTGTTCTTCCCTCGCCAGGATTCGAACCCATGCTACTGAGATATTGTGACACCAAACTATTAACTTACTTCAAATTCTTCTTCTTCATCACTGGAGCCAAAAATGTTTGCAATCAATTCACCAACTTCTGATCTGTAAAATAGTTATCATAACATTATAGACTGAAATTGTATATAGTTGTGTTTTCATTGAACTTAATTTTAATTTGGGATCCCAAATGCTTTTGGTCACACAAGAAGCAGTTGATATGTTGTTTTTATAAACCAATTTATGAAGGACATACAGCATGTACAGTGAATAAATGCATTTCTGAAGATGTTAAAGAAAAAATAAACATTATAGCCATGTTATTCAGCAAATGTTAATATATGATATTACTCATGCTTCATTTATTATAAACTGTCCAAGCATGAATAAAAGGATTTCAACTGTTTGCCCCACGATTTAATTTTATTAAAATAAGAGGCTTATAGCGTCTCTGAAAGCTCATTAAAATTATTAAAAAGTTACCTTGAAAATAGAAGGCAACGTTTTAAGATTGGCAACACTTACAGTGACTGTGAAATACTGATAAGGGGGGGAGGGGGCCCCAAGGGTCAATTCTTGGTCCAGTGTTGTTTAATGTCTTTATTAATGATATTTTCTAGTGTGTACAAGACAGTACAATTTAAAATTATGCAGATGATAATAAACTGTCTTACTGTGACAATAATGTAGATAATTTAGTAAAAACACTTGAAAATGACAGTGAATCAAAGCCTTAAAGGCTGTAAAAGCAATTGCTGCCATGTTAATGTTTGGGGACTTTTATTTTTCATCCACATATATACAAGAATTAAACCTGACATGAGTGTTGTCTAGTTAAAAGTAAGAAGGTTTTAACTTTATATAAATAAAAGACTTTAGCAGAAAGTCATTTTTAATATGTTTTATATTTCACAAGGAGACAACACGTTTACCAGGCTAAAGTTGGGGTCAAATATACATGTGCTGAAACATATAACTCAAAAAGAAATCATCATGGATTATCCCCTGGTAGTGTTTGTAACTTCCTTGGCAATAATTTCCTTTATTGATTTAATTTTAACAATTTTCATTATTAATTTATATTTAACCATTAACACAAATGATTAAGTTAAAACATTTCAACTTTCCAGACGCAAATGTTAAAAAACGGGAAAGAAATAAAATATCTTACAAGACATAAACATGTAAAGAATAAATGTATATTTCAGCTTAATAAAAATATTTTCATAATGTTACTTTGTCATCATTTTTAAAAGTAAGTCCCAAACATTATTGCTCAGTTGATATGTGTCCTTCTGATGCGGTACGAGCACAGGCACTTGTTTCTATCCATATAAATAGTTTTATATGGATAGTCGACCTTCCTGTGGATAGAAACAAGTGCATGTGGGTACGAGATAACTACAATTCTCATGCAATCCCGAAAAGGGGGGTCATCACAGACAAACATGACATTAAATCGTTATCACTGAACTAGTATATATATTGTATAGGGGCCAGCTGAAGGACGCCTCCGGGTGCGGGAATTTTTCGCTGCATTGAAGACCTGTTGGTGACCTTAATTCTGCTGTTGTATGTTTTTCTATGGTCGGGTTGTTGTCTCTTTGACAAATTCCCCATTTCCATTCTCAATTTTATTATACGAACAAGAACAAACAGCTCTACGTTGCTTTGATATTTATCAATTTTCAGGAAACATTGCGAAAAATGATCTTCAATATTTCGAAAACATGTGAAATAAAATTGCTAACACGGTGGACCGTCGAGTGTTAACAAACGTAGTAGACTTGTTCACTGAAAAGACGAGGATAATGGTTTCATCTGACATTTGTTATGCAAACCCAGTTTTGATCATGATATTTAAAAAGACGTACTTTTTTTCAATCTATGTATTAAAAAACTAGAAAATTCCAAATTGTAAATATCTCTTCATCTGGACCGACTTGGCATCTACTACGTTTGGACGGGTCCATTTCATTAGTAAGGTGATCGATAAATATTACGGAGTTTTGACAGAAAAGGAAAACGAACTTATTGTTATGTGTTTTCAACAAGGGTTTCGTTCCGCTAAATTATTTGCGCAAATAAAGTTTGTCTATTTTTAGATTACAGGTAATAATTTGACACTACGCATTAACCATTGTAGTGATTTTGATTTTACGATAAATGTATGAATGAACGATAATTTTATGAATGAACAAGAGCACCTGACCTCTTAAAGAAACACAAATTAAACATAAAAAACCGTATTTATTAGGAGATAATTCAGTTAAATTTTCAATACTAAATCAACAACTGAAATGAATCCATATTTTGTTGAAACATCGTACGAACGGCGGAAAACGGAATCGCATTTATAAAAATGTACTTTTTTTCACTCGGACTTCTATGTTATTTGATAGTCGAACGGTTGACCCTTTAAATACAAAAATACATCTACAAGAACATATTCTGAAACTTCTTAAATCCACTAACTTTTTTTTAAAGTTTCAAGCTATGTATTGCATTAGAAAACATACATAGGTGTTAAAGAATGACTAACCAGGAGCCTGTTTAACAAAATACTATGGCTTGATCTGGGCGGAGTCTCTGATCTGGGTCACAAAGATGGCCATACGCGACGGCATAAAAGCAATTGCTTTAAAAAATGATAAGATGGTTTTCACAAAATTTAATGAAAGCAAATCCGGATAAGTTCCAAGCAATTGCTATTGGGAAAAAGCCAAAAAATTATAATTTAACTTTTAATTTAGAAGGCAATAAAATTTCATGTGATGAAGATGTTAAACTCCTTGGTGTAACGATAGATTTTGAACTAAATTTTGATAAACATATCTCACAAATTTGTAAAAAAACTTCTAAACAACTAAACATTCTTAAATGTATTGGCAAATAACTAAAGAGGTTGGGACGTCTTAACAGCTTACTACTCTTTCACTCTTTCAAATTTTAATTATTGTCCAGTAATTTGGCATTTCTGTAGTGTAAAATAAACACAAAAAAATTGAAAGAAATACAGGAAAGAGGTCTCTGCTTCATATATGAAGACTATATAAGCAGCTATGAAAATTTACTTTTAACTTCTAAACTTCCATCTTTAAAAACTCACAGACTTAGAACCATTGGAATTGAAACATTTAAAATTGTAAACAAAAGTCACAGTTATCTTCATGACCTAATAAATATCAAAACTCAACGTTGTAACTTTAGATCTAAGGATACAGCTGACATACCCAGAGTTAAAACTACAAAATATGGGTTAAAATCATTTCGTTTCAGTGCTGAGCAGTTATGAAATGAGCTGCCAAACCACATAAGACAGGAAACTTAATTTTTCCAATCTAATACAGACCAGGAATGTTATTTGCTTGTGTGTAATTTATTATAATGTTGATTTTAAAAAGCTCACTAAAGCTTGTGTTACTTTGTTTACTATGTATCAACAATAAATAAAACTTTGATTTGATTTGATACAGAAACCTATCAACATAAACAACACAATGACATCTAGGGTCAACATACTTGTAGGTTAGATGAGTTCCACTGAAATTGAACTCTTCAGAGTAATATCTTTATTTGTTACAGCCTCATAAACATTTTGATACAGTATAGTGAAAGTATACATTTGTATATGTAAATGTGCATACATTTGTATAAGTGAATAAGTAAACATTTTTATCCCCGGCTTAGTATATATTTAGGATTTTGATTGGTTAACGCACGTCGTTACAAAACCCATAGCCCCTGGGTGTTGCTATCCCATATCCCAGGACGTTGCTAACCATTATCCCGCGGAACTTCACGCAAGTTTTCCTTAGTTCCATGATTGCCCCTTGTGAAATATTGAATTCTGTAGATTATCCATGATGTTTGTAATTAAATATTTAATTCATTAACGATTTTGTCCTATTATGCCGATCATTTGTACACTCATTTCATCAAATGCATCACTTGACTGCCACATTTTCAAGGAATGGGACTACTGACCTAGCTATGCAAATGACCCACGTTGAAGTCACACCATCTATGACGTAACTCTCACAACATTGAGCGCCAAATTTAACTCAATCCGATTTCTCTGTCTCCGTATTAAAAACGTCTTATATTTGACTACCTGTAGGGTTCTACCAAAGGTAGTACCCTACACTCCGTAAAAAATATGTAAAATTTCCAAATTTCAATAAAACTTTTTTAGATAATGAAAAAAACGTTGTTTTCACGTTACACTTTGTACCAAAATTTCCATAAAACTCGCCCGAATCGGACTAAGACCGGGGATAAATTCGTTATCTACGTTAATATCTGTAGATATGGGTATTTTAACACCCTTCAGTACCCTGTACACCCTTCGGCTACGCCTCATGGTGTACTGGGGTACTTCAGGGTGTTAAAATAGCCATATCTACGGATATGAATGTAGATAACTTATAGTATAAGTCTATGTGTATAAGGGAATAAGTATACATTTGTATATGTCCATGTGTATAAGTGAATAAGTATACATTTGTATAAGTGAATAAGTTTGCATTTTATATGTAAATAATTATATATTTGTAAATGTGAATAATTTCTGTTGTCATCTGCTATTTGGTAGGGTTGTCTCTTTGACACATTCTCCATTTCCATTCTCAATTTTATATATTTCATGCATTAATAAGTACATTTATACTTAGTAAGTAATACTTGTAGGAGGAAATGTTGACAGCTTAATACTTACTCTTTGTCACTTTCATCTTCATCATCACTACCTGTTAAACAAAATAATCATAAATAATTTGTATTTAAACCAAAACTTTTCATCGTAACAAAAATGTAAAAAAAAAAACATTTATATTCTTATCAAACAAGTGTTCATTCTTCATTGGAATAAATACATGTGCAATGTTCCACTCAAAACACATACATGTACATTGAGTTGAATTGCTTTGTTAATCATGGCAGTTGTCAATAACTTAATTGTTAAAATAGTATTTGAAATAAGTATGGATTTTTTTCCCTATCAGCAGCTTGCACCAAAGTTTATTGATCTACTTACAAAAGCATAACTTACTATTAAAACACTTTAATAATATCACCATGATAACAAATGCCTAAACTTGATATTTTAGAATTTAGAATTAAGTAGCATTTGTGAACTCACTTTTTCAATCAATTGGCAATTTACATGTCAAAAGTTGGTAGTAAAATGTATATGATAGCAGTGGTATTTATATGTCAAAAGTTGGTAGTATATGATACATGTAGCAGTGGTATTTACATGTCAAAACTTGGTAGTATATGATAGCAGTGGTATTTACATGTTAAAAGTTGGTAGTATATGATAGCAGTGATATTTACCTGTCAAAAGTTGGTAGTATATGATAGCAGTGGTATTTACTTGTCAAAAGTTGATAGTATATGATAGCAGTGGTATTTACTTGTCAAGAGTTGGTAGTATATGATAGCAGTGGTATTTACTTTTCACATAAAACACAACATAGGTTTCAAAATATCCCATCAGTTCAGAAACCTGTTCCATCTTAAAATCTTGTGTAATAACATAGAGTCAGCATCAACAAAGGGAACAAATCCAATTCTTAATTCAAACTATTTCAACCACTCTGTAATTTCATTTAAAAATCTGACTTTATAACTTAATAAGAAATAAGATTTAAATACCTTTCTTTTTCTTTGTTTTAACCTCATCTTCACTGTCTGATCCTCGTCCACTTCCCGCTGGAGATGCTGATCTGCTTCTTGCTGGTGACCCAGATCTACTCCTATTCCTTGATCCTGATCTACTTCTGGCTGGGGATCCTGATCTACTTCTGACAGGTGACCCTGACCTGCTTCTTGCTGGTGATCTTGACCTACTTCTTGGAGATCCTGATCTACTTCTTGCTGGTGAAGCTGACCTACTTCTAGGAGATCCTGACCTGCTTCTTACTGGAGATCCTGAACGACTTCTTGCTGGTGATCCTGATCTACTTCTAGGAGATCCTGACCTACTTTTTGCAGGTGATGCTGACCTACTTCTAGCTGGTGATCTTGACCTACTTCTAGGGGACCCAGATCTACTTCTGACAGGTGAACCTGACCTACTTCTCACTGGAGACCCAGATCTACTTCTTACTGGAGAGCCTGACCTACTGCGACTTCTTGAACGTGACTTTTGACTTTCACTATGAACTGATCTTGGGCTTCCTACTGGTGAAGCAGGTGCACTTCCACTTCTCATAGAGCGTGGGCTACCACTACCTGCTGGACTGCCTAGTGGGGACTGGGGTCCATTTTCATCCATGATAGGACTACCAGGAGACCGTGGTGGACTTCTTGGACTACCCATTGGAGACATACTGACATCAGGTGATCTGGGTGGACTCTGGTCAGGTGATGCTGGACCACTATTTGGTGACTGAGGCTCTACTTCTTCACGTTCAACTTCTCCGCCATCACTTACATATTCATCATCATTATTACCCAGAATTCCTCCTCCACCTCTGTCTGTTTCATTATCACTTTCCATTTCTGCATCCTGAAATAAATGATATAATATGGATTCCTTTTCTTTCATGAATTCCAATCTTCGTGGATTGAGAGAAACTTACATTTTCATGAATATATAATTTCATAGTTTGGTCAAAGTCTGCAAACAAGCCTTTCAAAAATATGTAATTAGTGCAAAATTTAAATTGTTGGTTTTGCCTGCATCCCAAAAATGCTGTAGCCCATAAATAAAAATGAATTCACCAAAATCAATACTAGCATCTTTCCTATATAGAATACAATAAACATGCTGAATAAAAATTTTACTGGAAAAAAATTCTTTGGTCCACTATAATGGAAATGAGTAAATATTTTTTTAATAAGTTATAAATCTTTAAAAATATCAGACCCTTGAATTGTCTGAAAACTTTCATTTTCTTCTTTCATTCATGCTTTTTTATTTTATGTCACTAATTAATTGAATGTTTTTATTGTTCTGATTGTAATCTTGTTATAGTTTTAAGTAAACAACACATCATGAAATCTATTCTGGGTGTAATCTTGTAATTATTTGAAGTAAACAACATTTCATGAAATCTACTCTGGGTGTAATTGGGTTATGGTTTATGTAAGGATCAAGTCAAGTGATATTCTATATCAGTGGTAATAATGTTAAGGTTTAAGATAAGGAACCAGCCATGAAATCTACTCTGGGTGTAATTGGGTTATGGTTTAAGTAAGGATCAAGTGTTGTCTGTTCTTCTATGGTTGGGTTGTTGTCTCTTTGACACATTCCCCATTTCCATTCTCAATTTTAAGTGATATTTTATATCAGTGGTAATAATGTTAAGGTTTAAGATAAGGAGCCAGTCATCATGGTCATGTGATCTACCTTTCAAATAGGTATATTGGGATTAGTTTTTGCTCTCAATCCTTTATTCATACCTTATTCAAACATTTTTTTGTGAGAAATGACCTGTATTTTTATTTTGCTTGATTTGTCCTTTTAATAATGTAATTACTTGTGGTGAAGCTCTCATATCATATGTTGGTGGTTCGTCTTGTACTGGGGTTAATCTGCCTTCATCCTGTACTGGGGTAAAGCCTCCCTCATCCTGTACTGGTGTACAGCCTCCCTCATCCTGTACTGGTGTACACCCTCCTTCATCCTGTGTTGGGGTACCTCCACCTTCCATCTCATCCATCACAGGAGTAGCTCTTCCATCTTCATCTTGTACTGGTGTACTTCCACCACTTCCTGTAATGTACATGTACAAACAAATAATGTTGTTTATTTCTCATTTAAGTCTACATGAATGTTTTTTTTAATTTCTTTGCAGACCATACTTGTGTATAAAGATTGTGCTGCGAGATTTAATTTTCTTTCATCACCTGTTCATTTACAGTTTATTGATGTAGGATCATGTATGCTTTTTCGTACACATATTTACGGGAGCACAGAATTATACTGAAGGGGGACATCTTATAAATTATTGTTTATTTTGACCAGAAATGAAGTTCCTGACTGTTAACCTGTTGTTTTCCTGACATAAAGGTGAATATAGAGAATCATAAAATACTGAACACTACCTACAATGTACTAAATAATCTAATCCACCAGGAAAGAGAAGAAATGGAAAGACAGCTGGAGATTCAAAACATCAAAATAGATCTTCAAACCCTATTAGCACCAGAAAGTAAGGAGACATACAAAAGAACAGCAGATATAATTGGAGAATAAGTAAAGAGTTCAGGGCCATTTAAAGATTCGTTTAGCCCTGATAACCCCTGATCCTGTGCCTAACAAATTAACCAATGTGTATTGTGTAGAAATACTAACGGAGTAATTTTAAGTACCAGGGACCGCTAGGGTGAAAAAATCCAGCACAACAGTTGTATCAAAATATTGACCTTATAATCAGGATTAGCATGATTAGGATAAAGACATAAACAGGTCAGGATTCATAACCACCAATTGGTGGATTATACCTCAATTGACGTTTAATCCACCAATTGACATATAATGGTATAAACCAATTGATGTATAATTCTTTGTTTTTCAAATCAAATTATTCAACCAAAATGAAGCATTGTTTTCTTAAAACCATATTATGGTATGAAAACATGTCAAAAATTTCTAGTTTAGTATAGTGAGATACATGTAACATAATGCATTAAATCAATAATTGTATTTGCAGTTTCTTCTGTTATTATCTTGTCAATTCTTGATTAGCAAATTAACCACTATTGGCACTAATCACCTGTCAACGGACATCAATACTGTCTGCAGTCATGTGATTATGAGTACAACTCCACAGGTGGATGGAGCTCTTTGTTAATACTTGACTTTCATTATTAAAAGTCAATTATGGTCAATAGTACAGATGTTTCAACAAAAGAATGCTTGTACACATGCATTCTCAAGACATGCAGCAGGCTTTGACAAAACTGAAACTTTAGGAGGACTCAACACTGGTCATAAAATAGGTTGCAAGTTGCAAAATGATGCTCCTAATTCACACTAGCCTTTTATTACAAAAATTCATGCAATATACGTCAATTGGTCTAAACCAATATATCCTGGTGTTATCTGTTCTCGATAGTGTAACAAACTTTTGCTCCGCAGGGACAATTCTTCAAATAAATTTGGTTTAAGCTGATTGTTTTTAATTTAGTAGATACTTTTATTCAGTTCCTACATGTATTATCCTTACAATTTTCTCTTGCATAAATCAAGAAAAAAATCTGTTGTTGTGCTCAATTTTGACATTGTGTGCAATACATTTGTAGGTCATCAGTTCTCGATAGTTGTGAAAAGTATAGTAACGTAAGCATGTTTGATATTAATAGAAGATTTAAAATTATGCAAATTGAAGAAAAGTATCAATTAACTATCATTTGTCTCTAGAAAACATTTTTTTTTTTTATGAACTTCAGCCTTATCGATCAATTAAGGCATCTTTAACCGATATCCTAGCAATTATCACTCAAGGACAAAAATATGCATTTGATATTAGTTTTAGAGGATTTTAAATTATTGAACCAATTCTTATATGTCATAAGATGTTGTCACAGCTATTATTAATATTTTACTGTCACAGTAACAATATTTATGAGCATTACTTTTCCAATAATTGAATTGAATTAAATTTTATAGTTCATAAGATATGACCCAAACTGCATTCCATAGCTTTTTTCCATAGCGACGTCACACCATGTTTTACAATTGTGTATTATGTATGTGGACTTGACCTTCTTTTCGAGCTAAGTTTTGTTTACATTTGAAAATGTACTATTTATGAACCGAGGCGATGAAGTTGGGGTTGTTTTGGGAATAAGGAAAAGTAGGTTAAAATCGGAAAGTATTATTTTTACTGTTCAGTGTTGTAAAATGTCTGAAAACTTGAAATGTTAAAACTAATGCTTGCTTGAAGCAAGTTTTTATTCTGTCTTTGAAATGTCCACAAATAGAAAACATGTGCGATTTTGCGAACTTCTTTTATTTTAACCACATGCATTGCTATCGAAAACTGATTGCTATCGAGAACTGATTACTATTGAGAACAGATGACTACATGATACCTTAATTGGTGCCTTATATAGGAACTATACGTCTTTTGAGGTATAATCCACCAATTGGTGGTTATTCCTGACCTGATAAACATTTGAAGTTTGAAAAAAGATGAGTTTATATTAAGTTATGTCACGTACGGAAGACAGGCGCAGAAAAAATGTAAAAGGTTAGTGATGTTTGTTTGTATATTCGGTGAAACTGTCATTGTATGTGGGTCTCATTGGGGTCTAAGCGTGACGCGGGATTGCCGATTTTTTGTAAGCGTGACAAGTCATATTATTGTGTCGTGAAAACAGGAAATGAAGACTTGCGGGACATGGGAAATTACAAAAAAAAGATAATTGCTTACGTACATAGTGTAAGCGGGATACGGGAATCTGACAAAAAAGTAAGCGGGATCCGGGATCAGAACCCCCCAACGAGACCCCCTTAGTCTTTAGTCTTTAGAAGTGTTAACTTGACACTATAATCTCTCTGTAATTTCAAACACCCTGGTATGTTCAAATGTTTGTCAATATGCCGAACCAAAACAAATTTGTTTTCGTTCATTATACTCCGAATACTCGGAATAAAGACAGAAAATTTAATAGACAATAGACAATAGACAATATTTTATGAATAGTCTTACTTGGGGAAGTTTCCACATCCATGTGTTAACAATCTTAGCACTAAATAAGAACTTAAAGAAGCTTTAAAGTATGGATAATGTCTATTTTCATGCGTTTTCCTTAAAGCGGAAGTTCAACATTTTGAAACAAGGGCGAGCACCTGTTCCTTACCTGTTATCTAATCTGTAAATCCCGCCTCTGTCCGGCGCACCAACAAACGGTGTAATTTCGGATTCGCTTTATCAAGGACGTATAACTAATATACGTCCTTGGCTTTATACAGGGAGAAACTCACATGCACTTGTCTATTTATTAAGGTATATAGGGGGACATTGCAAGTGCCTGTGGGGATACAATACAGTATGCGAGGCAATCACAAGTGAATTGGTCTAATTGGTGTGATTGAAGAGGGGTAACACGAATGACCGAATAACACTGTTATATCCGAATAACACTTGTAATGACCGAATAACACTTCAAATTTTAATATTAATACATGTTGGTGACTTTTAAACATTGATTATTAAATAATAATATATTACAAGTGTATTTTATTACTTAAAAACGATTTACAGAAAGCAGGTAAATTAATAAAGATCATTATAAATTTACAAGTAATAGCTTTTCTAAAAAGCTTGCCGTATTTTAGCTGAGTATATTGAGATCAGTGGTTTGTAAGTAGTTTATTTTTATTGGAATATTGCACTTCAAGCAATATGAAAACATAGCGCTTTTTTTCTACTAATTTGTCATTTTTGTTGTATTATTGGTGGACCCGTGTTATAATGGAAGGAGACTTAATAAAATTGAGAATGGAAATGGGGAATGATATTATAATAAAATGTATTCTGTGTCTATAATCAACTTGATAAAAATAGCATATAACCTACACATACTTTTGAGGATTACTACTTGACAAAATGGACAACAACAGAAGGCAGTGGCGGATCCAGAGGGGGACGTAAAGTGTGTACGCCCCATCCCCCCCCCCCTTTTTGCTCGTTTTTTTTAAATGATTAATCATACGCGACTATGTGAATTTTGCCATTTCCTGTGTACTCTATTATTTTATTTTTATCCGACAATTCTTTCCTTATAGAGATATTTTTCGCTGGAATTTACTGATTGTCAAAGTCATGTGATTCGCTATGGTAGAGTTGACCAGTGCTTCGAAAAACGTCGCTCAGTCATTTTGAAATTCAAATTACAGTAACACATTGCTTAAGCTGAGGATGACAATCATGACACCTTCAAAGCGACATAGGATTGAGCAAGAACGTATTGACTTCTATTTCACTATTCCACCAAACAGGAAGTAATACTCTATAGACTATAACACTCTCATGAAAAAAGTTCCATGGCAATATTATTTACCTACGAAAACATGTTTAACCCCAAACGCCATTGTCATGATTGATATGGACTATATAAAATTGCTGTTTGGTGTGAACCAAGCTTTGCGTTGAAGACCAAACTACAACCTTTAATAGTTTACTTTTATAATTGTGACTTGGATAGACAGTTGTCTTTGGTACTTACATGTATATGAGATCCAGTAATATCTATCTACAAGATTGAGAACACATTTTTTTGTAATAAATTTAAAACATATTTAATTCTGTAATATCTGATAATATGTATCAGTTATTTGTGATTTTTCATTTGATGTGTACTCTCTGGTAATGTCAGTATCAGCATGATCAGTTGATTGGTTGTGATAAGAAACATGGGGCAGTTTGCAATTGTCATGTGCAGGTACACCACATGTGGATCTTCTTTCCCCTCTCATTTATAAAATTGTGCATGATATTTATCACAGAAACGCACCAGTATTTTGGAGAATGAAACACTTGTCATATTAAATTAAAGTCAGAGGTGGAGTTAGAGGGTTTTTCGGGGGGCCTGCGCCACCCCTTTTTTAGGAAAAATTTTGTTGTTTTTATAGGGAATCACTGAAGCATGACTGGAGTTGGCCCCTTCTTAGGCAGTCAGTGGGGTCCCGCTTATGAAAATTTCTGGATCCACCACTGAAAGTTTGAGTAAAGTTAGATAAGGATTTATGACAAATTATGTTGAAATTTGCACAGATAATGAATGAAAAATCTAGTAAATTAAAAAATAGGCACTATTATTAAAAGCTTTCCTTGCTTATTCACAAGGACATATCATATCCTCCATGATCTCAATATGGCTGCCGAGCAGTTAACACCTTAGAAAGTTAGCTCCCAGTTTTTGCAGCTTTATGACAAATTTAGGAAGACACTGTCTGTGAATTTAGTACTATGTGATAGCTAATTCAATGGAGATTAGAATGATATAATTTTTGTGGAATATTTTCAACAGGAATAATTTTGTGACTTGTGAAAGATTTTTTCCAGAAGGATCTATTTTGATATTTGATTATTGATTTCTACTACTAGAGGTGACAATATATGTACAGTATGTCTTCAGGGCAAAATTTAGCTGGTTTAAAATCAACAAACAAAAGACCTACTACTAAACCTGTGAATACTGTTCAGACATTGCTTGCAGCAAAAGTAGATAAGAATAAACCACCACCTAGTAAACGAACTCATTCAGACGTATCTAACGAATCAAACAATAGTTTAGACTTATCTGGCATAATGAACTTTCAAAAGGATATTGATGAAATTAAAATCAAACTTGAAGGTGTGACAAGGAGAGAGGACCTTGATAGAGTAACAAAAGATCTGATTAAAACTAGTGATCTTGAGCAAGTGGTTACTTTAATTGTCAAAAAGCTGATGAATGAATTTGAAATAACTGTACAAAAGAAGATTGATGAAAAAGTTGAAGAAGTTAAAAATGAAATGCAGGAAAAATTTGATGCTTTAACTATAGAAAATGAAGACCTGAAAAATAAGATACAAGCTATACAGTATTCCAATACAACAATTAGAAGAGACTTAAACGAAACAAGTCGACTTTCAAGACAGGCTGATATAAGCAGCAATTATAACGAGCAGTACTCGAGAAAAAATAACATTAAAATAATAAATTTTCCAAGAAAGGATAAACAAGATCTTAGAAAGGACTTTATGGAAACTGTGAAAAAAGAACTAAATGTCCAATTAGAAGACAGAGATGTGGTTGCAATCCATCGTATACCATCCCAAAAGGCTGGGCCCTATCCAGTTATTGTCAAGCTATTCAGTAGTGATGTTAAGCGCCAAATTATGAGATGTAGGAAAGAATTGACCAGTAAAATTAGATTTGTGGATGACGTTACTCAAAGAAACATGAGTTTAATTGAGAGACTTAGAAAAACTGACGAGTTTGAGTCTGTCTGGTACTTTAATTGTGGAATTTATGGTAGAACACCTGCAGTACTTCAGCTGAAATTTGGACTATATGATGACATTCATTACAGAGTACAGCAAGGGAAATAGATGTTACGTAATAAGAACTTAGACCTCACGGACGGTTTTGAGAATTCTATAGTTCATTGTTGATATTTGACTTAATATTTGTGCTTATCTCCCTTTCTTTGTATAAAAAAATCAGAGTTATCTCTCTTTTAACTATAGATCATGTATAGTATTGATTTTCTTTCTACAATACATATTGATGTTAATTTTTTTTTTGTACAGATAATCTTAATTTTTGTTGAACTATTATTTTGCTGGTGTCATATAAGGCAAACTGCATAAACTGACAAATCCCAACTACAATGTGGCAAAACATATTGAAATATTTATTTTTTTTAACACTTTTTTTGTCTGTTAATTTTATTTTTTTCTATGAATTGAATGTCTGTAAAGTATTGAATTACACTGTTGGTCTATGTACGAGGCTTGGTAATACATGTATGTTGAGAATTTTTATACCACCATATCTAGATGTTTTGAGCAAATCTTTGCGTATATGTCTTTGTGTCTCATGTGAATGTATAATATGGATGATCATATGTAAAAATGCATGCCTATATGAAATGATGATGTACACATATTTCAAACCATTATGGGCTCTTTAAAGATACTGTCTGTTAACTGTCAGGGTCTGGGTGATTTATCTAAAAGGAGGGATGTATTTAGTTTTCTCAAATCTGGAAACCATAACATTTATTGTCTTCAAGACACTCATTTCACAGTGGATAAAGAAAATAGTATAAGAACGTTATGGGGATATGAATGCTACTTTTCATCCTTTTCTTCAAATTCAAGAGGTGTAGCTATTATGTTTAAAAATAATTTTGAGTGGAAAGTCCTTAAAGAAAAAAGGGACATTGATGGAAACTACTTAGCTTTGGATTTGGTTGTAGATAAAGTTCGTTTTACTCTCATAACTATATATGGCCCAAATACTGACAGTCCATTTTTTTATGAGCATATTATGTCAATTATTGATGATTTTGAAAATGAGTGTTTTATTATCTGTGGAGATTTTAATCTTGTGTTAAATCCAAATTTAGATTGTTATAATTATTTACACATAAATAATCCTAATGCTAGAGACAAACTATTAGAATTGATTGACGATAGATCTCTAGTTGACCCCTATAGGGAACTTTTTCCTGACCTGTGTAGATACACTTGGAGAAAAAAATCACCTTCCAAACAAGCTAGGCTTGATTTTTTCTTATTTTCTGAAAACATTTTGTCGTTTTTGAAAAATTGCTGTGTAGAACCCAGTTACCGATCGGATAATTCTAGAATTATTCTAGAACTTGAATTGAATCCATTCATTAGGGGGAAAGGTTTATGGAAGTTCAATAATTCTTTGTTGTATGATGCTGACTATGTTAATGTTATGAAGGAAAAAATTTTGGATGTAAAAAAACAGTATGCAGCCTTGGTATATAATTTTGACAATATTAATGAAGTGAATAATAATGATCTTCATTTTACAATTAATAGTCAGTTGTTTTTGGAAACTCTATTAATGGAGGTGAGGGGCAAAACTATCTCATACTCTAGCTTCAAAAAGAAGGAAAGAGAGAGAAGGGAAAAAACTTTAAAAGATGACATTAATATTTTAGAAGAAAATGTAAACTCAGGTTCTATACAGCAATTGGAAGACAAAAAAATGAACTAGAAAAATTCAGAAAGGAAAAAAGGCATGGTAAAATAGTTCGATCTAGAATACAGTGGATAGAAGAGGGAGAAAAACCCACAAGTTATTTTTGTGGACTTGAATCTAAGAATTTTACCAGCAAGATTATTCCAAAGGTTGAAAAAGAAAATGGTGATATTGTAACTAACCAAAAAGAAATACTTAAACAGGTTAAAATATTTTATGAAAATTTGTACAAAAACAGAGATGTTGAATGTTGTAAACCCAAAGATATTGAAAAAAGTCTACAAAATGTAAATGTTAGAAAGTTATCTTTGGATGAACAAGATAAACTAGAAGGTGAAATATCAGTTCAGGAAGCTGGTGAAACTTTAAAAAGAATGAAAAGCAATAAAACGCCTGGATCAGATGGTTTTTCAAGTGAATTTTTTTAATTTTTCTGGCCTGACTTAAAAATTTTTGTTGTAAGATCCTTGAATGCAGGGTATGATAAAGGGTAACTTTCTGTTACTCAAAAACAGGGGATAATTACATGTCTTCCAAAGGGTAACAAACCTAGACATTTTTTAAAAAACTGTCGCCCTATATCTTTGCTTAATACTGTATATAAAATTGGCTCTGGGGTTATAGCAGGAAGATTTAGAACAGTTTTGACTAAACTTATTGATACTGATCAGACAGGTTTTATGAGTGGAAGATATATTGGGGAAAATCTAAGATTGATCTATGATATCATGGAATATACTGAAGATAATGATATACCAGGCCTTTTATTGCTGATAGATTTTGAAAAAGCCTTTGATTCCATTTCATGGGAATTTCTTTTAAATGTATTGAAATTTTTTAATTTTGGCGATTCTATTATAAATTGGGTGGAAGTGCTCTATCAAAACATTAATTCAGCAGTCATTCAGGGAGGGAATCTTTCAGACTTTTTCACTGTTGAACGGGGTTGTAGGCAAGGTGATCCATTATCGCCTTATCTTTTCATTCTTTGTGCTGAAATTTTAGCGTTAAAAATAAGAGATAACAAAAATATAAATGGAATCAAAGTTCTTGATGTTGAACACAAACTCTCGCAGTTTGCTGATGATACATCACTACTTTTAGATGGTAGTGAAGAATCTTTAAATGAGTCATTATTGGAACTAGATTGGTTTGCTAAAATTTCTGGTTTGAATATAAATTTTTCCAAAACTCATGTCATTTGGATTGGAAGTAAAAAGTACAGCACAGAGACACTTTGTACAAATCAAAATCTTACTTGGGGAAGCACATCCTTTAAATTATTGGGTGTTAATTTTGATGTTGATTTAGATAAACTAGTTAAAATCAATTATGATGAAAATATTGTAAAAATAAAAAGACTAGTCAAACAATGGTCTAGACGTAACATTACTGTTATTGGTCGAATTACTGTTGTAAAGACACTTATGTTGCCGATTTTAAATCATTTAATATTGTCACTACCTAATCCAAGTGAAGATATTATTAAACAGATAAATGAACTGATGTATAAGTTTATTTGGAACTCACCAGTTCATAGAGTGAAAAAAGATGTAATACAAAAAGATTATTGTGATGGAGGCTTAAAAATGATTAATTTACATGCTTTTATAAATGCTTTGAAATGTACTTGGATTAGAAGAATTTGTAGAAATGATTGTAAATGGCGAAATATATTTTTGTCATATGTTGATAAAGATAGATTATTTAGTTGTGGTAATAGCTATGTAAAGCAACTACAGCAAAGTATTAAGAATAAATTTTGGAAAGATGTACTGGGTGCTTGGCAAATGGTAATTGAAAAAGAAATGAATTTGCACGACTGGGAATATTTTCTTTCCAGTCCAATTTGGATGAATAACCTATTCCAAATTGATAACAAACCAGTTTTTTTCAAAGACTGGCATAGTAAGGGTATTTTATATGTAAATGATATTGTGGGGGAGAATGGTACCTTTCTAAATTTTTATCAATTTCAGGAGTGTTTTCAGATGGATATAGACATCATGAAATATAATAGCATAATTTCTATGCTAACTAAGACTTCCAAAAAAATTAAAAGGGGAAATTATAAATTAGTATCTCCTTTCATACCATCAGTTATAAAGACCATTCTCAAAAGCAAAAAGGGATCAAAAGATATGTATTTGGTGCTAAACAAAAACAACACTGTTCCTACAGGAGTAAAAAGATGGGAAGCAATTTTAGTTTTAGAAAATCAAAACTGGAAAAAGATTTTTCAACTACCATTTGCTATTACAAAAAATACTAAGCTACAATGGCTTCAGTATAGAATTAATCATAAAATTCTGGCAACAAATACATTTTTAAACAAAATTGGGATTGTGCAAAACCCATATTGTACTTTTTGTAAGACTGAACTTGAATCAATTGAACATATACTGTGGGATTGTTATTATGTACAACAATTTATTGAGCAAACTGAAATGTGGTTTCTCCATAACGGTATTAGTATACCATTTACACAGGATATTTTTTTGTTTGGAAATTTATCACGAATGTACAAAGGTGACCCTCAAAACAATATTTTTCTCTGGATTAAACAATATATATATAATACACGATATTTTAAAGGAGAATTAAGTTTAACAGCATTGATTGAAAAAATAAAGCATCATTATATTTTGGAGAAGAAGATATCACTTAAAAATAAATGTTTTGAAAAGTTTAATCAAGCTTGGTGCATTTACCAAGAGGCTTTACAGGATAATTTAGTGGATTAGCAACTATGAAAAAATTAGCAGACATCAAAATGATTTTTTGTTTTTTTTTTTTTATATTGGTTTTTTGTTTTTTGTTTTTTTTTGTTTTTTGTTTTTTGTTGCTTTTGTTTTTTTTTCTTTTTCTTAATCATCTTTTAATTCTTTTATTTATTAATTCTCTATATTTTTTTTGTATGTCCTTTTTAATAAGATACAATTATAAAATCCAAACAAAATGTTATTTTCAAGTTCTATACATTTTCTAATAGGTTGTATTATATTACATTTACATATATGAACTTATTGTTTGATAACTGTACTGTTGTATATTATATATGTTGGATAAAAAAAATAAAAATAAAAAAAAAAATAAAAACGTTAAAAAAAAAAAAAAAAAAAAAAATATCCTCCATGCTATTCCGATCTGAGTTTTTATTCATACATGTACATACATGTAGTCTGGTGCTGTTCCAAGTAGTCTTCTTTTTTCTGTTTCTTGAGAAGTATTTGTTTACCTGTTCAGTCACTGTAAAGTGTTACAATTCATATTTAAACGCAACACATAAATAGTGACCAAAAAGGTATGGCTATCACATGAGAGAAGCTAGAAAAAGGCAAATGTATACATTTTAAACATTTTTGTGGGACCATGAAAATGTGGTATATAGATAGATATGCATAGATAGACCATAGAACAAATAAGCAAACAATTCAAAGGAGATGTACATGTACATGTAAGATGAATTATGAAAAAAAAGAGCCATGGCCAGGGGCCCCAAACTTGACAGCATTTGGTGTTGAACAGGTAAAATGTTTGCAGTGACAATAAATATAGCCTTTGTTAGAGGTGACCCAGGTCGCCTTTCTCTAAATCAGCTATATTAAACATATTTCTGGGCCGGGTTGAAAAATAAATGAAAATGACTTTAAAAAAAGCTAATAGAAATACACCAAATTTGGGAGACATCTATTTAAATGTTTGTAATAATAAGAAAGTTGACAAGAACTAAGCTTTTTCAGATAATATACAGACTATTGCAGTCAGCCTATAATAGACTCTTTGCCTCCTGAAATGTTTGCTTATACACTGTGCTTTCCTATAATGATTTAAAATCAGTGTGATAGTTTTCATGAAGAACACTGAACGTACAGGTATTATGATAAGATAAATGTTGTGTTACATGTACATGTATCTACCCAAATAAGTAAAACATAAAAATTCTTGACTTCTAAAACCACTCCAGTGATTGATCTCCTGATTTATATCTCATCACTCTATGCAGATGCTGTGTGAAAAAAAAAATTGACTTACCAGTATGCTTCTATCCATTGAGTTGATTTATTATTAATTATTTTGCTTTGGATACACCTTATTGCTACAATATGTATATGTCTGCCATTACAAACTGTACATGCATGTACATCACATATATTCCATGTAAAATTTTGATGTTTTAATACAAAATATATGATGCCACAATGGAAAAGTAATTGTTGTATGACGTTAATGGTTAAAATGGGACAGATTCTCAGGTCAGCTGGGACAATAAGGGGGGGCTGGGGGAGGGGGCGACTTCTCCAGTCATGCTTCAGTGATTTCCTACATAATCAACCAAATAGTAATGTTCATCACGAAAAAATATACTAAGTGTAAGACCTGATGATGTGAATAAATTGAAATCAGACATATCAAATGAAGTTTTCAGTGCTTTTGATATATCAATGGGCAATCTGATGAGTTAAGCCTTTTTTGACTGATTTTTATAGTTTGTTCTTATGTTGTACTGTTATACATGTACCACTGTCCAAGGTTAGGGGGAGGATGGGAATCCCGCTAACATGTTTTACCCCGCCACATTATTTATGTATGTTTCTGTCCCAAGTCAGGAGCCTGTAATTCAGTGGTTGTCGTTTGTTTATGTGTTACATATTTGTTTTTCCTTCATTTTTTTATATAAATAAGGCCTTGGTTTTCTGGTTTGAATTGTTATACATGTCATATCAGGGCCTTTTATAGCTGACTGTGTTGTATAGGCTTTGATCATTGTTGAAGGCTGTACGGTGACCTATAGTTGTTAATGTCTGTGTCATTTTGGTCTCTTGTAGACAGTTGTCTCATTGGCAATCATACCACATCTTCTTTTTTATAATGACTGCTGATCACCACTGTGTCCATACTGGGACTGTTATGGTCCAACAACCAGTGGCAGATCCAGAAATTTTCATAAGTGCAGGCCCACAAAATTTCCCAGAAAAGAATGGCAAGCCCCCTGGCCCCCTTCTAAATCAGCCTCCTAACAACTCCAAAGAATAAATCATCATGTACGAGTACATCAAAGATCATCAAACTGTCTACCCTACATGCAAACATCTTTTTGGGAGTTCACTGTGTTGCAAGTTTTCTGGGTTCGAAGGATCGTATAAAATGATTGCCTTGGGGGTCATTGTCAAATATAGAGCTGTGCATTGTAAAAAGCTAAATTATATAATTTGCAACAGCTGACACTATAGTATCCTATAGTGCACTGAAACCCTTGCCAATAACAATACCGTGATGCTTGGTGTAGGCTTCTTTGCACATAAGAAACCATATTGCTCACCTTGTACTTTTTGTATTCTTCTAATCAGTATCGTCGGGTTTGTTTATTTACACCAGAAATCAATGAAGCGATGAAAGTGCTGGAAACGAAATTACATCTTCGGTAAATTCCGTGATTTTAATATTTTCTAATCAATATGTCCAAGCAATGAAAAATAAATGGTTATTATTTTTATACATAGAGCATACGTTTTGTGTATTAACTATTTAAAATCTAAGCTTTATACGAAGAAATCTAACACAAAAGTATCTCAATCATTTAACCGTTTTAATACGCAGTTTAAAGTGTAAATTATACATATTATTGTTCTATTTTTAGAGAATAGCAATAATACATAAATGTACAGTTTCTTACCAAAATAGCAACATAATTTCAAGATTAAATCATCACATCATCATAACTAATCACTATAGCAAATGAACACTTTATAATAATATGTACCTATAACCTAGTATCATGATTTCAATCCGACCCCACTTACGGACGCGTTGAACATATAATGCATGCCACTCATTAATAGCCAATCAGACGTTAAAATGACCTTCATTTCCCCCATAATCATTCCGGAAACAGCCACGTTCTGTTCTGTTTTTGTAGTATTCCTCCACTATTTTGGAGAACCGTTGTTTATACAACGTAATAAGTCCACTACTGTTCTTCAATTTTGGACTGAAACACCACCTAATCGTCTGGGGAGCTACTTATTATTAAAATAAGATATAGATCCTAGAATTAAAATTATTATTATTTTAATTCCTCTAATGAGATCATTAATCCTCCGTCACTCTCACGGTTATCATATGTATACTCTCACTATACAATTAAACATAAATGGTCCTGTCACCCTGTGACACTAAATTGCATTCTGCTTTCACTATATATGTTGCAATTAAATAATCAATGTTCCTGTCACCCTGTGACACTATATTGCACCACTGCTATGACCACAGTTATTGTAATGACTTACTCCTATCACTTCTCGCAATGTGTAATGCAAAGCACAGGCCTCTGCTCACGGCCTCAAATTCTTCTTGTCGAGATGGAGGAATTACTTGATATCCTGTACAGTCAAGAATCAACGACAACAACTCATCTGACTGTTCAAAAACTGCATCAGTGAGTTTCACATCTTTTACTACCTCAGTGGTTTTTTCATGTAGTGTTTTCAAAAATGGACTTCTTATACTGTTAAGAGCAACACATTGAATTAGAAAATGTTTCCTATCCTCAGCACCATTTTGACATAATAAACAGGTTGAGTCTACTTCATACTTATTAAATTTTTGTTTATGGATTTGAAGTAAATAAGTGTCTAACATAAGTCTGCATTTGATACCTGCCCTCTGGATTGAGAAATATTCAAATTTTGCACTTTTCCATACAAGATGTGGATTATCAAAGGTTAATTGTTCAAAATTTATATATTGTAGAGATGATTTTTCACGGGCATCCGAATGTATTTTGTTAGTCCAATATGTTTTTACAGCCTTATATACTAAGTTTTTCCATGAGAATTTTCCTGGTGGTTCTTGTAGAAGTACTGACGAACAGGGAAGATTATATTTCTCCAATAACTGTTGCACATAAGTGAACCAGCTTTTTGAGTTTCTGTCCTTGATAGCTAACTGTCTCTGTGCTAGTTTAAACTCCACTGTATTTGGATTTCTTATAATATTTCCGAATAAAGTTAATGTTCTTTTATCAATTTCTGCTTCTATTGGCATCTGGCCAGACAAAAGATAAGTTGCTGAGTCAGCTGTTCTTTCTGGTAGATGCTGAATACGTTTTAATAGTTGTTTTAAATAAGATGACAGAGCTTTTATATCACTAATCATTAATCTAACTACTTCAAGTCCATGTATAAGTCTTGGAATTATAAATATACGGATGATATGGATGGATACAGTGGGGTTTAAACCGTTCAGACCGTGGAGGCCAGCTCCCATTAGCGCATATGTTGCTTTTCTAGCAGCACTGATCCTTGCGTTGCTAACATTCTTTGTGCCAAACTTTGATGAATTATCTCTTTCTATACCCAGATGCACAGCAGATTGTGATGTTGGAATCTCTTCTGAGTTCATGGTGAATTTCCTAGGTTGTTTGTCATTAAATTGAACCACAGATGATTTTGCATAATCCCCTTGTATGTCAAGCATTGCTTGCAGATCCTCCGGGTTGTTTGACACCAGACACACATCATCTGCTACTGTTGGTGTGCCACAATAAATTGGTCCAACATAACTTCCTAGATTCTGAGTCTCTATATGGTCCAACATTGGGTTAATAAAAAGTTTATATGCTGCAGGGGAGGTAACACCACCTTGACGTACCCCTTGATGCTCAGAGAATACCTTTGATAGTTCACCTTCCCATTTGATTTGAGATGATAAATCTTTATACCATTCTTTGAACATCAGCCATGAGTCACTTTCAATACCACTTTGATGTAGCTTTCGTAGTAATGAGCTGTGCCAAACTAAGTCGAAAGCCTTCTGGGCGTCAAGAAAGGCAACATATAATGGCCTGTGCATGTCCTGCGCCTCCGCAATTAGTTCATTAAGTATCAGAGCTGCGTTTAGTCCAGATATACCCTTAGTGAAACCCCGTTGTAGTGGGCTCTGTGCATTTTTGAGTGTTTCATCTTTCTTTTCTAAATATAATTTTTCTAGTATTTTGTTTAGAATACTGGTTACAGTTATTTTCCTATAAGAGTTGGGGTCATCTAGTGGTTTCCCTTTTCGCTTAAAAACTGGCGTTGCTATACCAAGTTTGAGTAGATCTGGAATTGAGCATACATGAAATATCATATTGATTAGTTTTGTTACTGCTGATATTACTATTTGGCCTCCGTTCTTTAAATGTTCACTTGTCAAGTTTGCACATTCGGCTGCTTTACCGCTCTTTAAAGTGTTAATCACCTTTTCAACCTGCTCTTCAGTTACAGAAATTTTTTCACTATTTTCGAAATATATGTATCTTCAAACAAGAGACAGTCTAACTCTACTTGGTTGTTATATAGAGCATCTTCGTAGTTAGAGCTTGAAGGTGTTGCTAGTTCCTCAAAGTACTCAGCCCACCCTTTCCTTATTGAGTCAGGGTTGTCATAGATACCATTCTTAAATTTCAGTTGTGTTGTTTTTTCCATACCAGTTCTTCGTTGATCATTTACTAACTTAAAGAATAGTTTTTGGTCACCTTCCCTAGCTGTCATTATATTTTCAAACTTTTGTTTTCTGGCTACCGCTTCTAGTTGCCTCTGAGTTGACCTAAGTTTGCGTTTTCCATTCTTCATGTTTCTAAAATGAATGTTCTCCTGGTCTCTTGGACGACCAGCCATCTTCCACTTCCAAAAATGGTGTTTATTTTCACAACATGCCTTTTTGATTTCATCAGGCCAGTATCTCTTTCGAGGGCGAGATTTTTGCTTATTTGGTTTTGCACATTCCTTAGCTGAAGTGTCTATAATGTTACATAGCATTTCTGTGAAGATATTTACATTGCTAATATTAATATCAAGATTGTCGATGTCAATTAATTGGAGTTTTTCATATAACATTGATTGATACTTTGTTCGATTTACTTTTTCCCAGTTAATCTTTTTAGAATTAATATGGTTGTTTTCTTCGATCTGTTTTGCCGTAATACTAACTTTGACAAGAGCCATGACAGGATCGTGTTGTGAAGTGTTCATATAGTCTCTTTCCAGGTTCACAAACTGATTAATGATATGGTGGTTACTTTGTAATATATAGTCAATTCTTGACGAGCATTTCCCACTATGGTGAAAATAAGTGTCACATTCATTACTTTCTGGTATATGAAGTTCAAATTCATGGATAAAATCTAAAAACAACTTGTCTCTCCGACTCAAATTTTCCTTCATTATTGAGGCATTTACATCCCCAGCTATTATTATATCACAGGTAGGCTTGAATTTATATATTATTTCCCCTATTTCCTCTAAAACAGCTTTAAACTCATCATCTGCATTTTTCGAACCGCTACACGGCATATATACACCAATAATTATGAGAGGTTTAGTCCTACAGTTTAGTTTAACTACTGTGACTCGACTGCTACCATCTTGTTGTTCCTCTATAGCATGAGCAATATTGTTCTTATAGCACATAGCTGTACCCCCTTTCCCTCTAGGACGTTGCGATGGAGGCAGAGGATCTGCATCATCAACACACTTAACGAAACAGCTGTAACCTGGCAGAAAAGCCTGTATTTCAAATTTTTCAAAATTGTAGAACCAATGTTCCTGAAGTATTATGATGTCCCCCATATTTGACAGTTTATCTAAATGCGGTTTACTGCTGCGGAAGCATTCAATGTTGTATGATATAATGCTGAGCGTACAATCGGCATTTGTGTCGCATATGATCTCATTTGCAGGGTCGGTTGGTGCATTATTGACATCGATATGGGAACTCTCTGAGTGGTTGTTGGTGGTATCCAAGGTGGTTTCATTTGAGTCATTCCTGTCACTAAAAAATGATGATTATTGTTTGGGTATGCCATGGTTGACTGATTTGAGCACTGCGGTATGTTAGTGGCTTGGGCGTAAGTTGCCGAGCTGAATGTACTTTGCGTTGGATGAATTTCTGATGATTGCATGATTGGAGTTTGAGTTAACGATGCATTCAAATTACAGTTTTGATCTATTACTGTATCGGATAGACAGTTAGTGACTTGACAACTCGGAGAAGCAGTGTGTGAAGCGGGTTCTTTTGACTTCTTTATATTGTGAGATTTAGCCTTCTTATTGTTACGTTTCTTTGTATGTGACTGGTTCATTGAACTCAATGTTTCTAGTTTCTCCATACGAATACTGACTTTTAAGTTTTCATGCTCAAGTTGTCTTATACGCTGTTCATGGAGCAGTAATTTAATGTCATTTGAGCTATCTATATGTTGAGATGTTTGTTGATCCGAGGTTATTTTTGGATTGTTATCCTGCATCAAAAGTATCTTTGTTTTGAGGTTTCTATTAGAGTCTTCCATTTCTTTTAATTTTAATTCTAAACTAGCAATGTACGATTTTGTGGTAGATAGCTGACTTTTATATTGTGCTAGTTCAGTTTCCACTTTTCTTAATTTTGTAGCATGTTCTCGAGTTTCTTTCGTTTTCTTATCAATATCTCTTTTACAATGTTCATGACCCAAATGTGGAAGTAAAGAAGGACAAGTTTGTGTCTCTTGATGGTTCTGTGTTAATAATGTTAGCTGTCCTAAGTTATCTAGAGTGTTCCTTCTAGGCTGAGGTGTTTGTTTTTCCAAGTAAGAACATATACCTGTGTGTGAAGTATTCATAGGCTGGTCTATATGTTTTTGTGATACATGTATAGTGCCCCTTTTTTCTACATTTTGACGATTTTCAGAAGTCAATGCTGTGTTCTGGCTTACTTTTTCACTGATTTGATTACCAATTTGGCAGCCTTGCTTTTCAGAATGATTTGTGGTTTGGATATCTTGAAACATATTGGAAGTGTTATGCTTTCCTGGACTTACATACAAGGTTTTCAATTTCGTGACTTCATCATCATCAGAGATGATATTATCTCCACCTCTACCTGGTTCAAGGTCCACAAAATCTTGTAATTGTGCGCAGCTATTGCATGTAAAGAGTTCAGTCGAGCTAGTTTCAAATTGTATAATTTCAGAGTCTGTTAATTTTAGGCAGACATAGTGATACCAGTTTAGACAGCTTGCACATTCAACAGCTCTTTCGTCACAATACGTAAAGCAGATCGGGCATATAGCATAGCCTTCCACTTGTTTGTTATTGTTTTGTGATATACATTTATCTAGGTGTACAACTTGTTTATCTACTTTGACACTTTTGCTCTCATTAGAATCATTCCGATTTTCCTTTAAGTTCATGAATTGTTCACAGGCCGACCTAATTTTGTCATTCAGAGATTTAAGTTCTTTATTCTTACTCATAATTTTGGTGATTTCAGGTGCTAAGTCAGTCACAAATAGTTCAGTTTGTTGCCCATTTATCATAACACGTGAGGTAGTGTGATAACAGTTTATTCTGTATGCTTGTTTTCTGTGGGGTCGAATTGAGATCGACTCTTCAACGATGAGACCTTGTCGGTCTTGTTTGGTGGTTGTTGTTGTGTTCAGTTTTGCAACAATGAGGCTGCCATTCAGAGCAGATTTAAATTGTTCATAAGCCCCTGCAGTAAATGTTAGAATAATGTTGTTAAACTTAACCTCCGTTTCTACATCTAATGCTCTATTTGATGCATCCATTTTGCGTGATGCAGCTTTTAAAAGGTTGGTTGTGTATGGCACAGGTTTTTGTATTGTTCCTGATTGTTTGGATTGTACACTTTGATCATTTGTTGATAAGCTGTTTCTATTTCGTGTTGTATACCTTGTGCTAATTGTTCGTTCACAACTTAATTCATTACAACCACTATTTCTTGCTTTTATTTCCTTTGCCATGTTCAATATGAGTGACTGAGGATTATGTGATCTCCAGAGGTCAATAACGGTTAAAACATTTATTAAAATTATGCGGATATTTTATATAGTCAATAAAAACACAAATGATAAATAAAAATGTTTATATATACAGGTTACTGGGCCACTCAGTATTTTATGAGGACTTGGACAATGATGCTCGTGGAATAATGTTTAAAAATGCATTAAAAGTTCCATAAAAGTTCTTCCGAACGTGAGCTCAAAGTGGGTGTGGATTATCTAGTGTGTGAGCTAAGTTAAAAGTCTCTTTTGCACAGCCAGGGTCACGAAAATGTTAATTTTCAATTTATTTTCAAGATGGCGTCTCTTGTTTGTGGCCTTTGTCAGGTGATAAATTGGTGAATAAAAGTTAATAAAATAGTCAATATAGATGTAAAACGATAAAATGGTGCTTCAGTACTATACAGTATCTACAGGTGATATGTTGTGGTGAATTAAAACACTAAAAACGTTGTAAAATCTGTGAGCTAAAAGTGTACGTCCGCCATCTTCCACTACCCAGAATTCAATCCAATCCACGAAGCAGCCATTAGATAGTATTTATAACCAATGAAATAACAGAAATACCGTTAACAGATTTACCCGAACCTGACGTTTAGCCTCTGACTAATCATGGTGATACGGTAATAAATATTGGTGTGCACATCCAAGATGGCGATCAATGAAATCAATGGATGAATAAAAGAAAGATTGCATACGAGCCCTCAAGATGCCATGGAAGTGAAGTCAAGACAATGAAAAATTAGAGGTTGGGCGCCTCCCCTTTTAAAGAAAATATGGAATAGTTAACTTTTTAAAATAATTATTGTTTCAATTTTAATTATTGAAAAAAAATTATTATAAAATTGTAATTTCTACTTAGAAATAAAATATCTGTGCAATATATTTTCATTTTTTTAAATATAGAAATGGAGATAAACCAAGCCACTTTGAAAATACTAAGATACCATGCACAAAGCACAGATTTATTTGTTATAGGATAAGACATAGAAATAGATATAATGGATTTAGCAAGGTAAATATTTAGTAAGATTTTATTTCTCATTAAAGTCGTTCTTGTCCAGTAATATAAGCCTTGAACGAATTTCAATGTGAAAATAAATTCTGAAAATGAATTTGTCTCCGTTTTCTGAAAATTATCATATTTGGGTATTATTTCTAAACAATTTGTAAGAAAGAATGTAGTAAAAGAGGGACGAAAGATACCAGAGTGACAGTGAAAATAAACTGACAACACCTGGCTAAAAATGAAAAATACAAACAGACAAACAACAGAACACATGACACAACATAGAAAACTAAAGAATAAGCAACACGAACCCTACCAAAAACTAGGGGTGATATCGGGTGCCCCGGAAGGGTAAACAGAACATATCCAATATCATTTGTGATACGGTCAACCAACTCGTGATGGCATCCGTAAAATTTATGAAGGGTTTATTTCAACTTCACCATTTGGAACTCTTGGTTTAATAGCTTTCTTGTGAGCATTAACCCTCTACCACAATTGGAAAGCTGATATTATCTCTTTTGTTGTAAAGTTTTGTTTTTAACCAATCCTCATTGTCAATTTCTAGATGCTAGTTTAGATATGAGGCAAGTAAGATTCTAAACTTAATTCTAAAAAAAGGAAAAGACCAAGGACAGCACATACGAACTGAAATATTTTCATAATGACTCCACGTGAAATGTATTTTGTTCAATAAGAAGAAATACTCTTTAACACAAATGTGTGAATAATCCAAAAGTTCTTACATGTTTTTATCTTTTAAAATAGAATGTTTTTTTTCTATTAATAAAATACCAACTCAATTTCACATTTGTTCTTTATATATTTCATACACCTGCTAATAAATAGTACATTTGTGTATGTTAAAAATATATATACTTTAGAAAATACTTACCTTTCTAGGGCCTTGCAAATTTTAATATGACAACACACATACAAATCAAACATTCAGAAGCTTTTTTTATTTTTATAATAAAACAATCGAGTCTATTCAATATTTTTTTTATTAAATTTAAATTAAATATTTCAAAATTCTTAATTACGTTTTGATTCAATATTGAGTAAATCGTTAAGAAAAGTAATTGGTGATTGGAGTAATTGCTTTGCTTTGATGAATTTTTATAATTGTTTATTCAATGTATACTGACTCAGTATGCAGAATCAAGTTTTCAAATGGACTCAGTTCAGCATTTTTATCTGAGTGAAGACGTGAATCTGACTTGGAGCGAATATTTGAAAGTTTTTTGTGTTTACCTTTAGTTACATTGTGTTACATTGTGTTATTTTGTACATACAAAGTCGTTATATCTTTGCATTAATATTTATTTAAAAAGGCCACAATTAAATAGGGTTTTAGTGAATATCCACTGACAATCAGAAAATTTTGACGCCATTTAATTGTTTTTTCAGAGGCGCGAAATTCAAACAGTCTTAAAATCAATAAAAGATTTTATTAAAGCTTTTTCATTCACATTATTTACGTAATTGCAAATAAACTTTTGTAATATACCAATATATACTAAATTGCTAAATTATATTTAAGGCTGAACCCATTTCACAGAGATTGCCCAAAATTAATATCAGATTTACTGCTTCCAGCGCTTATATACAATATTTAGCTTGCATATAGAGTAGTATAGTGCCATAATTATATCAATATAGTGCTTGACATATATATCTAACATTGAACTAATCCAGAATCACTAACTTCTACTTCACATATGTCACTGAATAAACTTCACAAACAGCTTAGCAAGCCTGAAATATCTCCATCAAATACAAGAGCTTATACTCCAGTGCTTTTATCAGATAGTAAAGGAATTAAATTAAAAAATAAAGTATTTTCAGACCATCCTGTTACTCAACATATTCAATGGTGGTGCAAAGGTGGTGAAGCTTTTCAAAACCGTTACGACTGACTGAAAGCAAACTTAAGCAGCACGCTAACAACAACAGGCAATATTTGGTTATATGTTTGGTTAGGTACTTGTAACCTCACACGAAAAGACGGCCGTTATATATCCATAAGATCCACTGACAACTCTACAGTAGACAAATGCGTAGAATATATTGAGAAAATAATCAAGCTAATAAAAGAATATCCAAACAACAAAATCTCAATTCTCGAAATTCCTGTATATTCTATATCCAAGTACAACAAATCATTAAGACACTCATCCCCGGAACAATTTGAAAGTCAGGACAAACAATTAGAGGAACAAATCCATACTCTAAACAGCTACATAAGAAACATCAACAAAGCACTAGGAGTATACAGTCTACAATTTACTACCGACATTCAAAATCACAGAAAAGTTAAAGCTCATAAACATCCTGAAAACCGCAACTACTTCAATTTTGAACTTTACAGTGACGGATTACATCCTGGTCATACATTAGCTAGATACTGGTTACGAAAAATTAGTAACCAAATGAGTAGAGACTGTTGGAAATAATTTAACAACCTTATCATAGAAAAAATAAATAAAATAGCTATCAACCTAAAGTGAATATATATATTTATACTAAACATCTTCTCAGCAGTCAGCACGGGTATTTTCCGAGCTATACTGTAGAAATTGAAACAATAAACACTAGCTATTTTCATCCGTGATAATACCAAGCATCTCAACTTCAAATCAGTCAGCACGGGTATTTTCCGAGCTATACTGATAAACCTCATATTTCTCTTTGAAAATTAAAAAAAAAATTAACCACTAGCTATTCGTCTTTGAATATACTGAATATACTGAACATCATCACAGCAATCAACATAGATATTTTCTAAGCTATACTGATAAACAATCACAATTGTTATATAGAAAATTGGATCAATAAACACTAGCTACTTGTCTGCATCAATAAACTGAAAACTTCATAACAGTCAGCACGGGTTTTTTCCGAGCTATACTGAACAACGTCATAACAGTCAGCACGGGTATTTTCTGAGCTATACTGTTAAAATACCTTCAATAACTATCTAGAAATTGAAACAAAAAACGCTAGCTCTTGTGATAATTCAAATATATTGACCATCTTCATATCAGTCAGCACGGGTTTTATTTCCGAGCTATACTGAATATCATCTCATCAGTCAGCACGGGTATTTTCCGAGCTATACTGAACCTCTACACATCAGTCAGCACGGGTTTTTCTGAGTTATACTGATAAAACAACTTATATCACAGAAAAGGAAAATAGCACTAATATGGAGATAACAACATTTGAAGACAATGGGAAGAAAACATTGCGTAAAAGCCAACGTAATTCAAGAACCAACCTTACAAGATCAAGCTTAAGTCCACAAAAAACTCCAAACTTAGTAAACATGGTTAATGAAACATCTAAACCTTACAAGCTCAATGCTGATAAACACTAGAAAAGAAACGCTCAAATTGCAATACAGAACATCTGCAAACTATAATGAAACAAAATGGTAATTTCAGGATGTACATGAGCACAGCAGCATATGAATTAACAAAAGCAAAGCTCCCCGTTATCCTTAAGAACTACACAGACAATGAATGTCTTGCTATTACTATTAGTGTTGTCAACGGTTAACCGGTTAACCGGTTAACCGTTCGAACGACCGAATACCGAATACCAAAAACGCAAACCGGTTAACCGGACTTTTTATCAATTTTAATAGATTTGATATAAATTTGTATTGAAATCATTAAATAGTTGAGTTTTCTTTAATTGTTTAACTAATTCTAAATTGTCGTCGTGGTAATTAATTTGACGGATCAATTGTCCTGTATATTGATTGGTATTGTTAATCCAAAAATATAATAAATAAAATTAATTAGAACTTGTCTCGCAGCCCCTCTCAGCTCGGCAAGATCTTAAGGAAACATAATTAGTTTCATGTTTTTTTTTAACAGTAATTTTTAATCAGTAATACGATTAAATTTTACGATTTACTTCATTATTTCATTTTTGATCTTATATTGTGTAGATCTAATTCTGAAAGTGCAATCTCCGTCATACTTTTAACTAAATGCTAACTCACAAACTGTAAAAAGCCAACCAACTTGAATGTAATCTATGTATACTGTATGGTACGAATACCAGGATTAATCAGTTTTAATTGAAACACCTCACATTATTTTCGGAGACAACAAGACAAAATAGAAGAATCATCCGTTTCAGACATATTCCACTCTACAAAATCAAAATGATTTTTTTTTATTTTTCAATTTGAAGTTAGTACAAACGCCATAGTTGATACCGTATATTTGATTATTAAAAGTCAAACTTCGACAGGAAACTTCACAGACAAGCCTTATAAAACCAAAGGCCAAACTTCAATTCATCGTATTATAAAAACGTGAATGTATGACTTGGATGGAATGTAGTCACATTGGCACTCATACCACATCTTCTAATATCGGTGTGTAGGGTACTATTGATAAGGCCTTCAAACATTAGCTTAAACTACCGGTTAACCGGTTAATCGGTCGAACGATTATACGAGTAACCGGTTAGGCAAAAGTGTACGATTTGACAACACTAATTACTATACACAGAGGGCTTGACCTGAATATTGCTGAAGTAGACACTAGATTTCGTGTTCTTAACCAACTAAAAACGGGAAAGCCAGGAAATAAGCTTAAATTCACAATCAATTGCTACAATACAAGCACTTCCCTTCTTGTTAATGGATCAAAGCTGAATTTATTCATTGAAAACATCTTGCCCAAATTAAAAGAAGCAATAAACGCAAATTGTAGCAACCTTAATGAGCTTAACTACAGAATTGAAAATTCAATTGTTCGAAACATACAACAGTGTCAAACAGAGCACCAGCAAATTGCTGCTAAAATTCCACAATCAACTACTAAAACCAAAGAATGTGAACAATCTTACCAAATAGTAGCTAATACAAATGATAGCATACAAACAGAAGTGGAAAATATAGATATCTGTCCAGTATATCAAAAACAGGCTGATGATGACACCATTGAATGTGAAGAATGTAATGACTGGCTACATTTTGAATGTGTAGGACTTACAAAAACCCAAGTCCAAAAAATAGATCATAGCATACCATATATATGTAAACAATGCATAGAGAACCAGCTGTATCAACTTCCAAAAGACATGGATAATACCATAGATGTCTCTATACAACAACAGAGTGTTGAACAAGAACCTAATCAAGACTCCACTCCCCAGTCAGCACGGGTTTTTCCGAGCTACACTGGAACTGATAAGGACAGCGCAAACCTCCCCCAATGGTTAAATCAATAACTGGAATTACGCCAAGCAAAACAACCACATCACATCTGGCACATGCTTTTCCAAATTGCACTGGTTCAACAAATGATATTTCATGTACTGATATCCATCCAATAACTAAAGCCATATCTGAAACTACGCAACAAACAGAAGAAGAATTCAACAAACAGGTCTCCAGTCAGTCAGCACGGGTTTATCCGAGCTATACTGACATGACAACCTCTACAGAACAGCAAAATGAGCAGTTAGTACAGATAACTAATACATCCAACCTTGTTCCAAATGTGCAACAAAAAGTTACTGCTAAACTAGCAAAAGCTACCAAGAATACTGGTCCTAATCAAAGGCAACAATCAAAAGCCATGGATTCATCTCAAAGAAGTTATATAATAGATCTAGAAAGGAAATTAAAAGATCGAGATAGAACAATAGAAATTATGGAAAAGAGGCTATCTCAGCTAGAACAAAGAGATCAAAGATCATCCTTGAACAACCAAGAACAGAACTATGGAAACACCTGCCATACAAACAATGGATGTAGCTCAAACAACAATAGCTGCCAAATTCAACAAATTATGAACAATGTAAACATGCTTGAGTTCCAGCTTACTCAACATATGTGTATGAATACAGCACTGACTACACAAATGGCAATGCAACTGCAGCAAAGTATACTCCTAAAACAGGCAACATGCCCACCTACAATGCCACTGCCTGCACAATACCAGCAATATAATCATGGAATGTATACAGTGAATCCATCAACAGGGACATATATTCCCGCTTCATTTCATATACCACCGCCAATGCCTACTTTCAGACCACACCAGTTCATGAACCATCAAATGGGTCAACCCACACCAACAGTGTTGCAACAACCCCCGCCATTTCATCATCAAATACATGTACCATCCTTCATCCAACCTCCAAACCAAAGACCTCAGTATCAAAATATTAACCATCTGAGTGGTCCAGGAATACCACCACCAACATATTTGCAAAGTGGCTTCAATATAAATCCTCCAAATAGACAATCAAACCAAGCTCAGAACAAAGAATCATCTGTACTTCACCAATATTCTATGGACTCGTCCCAGACAGAAAAGGATAACCATGAAGATCAGTCCAGAGCTAATATAGATATGCCACAAAAAGATGATCTGGACTCTCACAAGAAAGAATTGACAGAAACTAACAAGGGAGCAAGACCAAAGATAATAAAAAAACTCCCCAACAAAGAGACAAAGGAAAGAAAGCAATCAAAACAACTAGATTTAAGAGTGGCTATTAAACACATAGAAGAACAATCAGTGGATCAAAATCGCCAACCGAACCATCATTTTTTAGAAATTCCAAGCCTCAAGAAAATTCCACCAATTCTAGACCCAATACAAATGGAAAACAACCCTACCAGAATATAGACGTCATAACTTGTAACATTGAGGGTATAAAGGCAAATATGAAATTTCTAGAACATTTATCTCAGAAACGTGCATTTATCTGTTTGCAGGAACATTGGCTTTGGACTTTTGAAAAGGACTACATTGATAAACATATATCAGGCATGATGAATCATAGTCGATGTCACGATGTTAACGATCCAATATCAAACTTTCAAATACCAAGAGGAAGAGGGGGTGTTGCAATTCTTTGGCCATCATCTTTAGATTCTCACGTGAAAAAGCTAGAAGACGGAAACGAACGAATAATAGCTATAGAAATTCAAACTAGGAATAAAGCTACCTGTCTAGTGAATGCGTACATGCCAACAAAAAAATCCAACTCTGACGTAGACTATCAAGCTCACTTAGACATTTTACAGGCTATTATGGATAAATATGAAGATACACATACGATCGTATTCTGTGGTGATATGAATGGTACCTTAATGAAGGAAAGAAACAACAGTCACGATAAGAAGCTTACTAAATTTATCCAATCCAACAAATTGAACGTACATCAGGAGATGATCACAAATTCAACGCCAACCTTCTACCATAATGACGGCAAATCAACTTCACAAATAGACTATATATTTTCAAACAACGACGTTATAAATACTGCCATGGTAATGCAACAAGATCCTATTAAATCATCATCACATCTGCCGGTCATAGCAAATTTAACAAAAAGATTAAAGACAGAAGTGAAAAAAGGAAAGAAAAGCCACACCACTTATAAAATTTTATGGGAAAAAACTGACAAGAAAGAATACAAAAACGTCCTCAACAAGATGATTACAGCTTATAACTGGAACGACTCTGATGTGAACGAAAAAGTAAGCCAACTTACCTCCATTCTTCACAAAACAGCAGACAAAGTAGTACCTAAAAAACTCATCAAGCTAACTGGGTTCAAAAACAAAGCCTCTCCAAAAGTTAGACAGCTGATACAAGCAAGCAAACAGAAACACAGAGAATGGGACAACGCTGGACGACCATATACTTTTCGTGGGAAAAAAAATCAGCAAAAAGGGCTTTGCGTCGTCAACAACGAAAAGAAGCAGCGATAGAAAGAGAACAATTTCTGCAACGACTAGAAAAAGACCCAAATGATAAGGCTTTTTTCCAACTAATCAAGCGAAATCAATCCAGTATAAAGAGCAATGGTCCTGAAATTCTGATAGATGGCGTTAAAACAGCAAAAAACGCCTTCAAATCAAAGAGAAACTTTTGCAGACTACTTCAAAAATCTAGCCACTCCACAAGAAAATCAAAATTTCAAGGACGAATTACTTTCTAACAGCACAAATAGATGCAATTTAATTAAAGAGGTCTCCAAAAATAGTATCAAAAGGAAAATACTAGTAACCCAACAAGAAATATTAAATGTTATTCAAAAACTTAAAAAAGGAAAGTCGCCAGATGAATATGGTATCACAGCTGAACATATCAAATATGCAGGGAACGAAATAACCCATATATACCAAAACATTTTCAACCAGATATTTAAGGAAGGAAAAGTTGCAACCAGCTTTAAAACAGGCATAATAACGCCAGTTCCTAAAAAGGGGAAAGATTTAACTCAAGCTACAAATTACAGAGGCATAACAGTTACATCTGCTCATGGGAAAGTATACGAGTACGTGCTGATGGAAAAGGCAGGTTTAAAGAATATCAATCAATCAAACATACAATTCGGTTTTACTGAAAGACTCTCACCTACTTTGGCGGCACTGATATTATCAGAAGTATACTCAGAAATCAATGGAAAAGATTTATTATTCATAACAACATTAGACAGTCAAAAAGCATTTGATGTAGTCAATCATCAAATCTTGCTAGACAAACTCTACTATCTAGGAGTAGATATTGAATATTGGGATGTTATTGAGGATATGTACAATGGTGTCACATCAACTGTGAAATGGCAAGGAGACACAAGTCTCTCGTTTAGTATTGATCAGGGAGTAAGACAGGGTGGAATCCTATCTTCACATCTATACAAACAATACATCAATGAGTTACTCTCTGAACTAGAAACTCATAACATGGGCATATCTATAGGGAATACTTATGCAGGCTGTCCTAGCTGTGCAGATGATATTGTACTTCTCTCAAACGACCAAAATGAAATGCAAGAAATGCTCAACACGGTGTATGATTACTCAAGCGACCATAGATTCTTAATCCATCCAATAAAAAGCAATACAATAGTTAAAAGTGTCAACAAAAGAACTAGTGAAAGAATACAACAATCAACAGAAAATTTTACTTTAGGCGATAACATTATGGAATTTAAATCAGAAACAACACATCTAGGTCTTAAAAGAACAACATCTGAGGAAACTAAAATTAATATCAATGACAGGATATCACTAGCACGAAGAACCCTGTACTCTCTGATCAAGACTGGCGTTCATGGTACAGATGGACTCAACCCAAGAACTTCATGCAATATTTACCAAGTATACGTCATTCCACGTCTTCTATATGGCCTAGAAACTTTAAATCTCCAAAACAAGGACACAGTAGCACTATGCAGTTTTCATCTTAGCACTCTGAAGCATATCCAATCACTTCCAAATAGAACAGCTACATCAGCAGTCTGCTTGCTTCTTGGAGCGCTACCAATAACTGCTGAGCTCCACAAAAGACAGTTGAGTCTGTTACACTAAATAGCAATGAGTCACAATAACTCAATACGTGAAATTTCATGGTGGCAACATACAGCAGGTCGACCAAATAGCTTCCTCAAAAGAATAAATGACATACTGGACATGTATCAACTCCCATCATTCAACGAAATAATGAATCAACATTACAACAAGCTTGACTGGAAAAACATCGTACGAACAGCTATTTCATCTCACTGGACAGTCAAACTAAAGCAGATTGTGAAGAAAAATCAACACTCAACTTGCTATCAAAAAGAAACCTGAATATTGGACAAACTCACAACGTATGGGATACAATATCGAGCTCCGTCAAAGATGTTAGAAAAGCAGCGACAAAAGTACGCATGTTAACTGGAACATACATGCTTCAAACCTTAAAAGCAAATTTCAATCAAGCAGAGATAGATCCTACCTGCCCAATATGTAAGATTGAAGCTGAAGATCTTCAACACCTTCTAACAAGCTGCCCAGCGTATAGACACATTCGAAAATCGCACTTTCAACAGATAAAAGAATATATTGTTAGCAAAATTGGAAGTAGTGTATGGACAATCAATTTCAATAGCAAATTGGCTATCACGGAATTATTGATAGACTGTCAAAGCTTTGTTGAAAGGCATATTCTCCCGAATGACAAACTGATACTAAGAACAATAGAAATGAAATCAAGGGACTACTGCCACCTAATCCACATGAAAAGAATGAACATTACTAATGCCTAGCTAGTGCGTAGAGTTAGGGGTATATCTCTGTGTAAGGTCAAGCCAGTGTCATTTCAAAAAACTTAAAAGTAGTACGCCATACGAACATTATTAAACTAATCAAAATAATACTTCTATAACATCAAAGTCATGATTTCAGTTTATATAAATTTTCATCTCATAAGAAAACTTAATTTTAGATACTTTATTCTTACACTAAAAGTACATGATAATTATACTATATCTTGGCAGTTTAAATTAACGTTAAGCCTAATTAAATAATGTAACTCAACATCCAAATTAGTCATGCTTATGTTTTATATTGCATTGAAAAGCACCTGTTTAAATTATGAGTCTGCGAACATGTAATTTATTTAGTATATCTCTTGCCAATTTAATACTACATTACTTTAAAAGTCCCTATATTAATGCTTATATATAAATTCACGACTTGTTGTAAATACACTGGTTTTTATGGTGGAGGATGCTGTTCATTCATATTTTACAGAGGATTTATTGTGTGTTTTAATGTACATATACTGTTAACATTTATCGGTCTCATCCGAGTGCTCCTAAACAGGAGGGAATTACGAAAGAAGAAGTACACCTTACAAATATAGATTTATTTCGTCTTTAAGCCATTGTTCCACTACTAAATTATCTATTCTTCTTACCAGTACACTTGGTACAATCAAGGACGTATATTAGATATAATAAGGCCTTCGAAAATAGTGGAATTAATTACTTTTGGAGTGTCAAAAACTCGTTGGAAGTACTTGATAAATTGCATGCTTATATTGGTGATTTTGAATCTGTTCAAAGTTTTGATTTTTCTACCCTATATACCACATTGCCTCACATTCTCATTAAGAAAAAAATACACACCTAATTAAATGGGCATTTAAAAAGTCAGAATGTGAATATATATGTTCAAATTCTTTTAGGTCATTTTTCAGTAGCAATAAACAAAAAAAAAACTATGTCAATTGGACATGCTTTGATACTATATCTGCCCTTGAATTTTTACTAGATAACATTTTTGTTCGCTTTGGAGATTCCGTATATCGTCAGGTTATTGGAATTCCAATGGGGACTAACTGTGCACCACTTATTGCGGACCTGTTTTTGTATTGCTATGAGTTACAATTTATGACAAAAATCAGCAAATTAAGCCCATCGAAACAACATCTGATACACAAATTTAATAATACTTTTAGATATTTGGATGATATTTTAGCTCTCAATAATGACGACTTCAGTATGTATACTAAAGAAATTTATCCTGTTGAACTTACTTTAAATAAAGCTAATACTAACAATGACCACTGCCCTTTCCTCGATCTTGATATATATATATCATTAACGGAAAGCTTAATACTAAAATTTATGATAACAGAGATGATTTCTCATTTCCTATCGTTAATTATCCATTTTTAGATGGTGACGTTCCCTCATCACCATCTTACGGTGTTTATATATCCCAACTTGTACGATTCGCTCTTGTATTTAACAATGTTTTAGATTTTAACGAGAGAAATTTATGTATTAATGAAAAATTATTACACCAGGGTTTTCGATATCACAAACTTGTCAAAACATTTACTAAATTTTATCATCGGTATAAGGACATCATTCGTAAATATAGCTCAAAATGCAGACTTCTTATACGTTCAGGTATTTCACATCCAATACTTTATGGAAATATTCTTTATAAAGCACAAAAATGTCAGTATTCACCTCAGAAGCTAACAAAACCTTTAAATAGACTTATTAAGAAGGGATATAGTTACGATACTGTTCTCAGTTCATTAAAGATTGCATATTTTGGCGTTAATATTGATTCACTTATAGGGTCTTTGCATCGGAACTAAACACATTTATTATTAATAAAAACCAGTTGTTGGCATGACACGGGTTATGTTCTTCTCATATATGTTATGATGGTATGATACTAAACCCCTCACGGGGAGGATTGTGCCTGATATTCATATGATGAATATTCATATAATTTTTCAATCAGTTTAATTGAAGTCCGGAGCTGGCATGTCAGTTAACTGCTAGTAGTCTGATGTTATTTATGTATTATTGTCATTTTGTTTATTTTCTTTGGTTACATCTTCTGACATCAGACTCGGACTTCTCTTGGACTGAATTTTAATGCGCGTATTGTTATGCGTTTACTTTTCTGCATTGGCTAGAGGTATAGGGGGAGGGTTGAGATCTCACAAACATGTTTAACCCCGCCGCATTTTTGCGCCTGTCCCAAGTCAGGAGCCTCTGGCCTTCGTTAGTCTTGTATTATCTTAACTTTTAGTTTCTTGTGTACAATTTGGAGTTTAGTATGGTGTTCATTATCACTGAACCAGTATATATTTGTTTAGGGGCCAGCTGATGGACGCCTCCGGGTGCGAGAATTTCTCGTTGCATTGAAGACCTGTTGGCGACCTTCTGCTGTTGTCTGCTCTATGGTCGGATTGTTGTCTCTTTGGCACATTCCCCATTCCATTCTCAATTTTAGTAGACCCCCTTCAACAGAGAATTTTTAGATACTTTTAGATTTCATTCATTGACAAAATTTGTTTAGTATATCTTTTTCTATTGTGTTATATCTAGATATAATTTTATAGATATTAGTGACGTTGGAACAAGAAATGCATCTCTTATATAAGTTTTCAAAATGTCTTGTGCAATATTTGCCACAAGCTTTCAAAGTATAAAATTTTCTTAAATTGACACCAAAAATAATTTGGATAAAAAACGATGGAATATATGCAAAGTTTCATAGTTTAATTTCAGGCAATGTTTTATTTACTTCTAACAAGGAATTTACTGGTATTTTCGGGTAAAAGACTGGTTAAAACTCTCAGCAAGATAAAGAAATGCCAGTCAAAGATTTGATGAACGAAATATCTAAAAAAAAATAAAAATATAAAAAAAATTAAAGGAAATTCGAAATACCAGATAACGATTTTATGAAATATGATTTCAGGTTTGATATAAAGAAATTGGGAGGACAGGTATATAACACAAGGACATTTAAAGTCTCAAATGTTCTTAGACAAACTGGCACCAAAATAATTCTTTTAAAGAATAATCAAAAGCTTAAGCTTATTCTGGAAAACTTACGGTCTATTCAATTCTTTTTATGGGGTTATAGATGAAAAAAGGAGCACCAATCCTTCCCGATTATTGTGCACTTTAGTTTTTAATTTAATTCAATTCATGTGTACTATGTCATGGGGAGACACACACACACACACAACCACACATATACAGATATTAAAAAGATGTGGTATGAATATCTCTTTAAAACATATGATATAAAACTGTTAACACAATATAGTATTAACAGATCAATCTATAAAAGAGCCGTGTTAAAAAGAGTTATGAGAAACTGTAAAACATACATTAAAAATACATTTATATTACATATATAATATATCAATACATCTTAACATAAACATTAACATGATAAAGTCACCATAATATTAAAAAAAAACCACTATACAAACAAACTACATTATATAGTTATTTCGTGTTAAAAGTAAAATCACAAAAAATACTGAACTCCGAGGAAAATTCAAGACGAAAAGTCCCTTATCAAATGGCAAAATCAAATGATAAACACATTAAACGAATGGACAACAACTATCATATCCTGACTTAGTACAGGCATTTTTAAGTGTAGAAAATGGTGGATTGAACCTGGTTTTATTGCGCTAAACCTCTCTTGTATGACATTCGCATCCAATTCCAATATATTTACAACGATGTGTGAACAAAACAGACATAAAAGGTAAAATTGTCAAAAAACACTTTCTCTTAAAAAGTACTTAATGGCAAATTTGGTTGTAAAATAGCAAACTCTGTCATCATGAAACCTAAATAAAAACTTTTCTTCATTACTCAAATTACTAAAACTACTTTCTATAATACACATACTGTTAAAAAATATCGTTCACAAATCTGCATATTCTGGACAGTCTAAATCATTTTTTCTACAATTAATTCAAAATCTTTCATTAAATTTATAATTTCATACCTGCCCGTTTCAATTCTGATCGGCACAACACCAACTCTGAATTTAGCATATTTTGCACTTCTATATTTTTCCGGCATAGTTATACTTTAGTATTTTTCTGTATACTGATAATTTGATTTGAATAACCTGTAAGTATTCAATTTACTGCTTTCATTAACTAGTTTTGAATGCAATTTATTCTGGTACATACTAAATAGTTTGTTTTCTTTAATAACAGACTTGCTCGAAATACATTCAATATTACAATACTGATACATTAAAGTCTTGATCTTGTTATTAAATGTGTTTTGCATAGTCGTTAGTAAAACATCTAATCGCTGAGGATAAGAGTCTCCTGCTCTATTACCGATCGTGTGCATCGAGACTCATTCAAAAAGTATTTAAAGAATAGAAACCAATTTATACATTTATAGATCCGACACATATTCAGGTGACGTGGAATTCGGGTCCAAGGGGACATTCAAAACTCATAATTCGAAGTAAATCTGACAACACTATAGCAAAACAAAAAAACGAAAAGACAAACAAGTCCATAAAACAATACATAAAACTTAAAAAAAAAAACAACAAAAAAAAAAACAAGCGATAATAACTTGTGCTCTTTAAAGTTAGAAGATCCTGTGCAAATGACCAAATCAAGGAAAGGAAAAAGGTTGGATTGTGGTTACGACATTCGCAACTGGAACGCATGTTTGTTGTGGTCATTCGAAGATATCGACTTTCGTTACTCGATAACTATTATACGGTGTCATAAAACGAAGATCAAATCTTGGAGTTAACGATGACAGAATGTTCCTACACCGCATCCCAGACTGTTTTCAAACTGAGGCCTGCGCTAGTTTGAAACAACAGATAAAGAGTTTTTAATCTTTAATTATACAGTCACAATGTATTAATTTACAAACAATGACAAAAAATTAAGACTCCTTATTGACATCAAAATATAGAACTGAATGCATGTCAAACATTTGATAACTTTTTATTTCCTATGCGTCACCGTCCCCTCGTGTTTATTGAATATTTTTAAAAAAATGGTAGGCAAATAAAATACATGTTTTACGGCAGCATTCCTTTTGCGCCAATAACTGTTTTTCAGGGGTATCATTTGCGCCAAATTTTGTTTTCAAAATGTATCAATTGCGCCTTTAACATGTTTAATTGAAACTCATTAGCTCCAATTTACATGTACACATATCTATCATAAATATTAATGATTAATATTTATTCTTATTTTTGGCTTAAGAATTATCAATCTTTCGGAGATATTTCACCATGAAGATGAGCATCTGAAGAGAAATTACATGAAATACATTATGTTATGTCTAATTGAAACTGACAATATAAACTATTAAAGTTACTATGAATTGTTATCAAATGAACTGTAACCTCAAAGTGAGGAAAACCATATGGCACCGCCTAGACCGTTATATACCTACCACAGTTGTCGCGATATATAATATGTAACTTGCTTGATTATTTTAGTGTAGAATAAAATGCTAATCTAAACAGATGCCTTCTACCTCAATAATGTTATACTTAGTAATACATAACAAATTGGCGACGAGTTAAAAAGAAAAATGGCTGGATATATCGGTAAAATCGAAAATTTTGATGATGGAATTGAACAGTGGACTTCTTATACAGAAAGACTAGAACAATATTTCGCTGTGAATGAAATTAACAACGAAAAGCGTGTACCTGCTTTACTTAGTTTAATCGGTGGAAAAACTTATGCTTTGTTAAGAAATTTAACGACACCAGACAAACCGAAAGATAAATCATACGATGATATTGTGAAAGTTTTGAAAGAACATTTATCACCCGCACCATTGGTGATAGCAGAACGTTTCCGTTTTCACAAGAGGGACCAAAAGAGTGGAGAGTCTATTAATGAGTATGTACCACAAATTCGCAAATTTTCGGAATATTGTAATTTCCCGGATCTAAACGATACATTAAGAGACAGATTGGTTTGTGGGTTAAAATCTGAACAAACTCAGAAGAAACTATTGTCAGTCCAGGCATTAACATTAGAAAAAGCTATGCAGATTTCCGTGGCAATGGAAAAACAGCTACGAAAGACGCATTGGAGCTACAAGGAAAACAACCAGAGTCAGCTGTACATAAGGTTAGAAGTCAAAAACCGAAGGTTAACTCTTACCATCAGAAACTCATAACGTGTTACCGTTGCAACAAACAAGGACATAAAGCCGATACATGTCGTTTTAAAGATCAAACGTGTCTTAAATGTAAGAAGAAAGGACATATTCAAGCAGCGTGTCGTAGTAAAATGATAAAACGGAATGTGCCCTCACTGAATGCTGATGATTCTCAGAATGATGAATTTGGGATTTACACAGTGTTTGCGAACAAAGATACACAGAAAGGAAACAATGATGTAGAGATTTATACAGTGAATTCCAAAACAAAGGAGATAACTGTCGACGTGAAAATCGACAACAAATCTGTTGAAATGGAAGTGGACACAGAATCCGCTCTCTCGATTATTCCGAAGAAGGAATTTGATCAAATGTTTCCGAGTCGTAAGCTTGATTCAACAGACGTTATTTTGAGAACATTTTCGGGTGAGAAATTTAAACCACTAGGTGTAACCGCCGTAAAAGTAAACTACAACGACCAGAGTGAAGTATTGTCGCTGTATGTCGTACAAAAAGGAGGAGGAATCTTATTTGGAAGAGACTGGTTACGAAAAATCAGACTAGACTGGAGCAAAATCAACAAAGTAGGTGTTGACAATGTTAATGAGAAAACAAAATAATTTCTTGATCAACATGCATCCGTATTTAGTGACAACATCGGTTGTGTGAATGGAATTAAAGGAAATTTAATTATGAAAGATAATGTTAAACCCGTGTTCATGAAGGCGCGACCGATACCGTATGCACTAAGACCGAAAGTTGAACAGGAGCTTGACCGTCTTGAAGAGGGAGGAATAATTACAAAAGTGCCAACTAGTGAATGGGCAACGCCTATTGTGCCTGTCGTGAAGAAGTCAGGAGGCGTCAGAATTTGTGGCGATTTTAAGGTCACAATAAATCAGCAGCTTCAAGTGGATCAATATCCTTTACCTAGAATTGACCATATATTTGCTTCGTTATCTGGAGGTGAAAAATATTCGAAAATAGATTTAAGACAAACATATTTACAGGTCGAGATGAATGAGGAATCAAAGAAGTACTTGACTATAAATACGCATAGAGGACTTTATCAGTACAACCGAATGTTATTCGGCGTAGCTTCCGCACCTGCAATCTGGCAGAGAACCATTGACCAAATACTTCAAGGGTTGACAGGTGTACAATGCATATTAGATGATATGGTTATTACCGGTAAAAATGACCGAGAACATTTAGTGAACCTCCAGAAAGTTATGAAGCGATTAGAGATGTACAACCTTTCAGTTAATAAGGACAAGTGCAAGTTTTTCAAAGATGAAATCGAGTTTTGTGGACATAAAATAGATAAGCATGGATTACACAAAACAGAGGATAAAATCAAAGCTATTTTAGACACACCAGAACCACAAAATGTTACCCAGGTACGTTCAATTCTCGGATTAATGTATTACTACCATAAATTCCTACCAAATATCTCATCAGTTGTGCGCCCATTACACAGACTGTTAGAAAAAGATGTTAAATGGGATTGGAATGAAGAATGTAAGGTATCATTTAAGAGGGACAAAAATTTGGAAACATCTGAGCAGGTTCTATGTCATTATGACCCATAATTACCTATTCGATTAGCTTGTGACGCTTCTCCATTTGGATTAGGGGTAGTTTTGTCACATAAAATGCAAGATGGAACGGAGCGCCCTATTGCATTTGCGTCAAGGTCACTTAAAAAAGCCGAAAAAAACTACAGTCAAATCGACAAAGAAGCTCTAGGTATAATTTTCGGTGTTAAAAAGTTTCATACGTATCTTTATGGTCGTAAATTTACACTGATTACAGACCATATGCCGCTTGTGTCAATATTCAATTCGAAAAAGGGAATTTCGACCACTTCAGCAGCACGTTTACAGACATATGCGTTGTTTTTAAGTGGATATACATATGACATCGAGTACAAAAACACTAACAAGCACACGAACGCAGATGCGCTTTCGAGAATACCACAGGAATCTACAGAAGCAGATGGTGAGGAATTTGATGCAGTTGATGTTTTCATGTTAAAGCAGCTAGAACATTTAACAAACAACAACATTAGGCGAGAAACTGCGCGTGACAAGATCTTAGCAAGAGTCTATGAATTAGTACAAAAAGTTTGGACCGTCAATGATGATATTGACTTGAAACCGTATTTCAACCGGATAGCGAACTGTCTAGGTTGTTTGCAGTGGGGAATACGTACTATTGTTCCGACAAAATTTAGACAGCAAACTTAAGAACTGTTACATTCTGCGCACCCAGGAGTAGTGAAAATGAAATTATTGGCAAGGAGCTACGTATGGTGGCCACGTATTGATTCTGAGATAGAATCACTAGCAAAAAGTTGTTCCGGATGTCAAAAGCACCATCGTAACCCGAAACAGTCACCACTTCATCCATGGGAGTGGCCGTAAAGTCCGTGGAAACGAATACATATTGACTTTGCTGGACCATTTATTGATCACATGTTCTTGATTGTCATTGATGTTCATTCTAAATGGCCTGAAGTTATACCGATGAAAAGTACCACTTCAACACAGACAATTAGAGTTTTAAGGACTATATTTGCGAGAGCAGGATTGCCAGAACAAATAGTAAGTGATAACGGACCACAATTCGTATCTGCAGAATTTCAAACATTTACTAAAATGAATGGAATAACGCATATAAAGAGCGCACCTTACAATCCTGCAACAAACGGACTCGCGGAACGTTTTGTTCAGACTTTCAAACAGAGCTTGAAGGCAATGCGAGGAGAAAATGCAGATTTAAATAAGACATTAGCAAATTTTCTGTTGGCATATTGTAACGGGGTATTTTCTAGGCAAATACAACAGTAACGATGTTCTAGGGATCTTTTCTTTAATACACAATATTTAGACCCTACAACATATAATAACAAATAATAAATATTCACATGACAAGACAGTACATGTAACATATGGGCAAAGGGGAACAACTACAATTCATACTTATTCCTTAAATATCTATATACTACAATAAGTCCTTTAAGCACACAAATCTAACTCTTTAATTAACTTTCCAATACAATATAATTCATATGTATCTCATAATAATACATCTCAAATCTCTTAATGAGTCGTCCATTTTATAAATAGATTTGTATACAAAGTATATCCACTGATAGTATTTCATAATAAAATATTGTCCCTGACAATGTTTCATTATGAAATAGAGTCCTTGTCCATGAAATTTTGTCTCCTCCTTCTGGACAATATTTCACTATGAAATTCTGTTCATGGCAATACTACACTATGAAATACTGGCTTTGAAAATACTTTTTAATCAAATTATTACACAATTAGAAATAGTACACAAGCATGCAGCATGCACATTTTTAGATTTATAACTGAAATTGTTTTGAATAGCAAGGAGTTTATATTATTACTAATAGTGAGTTTCAAATTTGCATAGAGATACATTACAAATGGTTTACATGTATTATATATTAAAGAATTGTCTAACGTATGTTTCATTCTATTACAGTACTGTACAAATATAAGTAATGAACTGACAATCAATTATTTTGTAAATATATACACAGGCACGTGTCGCAGGAAAAAAAATCATATATACCTTCTCTGACATCAATATATGTTGATAACCTCCCCTTCATGAGACAAAATTCCATGACAATCTGTCTATGAAATATTGTCTCAATACCCACAAAATATAACCAAAATATAACCTTCCTTTAATAGGACATAATTTCATAGTATTTATCTGTGAAATATTGCCTCAATTCACACAAAATATAACCTCCCTTTAACAAGACAAAATTCCATAACATTCATCTGTGAAATATTGTCTTTATACAGACACAATTTCGCTATGAAAATTTGTCCTTCTCTGGACATTTTTCCATAGACGAGCACAATATTTCATGCTACATAGTTATGAAATATTGTTCTGTGGTACAATATTTCATAGGACAATATTTTGCTTTACACTAAGTTATTTATGGGTAGAAATTTACGAAACAGACTGAACTTAATTAAACCAGATATCAATAGACAAGTTCAAGACAAGCAGATGAAAATTGCAATTAAACCGACAAAAGAGACTTTGCGACAATGTACCGAGGGAGAAACAGTAGCCGCACGTGATTACCGTAGACCAAATAAATGGACAAGTGGACTTGTAACCAAACGTGAAGGACCGTTAAATTATCAGGTAGAAGTTTCGCCCAACAGTATCTGGAAACGTCATGCCGACCAGATACGAAACTCAGACTCAAACGATAAACAGAGAGAAGAAATCATAAATGACAAAACAGTTGAAATAAAGATAAATCCGGATGAACCAACTGAGCAACCACAAGATCTACAACAGAAACAACAAGACAGCGAACTACCTTTGTCAGAACCAATTCAGAGAAGATATCCGTTGAGAACCAGAAAGGTTACTAAGTTAAATTTGTAAAAATGGTTGTAGTGCCGTAAGGGTAATACTAATTCCCTTTGCAACTTATGTTAGGCGTGATTGTGTGCGCGAGAAAACGAAAGTTTTTCTATTGCAATCACTGTAGGGATAAATATTTTGAATGCATGATATTAGTGTTTTTGTAGTTGTTTAATGTTTTTAAAATACACATAGACAGTAATTATTTTCTTTCATTCATTCTTTTCACACTTGCTTTATACAACTGATTTTTATCAATGACCTTATCATTTGCATACTATAACTTTACTATGGAATTCGAAAATTAGAAGGGAGGAAATGTTATGTCTAATTGAAACTGACAATATAAACTATTAAATGTACTATGAATTGTTATCAAATGAATTGAACCTCAAAGTGAGGAAAACCATATGGCACCGCCTAGACCGTTACCTACCACAGTTGTCGCGATATATAATATGTAACTTGCTTGACTATTTTAGTGTAGAATAAAATGCTAATCTAAACAGATGCCTTCTTCCTCAATAATGTTATACTTAGTAATACATAACACATTAAATAGGCCATGTACAGAATGAGGAGAAAACTTATTGCTTTGCTGAATATTTATTACAAGATATACCAAAAGAGAAGAAAATAGAACCTTTTTATGTGTTATACACATATGTCGATGGCCAACACTTCCCACCATCCGTATTGACGTTATTTTGTTATCAGCCCATAGACATAATTTAGTCATGTGACCGTGACGTCATAAACGTTTTTTCATGGTTTTCTACGGTTTGAAATTGAATTTATAATTAAATTATAAGGAATGACTGTAATATTTTTTCTGTCTATGAAGAAATAACATAAAAAAATTGGTGCACACTGAATAACGCGCGTAGTGTCCGGAAATTTAGAAATAATCCTGGTAAACTTATCGATCCTTTAAGTAAACTTATTCTAAAAGGCTACCAATTCGACTATGTAATTAGATCTTTGAATATTGTTTTATTGGTATTAATATTGATTTTGTTTTTAGTAAAATTTTAATAGCTAACTAAGTATTATTGCTATATATATATATAATGTCTAAAAATAGCAACAATCAACATTCAATCTATTTAAGCGTGGATCAGTTTGTGAAAATAAACTGATACAGTTACTGAATTAAAATTATATAAATGTCTAAGAATATAACTTAAACAAACTAATTAATACATTAAAAAGTTCTATTAGATGTTAAATAGAAATACGCAATATTTCGCTAAACAAATTAGCTTCATCAGGCGTGTGCATCTCTCAAGGTGAAATCGGATGCATGACAAAAAAATATTTTTGTAGCTTAATCTATACAAGAGTTGAGGAAAAGTGTAACATATTGATTGATGTTGCATAAAATATGTTTGTAGCTACAACTACATGAAGTTGGAATAAAAGTTTAACACATTTATAGATGTTCGATTAATTGTATGAATTTCTATAAATTAATTTGTATGATTTCAAGATAATTATGGTTTTGATTTGTTTTTAAATCTTTTTTCGTCTCTCTCATTGAGTCCATCAGGTTCAAGAGTTCGTAACTGGTGCATCCAAAATCTCTCTCTTTTTTGTCTTCCTTGTGTATCCCAATTTTGATTTTTCTCAATGATTTGAAATGTGACGTTTTCAAAATCATGTCCTGCTCTTAAAAGGTGTCTTGTAATTGGGCAGTTCCTTTCTTTTGTATAAAATGACCGATGGTTATTTAGTCGGATGTTAAATGGTGTTTCTGTTTCACCAACATATTGTATTTTGCAAGTTCCACACGTTAGAACATAAATGCAATTTTGCGTTTTGCAATTTGATGTTATGAATATATATATAAGTCTGAAAATTACTCCAAACAGTGTTAGAGTTAGATTTTCTACTGACAATTTTTTGTTCGTCCCTCAGCGGGATTCGAACTCACACCTTTGATACACTACAGCACCAATCGCTTAGCCTCATGTCCAGCGCTCTAGACCACTCGACCACATCCGCTATATAAAAATATAACTTCAATAGTCGTAGTGTTACCTTGTCACGGAAGGCTAATCTAGAGATAGACATGAGACACGTGTTTTTTAAGCGTGTGTGGATGTTATATTATTATTTTTATACACAATGTATTTTTCATTTGTCAGTAATCTAACTCAACAATTTTTATATATCATATGGGATCATGATGCATTTCATTATACAGTCACTAGAAATAAGTATATCATACAAACAAGTCTAAACAAGTGTCAAACCATACAATATATATGCCCACTGGATCTCAGAGTGATAGAGATACATGGTTAATACAAATATTTATATAAGTCTGAAAATTACTCCAAACAGTGTTAGAGTTAGATTTTCTACTGACAATTTTTTGTTCGTCCCTTAGCGGGATTCGAACTCACACCTTTGATACACTACAGCACTAATCGCTTAGCCTCATGTCCAGCGCTCTAGACCACTCGACCACATCCGCTATATAAAAATATAACTTCAATAGTCGTAGTGTTACCTTGTCACGGAAGGCTAATCTAGAGATAGACATGAGACACGTGTTTTTTAAGCGTGTGTGGATGTTATATTATTATTTTTATACACAATGTATTTTTCATTTGTCAGTAATCTAACTCAACAATTTTTATATATCATATGGGATCATGATGCATTTCATTATACAGTCACTAGAAATAAGTATATCATACAAACAAGTCTAAACAAGTGTCAAACCATACAATATATATGCCCACTGGATCTCAGAGTGATAGAGATACATGGTTAATACAAATATTTATATAAGTCTGAAAATTACTCCAAACAGTGTTAGAGTTAGATTTTCTACTGACAATTTTTTGTTCGTCCCTCAGCGGGATTCGAACTCACACCTTTGATACACTACAGCACCAATCGCTTAGCCTCATGTCCAGCGCTCTAGACCACATCCGCTATATAAAAATATAACTTCAATAGTCGTAGTGTTACCTTGTCACGGAAGGCTAATCTAGAGATAGACATGAGACACGTGTTTTTTAAGCGTGTGTGGATGTTATATTATTATTTTATTACACGTTTATATATATATAAACGAGTCTTATTATATATATATAAACGAGTCTAAATTGAAAACTACGTTCAAACCTATGATTGCGTTGGATAAAAACCGCAATTTTTATACGTGTGCATGTAAAACAAATTTCGTTGTAGAATGGTCTAAAACCAGCACACACAACATTTTCCAAAAGACCAAAAAAGTGAAAAAGTATATTTTAACACAACGCATTTGACTAACAGGTCGAACAACTGATGTTCTTTAACCCTGCTGACTGCCATTGGCGATTGCCAAATAAAATTGATCACAAGATGTAATAAAATGGATCTTAATATAGATTTAATACTAAACAGAAAAAAAAATTTAACTTGTGGCCACGATGTTATGCCACAAACATACGGTGTCAATATTATATATAATATAATATATATATATGCACATTCATGATCAGGGATCTACAATCTGTCGATACCTGTATCTTGATATTGCACAAAATTATGTTTTTCTCTGACTGTTTATAACGTTTTTACACTAAATCTATTGGATGTTTCATGTGAACTGATTGATAATTTAGCCTTAGATGCATATTTTTTTATTATTTTGTTGAACTTGCTGTCAGTAACTGCGAGTTCTCGCAGATCTTTAATTAGTTATTTTGTTGTTGGGATGTGCAAGTACACGTCCACGTCCACTCTGTGTTTTTGTTATATGTGTGTATTTTTATTTACATCCATTTGATGAGTTAAGCTTTATTCAACTGATATTTATAGTTCTTTCTTAAGTTAAACTGTAACACCACTGATTAAGATTTGGGGCGGGGGTCGGATCCCTCCAACATGTTTAACCCGCTACATTCTGTATGTATATGCTCGTCCTAAGTCAGGGGCCTGTAATTCAGTGGTTGTCGTTTGTTGCTATGGTATAAATTTGTTTATCGTTCAAGTTTGTGTTCATAAAGTAGGCGATTGTTTTTCTCTTTTGAAGTGTTTTACATTTGGGTGCCTTTTATAGCTGACTAAGCAGTATGCGCGTTGATCATTGTTGAAAGCAATACGGTGACTATATTTGTTAAGGCAGAGGTTTCAAATTATAAACCATGACTGAGGAAACGGACCAAATAAACTCAGTGGTCATGCTTAAAATATTATTGACATATCAGTATGGTTTTCTTTTAACTGGCATCATTACAAACTGAAACAAAATACCGGAAACAGTTCGCAAATGTCTCGCCTCAACGAAGTCGAAAAAAAACCCTAACTTTATGAATTTATAGTTCCTCATTATATCCCGATTTAAAACAAAAGCAAACGCCAACATACATAGATAAGTGCAGTAGATAATAATGCCACATTCCTGACGTGGTACAGGACGTTTAAAGAAACATGGGGTGTTCTACCTTGTTTTATGGCTAGCAAACACTTTGTCAATCGAAAGTTTGTTCTGCTGCTATTGGTTTCGTATGTTTTTGTCTATATATTTACAGGTGTATAGCATGGGCTCGAACACTAATACTGGAATGCAGTATATTTATTCTGCGCCAACTAATAGTAAGTTATGTTAATATAATCTTTATCAATTTATCTTTACATTCTGACATATACTTTTGTTTGAGCGTTCCTTATTAAAATGTAAATACGGAGAGGCACTAATTCTATAATATTCATAAATTCAACTTTAAAAAGTGCCTATTGAAAGCTTCACAATGACGATCAAAATAAAAAAAAAATCATATACTTGTATAGTTATATCCACTTAATTTTTGTCCTTTCATCTTTTTTAAACCGAACTTTCCCTTTCAACAGTCAAGATTTATGAAACTGGTTCTGGAAACGGTCTGCCAAACTGCCGCTGCAATCTAAACAGTCGTCAGTTTCTTCCGCAATGTGTATTACAGGAAATATTGAGCTATACTTCAAACGATTAAAGAGGGTACTGTAAAAAAAAATAACAAAATAGCTTATAATATTCCTCTTTGAATATCTTTTCATCTTTAATCGATACACTAAAAATGCATAGCACTATGATAAATATGATTTGACCTAAGCGTTTGTTTATATTGAATGCATAACAATATGAACAATTCAAGGGTTGACCAAATGAGAATGGAAGCAAGAGTTTATGCACTTTATAGATCTCAAATACTTATGGTAGTCCAATCATATATGTTACCTTCGGTAAACACATTATTTTATTTTGTTCAGAAACCGGGCGGATATTCTGCTGTAATGAAAGCAAAAAGGTACATAAGATCGAAAACAGAAGAAACTGACCAAGCATTGTCTGTCATTGCTTTATTTCGATATACCATGAAACTGTCATGAGTTTTTTTTTATGTAAAGACGATCAATCGGTCTTCTTTCCTGCATTTAAACGAATAAGGATATGTTGTCTGTGAAACTAGCAGAAAACAAAATAACCGTACGGTGATATATGGTTGTTGACCATCTACGTCATCGGGTCTCTGGTACACAGCTACTTTTGTAAAGGTACTATTTCTGTATCAACAATCTGTAGTAATGGAAATCTACTTTTAATATACATGACTATTTTGTTACTGTTAAATTATTGTAATATGTAGGTATATGTATTTTACAGTACTTGATTTGTACTTGAAATTTAAGTACTACAGATTTTTGGTTACACCGTTACATTTTCAGCATTTTGAGAGTTTTTCGTTTTCGAAATCTCATAATGTTATGATGTTCAAAGACAGAATACTGTGATTATTGTTGGTATTATTTTTGTACAAATATTTTAAGTACAAATCAAGTACTGAAAAATACAAGTACCTAAATATTACAATAATTCTAAAGTAAAGAAATAGGACTAAATATTAAAAGTAAATTTCTAGTACTACAGATTTTTAGTACAGAAATAGTACCTCTTCAAAAGTAGCTGTGTAGGGTAGTTTTAGTGATGTTTCAGGGGCAATCATATCCAGTCGTATTTTTTTTTTTTTTTTTTTTTGTTACTCATACTTATATTTTTCAGTTGACTCATGCATTGGGACATGTGAGAATGGTGGTACATGGAGTACAGATATGTGTGCTTGTGATTGTACACCTGGATATACCGGTACGTTTATCCGAAAAGTAAATTTAGTGTATAGTTGTTGTTTTTTTATGCACCGCTAGGAGCGTTTTGTTTTTTCTGTGTGTGCGTCCATTCGTTTTTCTGTCACGCTTCAGATTTAAGTTTTTGGTCAAGGTAGTTTTTTTCAATATTAATGCCAAAGTTTTGACTACTATTTTACGATCCACTGGCATAGCAAATTATAGTGCGAGTATCGTATCCGTTTACTATAGACTTTTTCCATAATTTTCCATCAAATTTCTCATCTTAGGGCGACTCTCATCGAATGATTAAACAAAACAATTACTTGTTTATGCGATTGAATAATGTTAATATTGTTTGATCTTGTTCGACTTATTAATCAAATTAAAAATATGTTTACCAATTAAATGATGAGATTAATTATCTTTTTGTGGAATAAATTAAGATATATTATTCTAGGAGTATTTTCTAGAGTATGTAGAGTTTTTTTATACGACTATTAGATAACGACCTATGAAGCGTAATATGTGTTCTGATTTTTAAGATATATTTTTTAGCTAGTACTCGAGTTATTCTTCACCAAGTTGACATCCCTAGTTTAAATACATATTCCTATGTGTTCTGATTTTTAAGATATATTTTTTAGCTAGTACTCGAGTTATTCTTCACCAAGTTGACATCCCTAGTTTAAATACATATTCCTATGTGTTCTGATTTCTAAGATATATTTTTAAGCTAGTACTCGAGTTATTCTTCACCAAGTTGACATCCCTAGTTTAAATACATATTCCTATGTGTTCTGATTTCTAAGATATATTTTTTAGTAAGTACTCGAGTTATTCTTCACCAAGTTGACATCCCTAGTTTAAAAACATATTCCTATGTGTTCTGATTTCTAAGATATATTTTTAAGCTAGTACTCGAGTTATTCTTCACCAAGTTGACATCCCTAGTTTAAATACATATTCCTATGTGTTCTGATTTCTAAGATATATTTTTAAGCTAGTACTCGAGTTATTCTTCACCAAGTTGACATCCCTAGTTTAAATACATATTCCTATGTGTTCTGATTTCTAAGATATATTTTTTAGTAAGTACTCGAGTTATTCTTCACCAAGTTGACATCCCTAGTTTAAATACATATTCCTATGTGTTCTGATTTCTAAGATATATTTTTAAGCTAGTACTCGACTTATTCTTCACCAAGTTGACATCCCTAGTTTAAATACATATTCCTATGTGTTCTGATTTCTAAGATATATTTTTTAGTAAGTACTCGAGTTATTCTTCACCAAGTTGACATCCCTAGTTTAAATACATATTCCTATGTGTTCTGATGTCTAAGATATATTTTTAAGCTAGTACTCGAGTTATTCTTCACCAAGTTGACATCCCTAGTTTAAATACATATTCCTATGTGTTCTGATTTCTAAGATATATTTTTAAGCTAGTACTCGAGTTATTCTTCACCAAGTTGACATCCCTAGTTTAAATACATATTCCTATGTGTTCTGATTTCTAAGATATATTTTTAAGCTAGTACTCGAGTTATTCTTCACCAAGTTGACATTCCTAGTTTAAATACATATTCCTATGTGTTCTGATTTCTAAGATATATTTTTTAGCTAGTACTCGAGTTATTCTTCACCAAGTTGACATCCCTAGTTTAAATACATATTCCTATGTGTTCTGATTTCTAAGATATATTTTTAAGCAAGTACTCGAGTTATTCTTCACCAAGTTGACATCCCTAGTTTAAATACATATTCCTATGTGTTCTGATTTCTAAGATATATTTTTAGTAAGTACTCGAGTTATTCTTCACCAAGTTGACATCCCTAGTTTAAATACATATTCCTATGTGTTCTGATTTCTAAGATATATTTTTAATCTAGTACTCCAGTTATTCTTCACCAAGTTGACATCCCTAGTTTAAATACATATTCCTATGTGTTCTGATTTCTAAGATATATTTTTTAGCTAGTACTCGAGTTATTCTTCACCAAGTTGACATCCCTAGTTTAAATACATATTCCTATGTGTTCTGATTTCTAAGATATATTTTTTAACTAGTACTCGAGTTATTCTTCACCAAGTTGACATCCCTAGTTTAAATACATATTCCTATTTTAGTATATTTGATCTTTAATTATTCCCAAAGTCAACGATCCGTGAAGGAGATATATATTTCATCAGAATAAAAGTAATGTTCATTGTCTTTAACAGGGAATTTATGCACCAGTCAATGTTCTACGCAATGTAATAATGGAGCTGCCGTGAACGAATCTAACTGTGAATGTATATGCAACGAAAAACAGTTTGGAAGTAAATGCAATTGTCGATATCCCTTTACTGGTGGAAACTGTAACACGTGTAAACATGTAACTTGTGAGAATAATGGTGTATTTAATGCTATTTCATGTCGTTGTGAATGTTTACCTGGTTATGGTGGACTTCGGTGTGATGGTGAGTAAAACAATATGATGTTATATATCAGGACTATGCATTACAATATGTTGACTGATATTAAAGGTTTTTTTTTTAAATGCATGACATGCTTTCACAATATTGTATCGTTCACAAAATTTTCATATTTTACTGATGTCTTTCAAAAATTCTAAGGTGTCCTAAAACTACAATAGCCTACTTGAATTTATTTTCAGTTTAGATTAATCATTGAGCAATAAACTAATTTTCTTAGTTTTGTTTTCACACGTTTCCTATATTTATGAATCCCATTTGTTTGCAGTAACGTGTGCAGACACTGGTGATAACGCTACATGTACGGCAGGAGCAGCTGCAGGAAATTGTATATCAGATAATGTGAACATGGAGCAAACATGTATGGTATCGTGTAATTTGTGTGGTAAGAACATATCTCTTCTTAGCTTGTTCAAATTAAATTTCTGATTTATGTAACATATCAAACGTACCAGGATTATAGTTTAGTACGCCAGACGCACGTTTCGTCTACATAAGACTCATCAGTGACGCTCATATCAAAATATTTATAAAGCCAAACAATTACAAAGTTGAAGAGCATTGAGGATCCAAAATTCCAAAAGGTTGTGCAAGATACGGCTAAGGTAATCTATGCCTGGGATAAGAAAATCCTAAGTTTTTCGAAAAATTTAAAGTTTTGTAAAAAGGAAATTTAAAAAAATGACCACATTATTGATATTCATGTCAACACCGAAGCGTCGACTACTGGGCTGGTGATAAAAGATGTACAACGGTATTTTTCCTATTCTCCAGAAACGCATGTAATGCGCAAACTATACTTTTGACAGCTTATTTTGGTAATGACGGTAGGTTTTTAACCGGATTTTTGTGTCAAAGATGTCGGTTATTGATTTGGGGATGTACGACGGGCGGCCGGGCGGGCGGGCGGCAACCAAATGTTGTCCGTGCATTTTAATTTTAATATGTTGTTACTGACAACAAAATGGAGGTCAAGTTCAATAATGACGATTTTGACTTTTACCGTTCAGGAGTTACGGTTCTTGAAAGTTTAAAAAATGTTGTGTCCGTGCATTTCGGTTCTTGAAAGATTGAAAAATTGTGTTTCTGAGAATTATTGGCAGATTATACCACAGAAATGGGATTCATTAACTTTAGAAGCATTCTATGTTACTATTTTTTATTAGATATTTTCAAAATCCTAGGTAGGTGGACTTAGTAATTTTTTCTTACTTTATGCATTAAGGGCACACAGTTTGTCCTGCTAGAGGGTCATTTTCTATCTAGTTTATATGTTGTTATTGTTGACAACATGGAAGTCAAGTTTGATATTGATAATCATAAATTTTACCTATTAGGAGTTTTGGTCCTTGTAATATTGATAAATGCCAGAACACAAATAAATGTTAAAGAATCCGGTTTACTGTCATTTTGACAGCTCTTGTTATTTCTTTTGTAGGGCTAGGTGTCACAATCTTCAGTATTTTATGGGACTAAACTTCGCAAATATGGTTAACACTGGTGTGTGTCACTAAAATGAAGTATACGCTTCGCTTCTTACTTTTCCTTTTAAACACATGACTCTGTCAAGAATGTCGATGAGATGTGAGTTCCTAACTAAATTTCCTTCTGTATCATGTTTTACAATTTTATCAAAAACCACTTGTCTTCTAGTAAAGATGAAGGTTCTTTTATTGAAAAATCCCTTTATTATAACCTCTAATACTTCCCCTTTTTCGAACACGAAACTACGGCCAGTTTTCAGTTGTTCTAAGACTGAGCTAACAATTTCAAATGTCGACGTAAAAATATTTTACCTTATCTCATTGGGTCCTTATCGGTTTACATGATGCTCAATGTTTTTAACTTCCGAACTCTTTGTGCAAAACGTATCTACATATGTGTATGAAGAAACCAAAAATGAATTTTCTTAGGGCACCCTACCCCCAATAGAATTCACCTAACATCAAATGTTTGTAGTTATTCACGCTCATGTCGGATTTTTCCCTATAAGTCATGTAGAGTATGTATCTTTGATTTTATTTCTTGCAATGCTTACTTCTAATCATCTGCTTATTACGTATTTAAGCAATATGTTTCTTTTGAGTTTTTTCTCTTTGACCAGAGAAATGTAGGAAAAATAAACTCATACACCGAAAAACACTTTAATTCAATTATTTTAAACAAAAACCTGCTTTACTAACCGAGTGTGGTTATACGTAAGTATTGCTGATTGTCTTCAAAATGATTTGTTTATAGACATCGATTTAATGTTCTTATAATAAAAATTCTTGAAAGCAGACATCAAGTATAAGTCTCCACAATTAAAATTATCTTTACACACTACACTTTATTTACATTTTTTATAGTTGAACAATCTCCTTCTGCCGTTCCAAGTACTACAACTTCAAGTGGTTCCAATTTCAGTGAGTATAGTGCAATATGCAGCACATTTATATGCATCATAGATTGTGGAGACTGTATGTAGCACACTGATGTTCAAATGTTATCAATCGATTAATAAAATACTCACCAAGGTAGCAATCGTCCATGTATTCATGTTGAAGTGTTTCCTATGTATTAGTTGTGGGTATCCTGGTAATATGAATACGGCTAATCGCATTTTATTATTTACTAAAATAAAAAACTTTTAAAAAAAAACGATTTGAAACAATGTCATAACATAAAGGGCATTTCCATAGAAATAACATGAAGTTAAAATCTATTTTGTTGAAAACGCTATGTTATCATCAACCATAAAACAATAGGAGGATATCGTTGGACTAACCATACATCAATACTGTACTTTGATTCGAAAAATTGTGTAATGTCCTTTAAAATATAGTTATAACTCGCGAATGTTTGGTACTGTTGGAAAAAAGAAAAATAACAAAGATACTGAACTCCGAGGAAAATTCAAAACGGAAAGCCCGTAATCAAATGGCAAAATAAAAAGATAAAAAAAACATCAAATGAATGGACAACAACTGTCATATTCCTGACTTGGTACAGGCATTCTCAAATGTAGAAAGTGGTTGATTGAACCTGGTTTTATATTAAGGTGGTGTAATATCGATTGTGACCACTTTCGAGGATATCAGAATCTTTGTTTTTTTTTCACCCATTTTTTACTATTCAAAATAGGAACATTATCTTCCTTTGTTTATCTGAAAAAGGGTATGTGCAAAGAAACAAATCAATAGAAATTACTCGGAGAAAAGCTGCCGGTTATAGTTTATACCACTAAAGCTAGCACCGTAATATAAGTGCCATGCTTGAACACCAATACTTACCAAATCTATAACTAAGACGAAATTCTGTATATGTCATGCACCAAGATGTACTGAATTCAACACAGGCTACTTTTAATTCCTAATGATCCTCTCAAACATCTTATAACTTGTACCTTCAATAGAACCTGTATTTTGGTGATTTTAGAGGCCTTATACATGTCATTGTCAGTTAAAGTGAGAAAGGAAGAGCTTAACATGATACTTATTACAGTTTAAAGTTATTTATTTCAGGGAACTATGATTTGGAGATCATCATTATCCTTATTCCAGTAGGTTTATTATCGATTACATAAGTTAGGTTATAATCTATTAGAATAACGTAAGTTTATTTACTTTTGTAAACCAAAACCTCTGATATTTTACAAAATATTTGTTTTTATTCCAACACTAAATAAAGACCTTTTTCTCTAATTGTCCCAAACATTATCATTATAACATGACAAAAAGTAAGTAAAAGATACTAGGCTTAAAATGTGGGTACATCAAGGGAAAGTACTGCTTATCATGTAATCTGGAACTGACAAATATACACTTTCTAAACCTGTTAATTTTTTCTTCTTCTTTCAAATTATTTGATAAAATACTTAGTTACCAGAATTTTACGTTTAGTCAATGATAAACCATTTTGAATTATATTTGATATAACTGTTAGTTTCTCATTTTGGCTGACTTGTGCATATATATTTCAATCCTTTGAAATTATAACAATTAAAGGGGAACTAGCTGAGAGGTATATAACATATCTAAAGTAGAATTTTGTTCAATAATTAATGAAAGTCAAAAAGGAAAATAATAATTCACTTTTAGCAACCAGTATGGTTCTATTTGGTCGAATTAAGCTAAGAAACATTGATCATGAATTATTCACTTGCAAGTGAATAAATGGATCTCATTGAATCCGTTTTCATGTGAACTTCAATTTAACCCTTCACGTAGAGATGGATTACACATGCAGTGTGTGTGTTCGGTTATTTGAAGAAAAAGAATGTCAGAATTGTGTTTAAAGTGAAACAAAGGTAAATCATTTGATTGACTGAGTCGATCCACAAAAAAATCATTCTTATACATGTAAAATCAATGATTAACATATAGTCTTAAAGTCATATGAGTGATTGGTGAAAACTAATGTTTATCCAATTTTTTGAACCAGTGCATGTATATATTATTAACTTAGTCTTCAATGCTCGATTTTGATCATGTTTGTACGCATCCATGTAGTATAATCGTAAATATAATTCTCTCGGTCTGTTATGATGTGAAAATATGGCAGCTAATTAATTGTCGTGTTCTGAAGCCATAGTTAATCGATTGTTACCTTTGTAAACAATCAACAAAGAAGAATATATATTTAACGTGTTTAATGTACAATACTATTATAATAATTTATTTCAACGACATATCCATGCGTATTGCAATCACTGAATTTTTACGAGTAAGGTTAAAAAAAAATACGCTGAGTTCACTACATACGGAAAACATGTTGACGAATTGTTTACTGAAAGAAAGCAAGTAAAAAACAGTAAACTTTTTTCTAAATATGAACAAATTAGAGAATTTTCTTGAGAAAAAATATATTTACATAATTTAATTATAAAAACCAGCTATTTAGTTATAAAATCATATGCATAACTTTTTTTTTCAATTTGAAGTTGCATATGACTTTAATCTATAATATGAAATTAAACAGTCGAAAGAAATCAAATTCCTCGTGTTCGATTTGTATTTCTATCTATATTTTTGTTCATTTTTGTTTATATCACCATCAAAGACTTTCGGAGGTCAATTCGACTGTTAGACTTAGATGGCATCAAGACTAAAACACACACGAATCGAAGCTACATATTATCGAGCCCATGCCCTTTAAATCATTTATTTTAGAATTTTAATCATTTAATGAAATGTTTTACATGGTTATAAATCAAATATGAGAATTTTCGTCAAATCGGTGATTATGAATTTGACAGCTAGTGCCCCTTTAAAGATTGTTTAGTCGGTTGAAATTTATTGTCGACACTGAAAAAACTTGTTAATTATAACTAAATGAAAATAACATGATAGGTAAAAGGAGACAATTCAAAGAGCAGACCACTTTTCTGGTGCCAACATATCTGTCATCAATTCAGACCCAACATTTTGTCATTGTTAACATAAAGCTTGTGTTTTCTTTCTTCTTCGTAATTCTGATATCTATTGTTCCTTCCAAAATCCCCCCCTCCCCCCGATAATAATAGTTATTTTTAGAAATTATTTTTTTTTTACTTTCAGGTCGCACTGATGTTCCGAAAAAGTTGATTTTTCAAGAATTGTTCTAATAATCAAAAAGACTAAATGTTCCTGTGCACAAAAGTATTTTCATGTACATAACATTAATATTTGAATTTTGGTTGACAATGTTATTTGTAAGTCTATTCTTAAAAAGACTTATTTGCATATAAAATTTGGACAATTACAATATCTCAAATGAACATATATAAAGGCATTTCCATAAAAGATATATTATTTCCGTCCAAATAAGTGTATCTTAATTTTGTTAGGTTCGAGTTCTGTTTTTTATTGTACGGGTATATTTCCACAAAATATTGTATTTTACTGGATTTTTGTTTTAAAATAAAGATGTTTTTTTATCAAACTTGTTGAGTCATTGTACCTTTGTTATACCATCCTTGAAAAACATTGAAATATAGTTTTATATTATCATAGATAAATATATTCAGAATTTTTATGTACTAAGTACATATACATGCATCAAATCCAATCATTCATTCATCTTTTATAATTTACAAAGAAACAACAATAATGAATAAATAATTTATAAATACAAAAGGACTACATCTTTATTGATCAAACCAGGATAATACTATAAATAGCTTAATTGTAGACTTATGCTATACCAAACAAGATATTATGCTACGTGATATATCTTTCAGTGTGAAATTCTTGTTATTGCATTTCATTAAATAATGATTTGTGAACAATGACATCCATTTTGTATCAAATAGCATACAGCGATTTTGTATCAAATTGCAAACAGCATTGCAAAATGTACATTACACAGCCATTGTAGGTAGCAATAACATATTAATGGACTATTCCAATTAAAACTGAATCATGACAATAGCATTTTGTTCTAATATCAATGGATACATCGTTATCTTTCTTTTTTCTTGTCTCTAACAAAATATCTCACTAAATACTCATTATTTTGTTCAAAATTTAACACTGTAAGGCATTGGGAGTCAGAATTTTTGTTTTTTGTTCTCAGCTTGAACAGAATTTTTTTTTTCATCAATGTGGGAAACAAAATATTAACCAAACCAACCCCCTGGTATTGCAGTCAGAGTTTACATGGTCATTAATGTTGATGTTATCTTGTTCTTACTCGTTTTGTATCGTCGCAAAACAGACCTCTTGCAAACATTGTCTGATCTGATCGGAAAAGGTGGTAAACCTTTGACTGGTAAGGGAAATAAAATTTAAAAAATACTCTATTGGTGATAAAATAGTGTAAATTCATTTCCACGTGTATTCAATTGAAAAGGAAGACATATTCGATTTAACTGAATGCTCACTGAAAAAAACTTTTATATCATAAAATTTCTGAGGAAATTAGTATCTGCAATCTGATATTCTATACCACTGCTAAGGAAAATCTTATTTTCAATATCACATATCTATACTACTTCTAGTGTATCTCTCATCATACTTTTATGTATCTACCATTTCTGCTTAGGTATAACTCATCATACATCTTACTTATCTATACCACTACTTATGTTTTGTTCATCATTGCTAGAGAATCCCTCAGTTCCCTTCTTATATATCTATACCATTTAAACATATAAAGATGTTACCACTACCATTATGTTACAGCATTACAAACAAAGTACCCTGGTATATTAATGTATTTTAAAATGATGTCATAAAGATAACACTTACTTTATAATTGTTCGTTTCGTACATAGTTTATATTACATACATATCATATAACTCCAAATCAATTAACTTGGTAAGACGTATTTTGTTCCGGAATGACCTTTGCTTTCCCATCCTTATACTGTTCAGGCTTTTACATAAACCATACTTAACTCGTTTAAAAAAATAACAATTAGCTGGCATGATTCAAAGATATATTGTTTATGTTGATCTTCATTATTTTGGATTCGAACCCAAAGGTAAGGTAGTATATCTTTTTTAAATATAATTTTCTTTCTTCATGTAATCAAAGTTGTAAAAATAAATGTTATTAAAGGGTTTTATTAACGAATGGTGATGCGTCAAATTTTAATTAACAAATGTCGTCTCTTTTTTTTTATAGATACATCAGTTACAAATCAATTGCTTCATATATATTGTATAACACAACTATATATATTATATGTACTATGATATCCTTAAAAACATTAATTATTACATTGGTTGCAATAAATTACATTGATTTCCCAGTTAAATAAAAACCGATAATTTCACATGTGAAATAAACGTGGTTATTTCACTCTCTCACGTCATACAACAATAGGCGTTGTCGAGACGTCGGTAACGGCAGATCAAAACAAATTGTGAATGCGTAGAATGCGTAGAAAAAAGATATAATTCCTTACATGTTTTACATTAATTTTGTTAAAAAAAAGCCATCTGCCAATGTAATAAAAAGAATAACTAATTAAAGAATTCAAATATCGAAAAATATTCAACTCGTGACCAAACAACACTGATAATTAACTCATGCGCTACGCGCATTCGTGAAGTAATGTGTTGTTCGGTCACTCGTTGAATATTTTTCTCTATCTGAATTTTTCGATTAGTTATTCTAAAAGTCATTTTTTTTTCCGGATTAGAATAATTTTCCTTTTTTTTGTGAATCTGTTTACCTCAAAGTATGATAAGAATTCGTTTTTGAAAATATGGTATACGTTTGAAAACTTTCGTTCTTTGTTCTGATATGTGTGTTTTTTTTTTTCTATAAAAATTTGTTAAACAGTTTATTTTCAAGATTTTATTACTATTAATAAAATTGAGAATGGAAATGGGGAATGTGCCAAAGAGACTACAACCCGACCATAGAAAAAAACAACAGCAGAAGGTCACCAACAGGTCTTTAATGTAGCGAGAAATTCCCGCACCCGGAGGCGTCCTTCAGCTGACTCCTAAACAAATATATACTAGTTCAGTGATAATGAACGCCATACTAATTGCCAAATTGTACACAAGAAACTAAAATTAAAATAATACAAGACTAACAAAGACCAGAGGCTCCTTACTTGGGAAAGTCGCAAAAATGCGGCGGGGTTAAACATGTTTGTGAGATCTCAACCCTCCCCCTAAACCTCTAGCCAATGTAGAAAAGTAAACGCATAACAATACGCACATTAAAATTCAGTCCAAGAGATGTCCGAGTCTGATGTCAGAAGATGTAACCAAAGAAAATAAACAAAATGACAATACTACATAAATAACAACAAACTACTAGCAGTTAACTGACATGTCAGATCCAGACTTCAATTAAACTGACTGAAAGATTATGATTTCATCATATGAACATCAGGCACAATCCTTCCCGTTAGGGGTTTAGTAGCATACCATCATAACATATATGAGAAGAACATAACATGTGTCATGCCAACAACTGGTTTTTGAATAAATGTGTTTAGTTCCGATGCAAAGACCCTATAAGTGAAACAATATTAACGCCAAAATATGCAATCTTTAATGACCTGACAACAGTATCGTAACTATATCCCTTCTTAATAAGTCTATTCAAAGGTTTTGTTAGTTTTTGAGGTGAATACTGACACCTTTGTGCTTTATAAGAATATTTCCATAAAAAATTGGATGTGAAATACCTGAACGTATAAGAAGTCTGCATGTTGAGCTATATTTACGAATGATGTCCTTATACCGATGATAAAATTTAGTAAATGTTTTGACTAGTTTGTGTTATCGAAAACCTTGGTGTAATTATTTTTCAGTATACATAAATATCTCTCGTTAAAATCTAAAACATTGTTACATACACAAGCAAATCGTACAAGTTGAGATATATAAACACCGTAAGATGGTGACGAGGGAACGTCACCATCTAAAAATGGATAATTAACGATAGGAAATGAAAATTCATCTCTTTTATCATAAATTTTAATATTCAGCTTTCCGTTAGTGATATAGATATTAAGATCGAGGAAAGGACAGTGGTCATTGTTAGTATTAGCTTTATTTAAAGTAAGTTCAGCAGGATAAATTTCTTTAATATACATACTGAAGTCGTCATTATTGAGAGCCAAAATATCATCCAAATAGCTAAAAGTATTATTAAATTTGTTTACTAGTATCAGATGTTGTTTCGATGGGTCTTTGCTTATTTTTGTCATAAATTGTAACTCATAGCAATACAAAAACAGGTCCGCAATAAGTGGTGCACAGTTAGTCCCCATTGGAATTCCGATAATCTGACGATAAACGGAATTCCCAAAGCGAACAAAAATGTTATCTAGTAAAATTCAAGGGCATATATAGTATCAAAGCATGTCCAATTGACATAGTTTTTTTGTTTTTTGCTACTAAAAAATGACCTAAAAGAGTTTGAACATATATATTCACATTCTGACTTTTTAAATGCCCATTTAATTAGGTGTGTGAATTTTTTCTTAATGAGAATGTGAGGCAATGTGGTATACAGGGTAGAAAAATCAAAACTTTGAACAGATCCAAAATCACCAATATAAGCATGCAATTTATCAAGTACTTCCAACGAGTTCTTGACACTCCAAAAGTAATTAATTCCACCATTTTCGAAGGCCTTATTTGAACAATTTATTATCAGATTTTTAATTGTACCAAGTGTGCTGGTAAGAAGAATAGACAATTTAGTAGTGGAACAATGGCTTGAAGACGAAATAAATCTATATTTGTGAGGTGTTTTGTGTAGCTTCTGAAACCAGTACATAAGGATATCTTACCAGCTTTTTGTTTTTTGCTTCTTTTTTTGTATTGATACTTTGTCTATGAAGTTGTGGGTTGTTTTTTTTTTTTTTTTTTTTGGCTTTCACGGTATTTCATATTCGACTGTTTTCGTCAATGAGACTATTGATGAAAATCATACTATTTTGGGTCCAATTAGGCATTACTGCTTTTTCATTTTTTTTTAATTTGATGTATTTATTTTTTCATATTATTTGCTTGTATATTCTTCTGATAATAGATTTTTACCTCTTAGTGTCCAGCATTTAATTTATCTTGATGCAAATCTGGTAACTCACGTATAAAGGGTTTCAAAGTTCTAATTCCTAAATTCATTTCAGACATAATAACTTTTTTGACGTATTTATTAAAAAGGAAGATTGAAATAATTGACCAATTTTCCTATTTTGACTTTATTTATCTTGATACACATTTACTTTTAAGTGTTTTAAAGTATCTGTCGATATCAATCATTTTAAGCCCCCCTTAAGTGCAATACGATACAATAAGTAATCGTTACATTGTATTTTGTTTCTCGTCCCAAATAATATGAATATCTTTAAAAGTGTCTTTTTATACATATCAAATATATTTTTATGATTGTTATGCTTGCAGTATACAAATGGAGGTATGAAAAATATTTTGTGAAATGCAAAGTGAGTTCATGATTTTTTATTTTTCCAATAACAGTAAAAATATATTTTTTATAACCAAATATTAAGACCTGTTTTCACTTAAGAGTTAACTTAAATAACTTGACATCCAAACTAATAACACACTCATGGGCTTAACTGGACAGAAATAGATTTCTTTTCATTCATTTAGGTAAACGCAATTGCGAAAACTAAAATAGAAATACCAAGGAAAGTGCTAAACAGAAAGTCCATAATCGAATGGCAAAATAAAAAGCTCAAACACATGAAACAAATGGGAAGCGACTAGCATATGCCTGTATATTCATTTCATTATGTAGAAAACTGTAGGTTAAACCTGGTTTTATAGCTACTTAAATCCGTCACTTGTATGAGAGTAGCATACATTTCCGTTATATTGATAACAAATGGTCTAGAAATCGTTTAAATGCGAATTGACAAAACGAGATGGGGGTCTTATATGAAAATACATTTAAAGTGTGCGTATTGATATACGTCATATAACCCAAGTTTGCTTGTGGAAATATCAAAGTATGTACCTAGTGTGTGTTGGGGTCGAATTCATAGTTGGGCCTTTAATTTAGCTATTCTTTTCCCAATTGAAACATTTCTTGATTATTTTGTCTAGTGAAACATGCATTACAGAAAACACTTTGTTTGGGACACATTTTGTCTGGTTTGAAGAAAATAACAAATAGAAAGATTTGTTTATCATAGAATGTATCTCCACAGAATGTTTTAATCTTAAGGGAGAATCTAGGGGCTTAGTAATACTAGCTACCACTGTCAAAATCATACGTTCTGATGTAGTGATCATACAATTGTTAACACTTTTTTTACTAGCTTGAATGTAAATAATATAGCTTAGAGTATCTAATCGACGAAGACCGGACTTTCCTTAAATCCTACCAATCATTGTTTCAACTGGCGTTATTTAGACATTGTTAGACATTGGGACACAACATAGGTAAACCAGGAATTATTTCGGATATAGATTTTACAACTGCATCTAGTGGGAAACGATATCCATTCGAGACAACTTAATTTTCAAATTTGAAATTTAACTGTAAAGAGTGGATAATTATTGTATTGCCCGTGATAAGTTGGTGGAATTTGGTTCTGTGATAATTTGTATATTGATAATGCAATCATGGTGGAAAGACATCGTAAGCTAAAATGAAGAATGCATTTAGGTATTTAACCCTCTGGAATGATATCGAAGTTCTACTTATTAGCCTGGTACCTTTGATAACTATTTATATATTATATTTGAAGAATTATTTTTTAATGAGTTTTTGTTATTCAGTTATAACGTTTCTTTTTCTTTGTTTGACAAAAGTACAGTTGCAGCATTAAAAGACACACTATAAAATATCAATTTAAATTGCAAACATGTAACTAGTAAGAATTTAGTACATTGAGGAACATTTATCTTAGAAATGTAATTCTTAACACTATATTCATAATAATATTACTCTACATATTCGAAAGTCATCTAAAGTGTATATAGACTTGTTTGGTTACAAAAATTTATTCATATTTAATTTAGATTTGTGTATTTTACAACAAAACATATTTAAAGATCGTGTTGTCAAATATTTCAGAATAAGATGAATCGATTATGACCATGGGTTTTCAAAGATATATCGCAAAAACAATCTTTTAGTTAAATGGTAGTATTCCTCAGAGTTCAGTAATTTAGTGATTTTACTTTTTATGATAAAGATATTGTTAATAAGTTGTGATAAATAAATTCCGCATCTCTTTTCAGTTTCATTTCATGATTTTCATGTGAAACCGATCTGAAAGAAGCAATAATTGACTAGACTAGAAGCATTGACGTGAAAGCCACATGGTATAAAACTCATGGAATACGGTATTTCTGTCTTATTGTCAAAATCAGAGGACAGTGCAAAAGAATGGCTTCAGAACAACGACTGACCATTACTCTAGTTTTAATTTTATGTGTCTACAGCGAAATCGTGGTAAGATTTGTCTCGCATTTATTATATTCTGCTCTATCACATTCAAAATCGGTTATAAAATCTTATGAGAAGACAGAAAATATTTCAAAAAGATAGTGTCATCTTTTTCAAGAAAATTTTTCTTTAAATCTTTATCTTTTTCTTTTTGTCTTTTTTTCTTTAAATCTTTATCTTTTTCTTTTTGTCTTTTTTTCTTTCTTTCGTTCTTTCTTTATTTCTTTTTAAAATTTATTTATCAATTTATTTACTTTCTATCTATATATCTTTTTACTCATTCTATTTTTCAAGTGAATCATTAGCTAGACATACATTGCTTCAAAATAATTAGCCAAACTATCAAAATTGATATGTAATCCATGAGAAATTCACCAATTTGCAAACAAATTTCTTATGTATTATCTTACCAACATAATAAGATGTAGATGGTTGCCCAGAATCATAGTCATTTCGTTAAATAACCATTTCGTACGATTACCATGTTGTACCATTACCATTTCGTACCTTTACCATTTCGCACGATTACCATGTTGTACCATTACCATTTCGTACCATATGGAAGATCATTATGTATACCATTTTGTACCATATAGAAAACTATAATGTAAACCATTTCGTACCATATGGGAGATAGTAATGTTTACCATATCGTACTATATGTGAGATTATATTGTATACCATTTCGTACCATGTGGAAGATTACAATGTATAAAATTTCGTACCGTATGAAAGATTGTTATGTTTAGCACTTCGTACCGTTTTGTGTGATTTTTTTTTAATTTTTAAATTATACTTGTTGTTCAATGAATTTTAAAAATACAAGATTAAAATAAAAACGAAAACTTTCATAGTATTTTATCTTAAAAACATAGTTACAAAAGATATTTTCCAAACTTGTAGATGTTATAACGTCCAAAAATGATATCCTGGTTTTTTTTCTGTCAAATTTTAACAATTGATAAGGAAGAAGCATTTACTTTATTTTAGTGCATTATGAATTACTATACTATTGTTACGCTTTGATTTTTTAAAGATTTTCTCCATGATATTGTAAAGTTTAATTTTCGTATGGTAAAAAAAAAGATACAGCATTTTTTTTCAAATTGTACGAAACGGAAAAGCATTTTTCCATATGGTACAAAATTGAAGATCTTTTTTCCATATGGTACGAAATTGTTTCTTATGGTACGAAATGATAGATCCTTTTTCTCAATATGGTACGAAATGGTTTATAGTCATGGTACGAAATGAGACAACTCTCCGCCAGAGACCAAATGGCATGATTACTGACTTCGAATCTTCTCCCTTACCTAGGACAAGTGTGATACATTACAACATAAGAACAACATATTACAACTAAATAGAAAAGGTTCAGTTTTGAGATAATTTTCAGTTATTAAAAGCTAGTCTCTCATCTAATAATGGTGACAGAGTGTATAAATGTTTACAAATACAATATATTTGAAGAATTGTGTTTGTTTTATTTCATAGAATATATTTGAACTAATGCAACGTTTGATATATTAATTGTTATAAGTTTATTTTGATTGAATCATTTCATGAATACAATATTCTTTACAATTATAAAAAGATCAAATCTGTATTCACGATTATATTTATCACAAAAAGACGTATAATTGATACACATATTAAGAGAGAATATGCGTATTTGAACAATTGTCTTATGTAACGATATATCTGTGTATTGTCATCAGTGTTTCTACATGTGTACCATACCCGCAGTGACACCTATATGATCTTCAAAGTTGATGTCTGATATTTCATAATACGAACTTAATTTGTATGAATACAGACTTCAGATGTAGCAAATTGGATATAATTTTCCGGCTTAGATAAAGTAGATCATTATGATCATGTGGTTTTCAAGAAGTGTGTCCAGTATAGTGGAATGATATTATAGGGTTATTGAATGAATATTGAAGAATATTGTCCCGAGTAGAATTTTATATTGCACGAGCTTGCGAGTGCGATATATGTTCTACGAGGGACAATATTCCCCAATATTCATGCAATAACCCTTTTATTGTATAGCAATATAATATTTGTAAATAAAAATTGGTTTAAACTTAGATTTTGTCGTTTATGACGTCATGAATTTTGAAGATTTATTGCACTAGTGCAATATTAGAATTTATTGCACGCTAACTTTTGATTACTTTCTGTTCGAAATATTATATTGCTATATATATTAAGTACATGGTGCAACCCCCTTTTAAAAAGCAATTAAAATGCATTTTCAGGTTGACGAAATTTTGTTTAATTTAATACAAATAGTTTTTTAACTTTGTATTCTTACTACGATATTTTGACTCGAGACATATTAGCACAATTATAGTATAACAATAAAATGTTTGTTAAAACAGCTTATTTGTCTTAAATAAATTTGCCTATAAAAAGACCATTGAGCTTGTAATCAGGCAAAATTTAAGACTTTTTGTCAGATGTTCGTATTCGTTAAGTTTTTTCCTACGATTCAGGGTACAATGTTTCGCCCAAAATTACCCCTTTTTTTTTCTATTTATATATTAAATTGTAATTTCGAATGGTTTCTTTGGACGTAGTTACCAATGTTCTTCTAAATTTACTATTTAATGAAAAAGAATAAAAACAATCATATGTATCAGATTTATTAAATAGTAATCCAAACACGATTTGTCTACAGAAGAATTGTTTTCCTTCGAAATAGGTTAAATGTCTGTTATTGAAATAAAATTTAATTATGCAAAATTGTTCAAACTGTCAATATTGATTAAATTGTTTTTTATTTCCTTCGGTCTGTTACATAAAAATCTAACAACAGCGATATTATCATTTTCGTGGTGCTAGACGGTGAAAGATGGTTGTAAACGTTAATAGTCTAATGAGTACTAATTTAGATCAATCAAGTAAAATAATTAAAGGTTTCAGTTGCATCTGCCTTATTAAACAATACATTGGTGCGTAACCAAAGTTTAATTAAGGAATGATCTAGCATTTTAAATGTAATATATATTTTGATTGTCCCTTTGGTATCTTGTCTCTTTCCAAATGTATGTACCTTTCAAAAAGAAATGAAGTATAAAAGATATATTGGGTTCCAGTTGTGAACTGTTAGATCGTTGACAGCTTATGAGTTTGTTTTATTTTGTAAGAATAAACCTGAGAATAGATTAGCTTGATAAAAATATGAGCGCTTTTTTTAATATTATCCAATAAAACTGCTTGATAAGGGTTTCGTGATAATTATCATCATTTTACTGTCTCGCCTTGACGGAGTCAAAAGGCGAGACATAGGTTTGTTGTTTTTTGGCATCGGCGGCGACGACGGCGATGGCGTCAAGAATGTATTAGTTTGTGATTAGGTCAGTTTTATGGGGAACCACAAGTGGTAGGTCAATGATAGTTGGTATGCAGTTGTATTACCATTGCCACATTGCATTTCCATGGAGATTATTTGACTCTGCCTCCCCAGTCATGGTCTATTGACTTTGAATGTTTTTGATTACTTTACATATATTAGTTTGTGTGATTATGTCAGTTTATGGGGAACCATTAGTGGTAGGTCAATGATAATTGGTATGCAGATGTATTAGCATTGCCACATATCATTGCCATGGAGATTATTTGGCTATGCCCCCTCAGTCATGGTCTATTGACTTTGAATGGTTTGCTTACTTTACATGTATTAGTTTGTGATAAGGTCAGTTTATAAGGATCCATTTTTGGTATGTCAATAATAATTGGTATGCAGATGTATTAGCATTACATCCTCTCATTGCTATAGAAATTATTTGGCTATGCCCCCTCAGTCATGGTATATTGACTTTAAATAGTTTTTATTATCAAAATTACAAAAAGGCGAGACATATCTCTGTGATTACTATAATCGTTACTCCTGCTATTATAAAAGTGTTTTCACAATTTAAATATTTATGGGTACAACCTTAGATTATTGAATTGTCTGTCGTATTCCTGATCAGGTAATTACTATCATAATTATTTTTTTTGTGTCTCCAGCTTATTTCGCATTTAATAGAATCATTCTAGAACAACTTAAATTCAAAGAATTTTGTTAAGATGAGTTCAATCCGTTGGTGTTGGGTTATTTTAACTTCCCGTTGATAGTACTATTGCGAAAATGGTTGTACAAAGATTAAACAAATGATAAACCGATTGTGATGTTAATAAGTAAAATAACAAAAATACTGTGATAACAGCGAAGTAAAAAACTATAAGTTACCATGCGGCCCTCATCAATGACAACACCTATACCATATAGTAAGCTATAAAGGCATCAAAATGACAAATGAAAACATTTCAAATGTGTCAATTAACGGTCTAGTATTTGTACACACGATGAAGGTAAAACAAATATTATATACCGCTTCAAACAATAACCACAGAAATACAAGCTCCTGACTGGCACATACAAAAAGTCCCTAAGCAAATGGAAAAATCAAAAGCTCAAAAACATCAAACGAATAGATCATTCAAACCCAATAACAGTAATATGTAAAACCAAAAACAAGTCGAAGGAAGGACTGCAAGGCGAAACTGTACACTATTATGTGAATTATAAATTCCATTTTTAAAGAATAACTTTATTTTTCATTGCAGGCAAAATCATTGTTAGAACACAGTCACATAAAAGAATTCATCAAGTCTAGAAACCTTCGTGATGGTAATAAAATTATTTAAGTGGGGAGTGGTAAGCTACGTCATTACTAGTGCAGACTAGAAAGTGCAACTGCATGTCTTAGAATATGATAACAATGATGCAATGTAAAATATCAATTAAAACATATATAGCATTCAATTCATACAATTTTATCAAACAAAAATCTGCACATTCAGCTGAATAGCATATAACATAGGTAAAATCAACTAAGAAAAATGTAGACTGGTCAGACTGACACTGCCTTGTCAATTATATGAATGATGAAGTACTAAAGGCTTATAGAAGGACGGTCGCACGAACATACCTATGCTTATCCCCAAATAATGGGAATATCTTTTTAGCGTGGCTTGTATTTATTCATAACGCCATTGTGTTATTGCACTATGATCATTTTCTCTGTATTCTTGTCTTTTAACTTTGCTAGAAAGTATCTTTTGTTTTTCTTTGTAGGCTTATACTTATTTGGTTTTATAGTGATTAAGAATAACACAATTTTGACGGCTATGTTGTCAATATAATGACGTTATATACGCCTACCTTACAAGTGAGAAGTTAAGCTGCTATACAACCAAGATTAATCAACATTTTTTTGCATAAAACATTGACTCTTTCATGTTAGGAATATGACCCGTTTGTTTGATGTTTTAAGCCTTTGATTTTGCCATTTGATAAAGGACTTTCGTTTTTAAGTTTTCCTTGGATCTCATTTTTTTGTTATTTTACTTTGTTCGCCGGTTTGGTTTTTTCTTTCTTTCTTTAAATGTATATTACAAACTTCCCCGTTTTGAATTCATGATTTTGTTATACTCAGTATTTTTTTTTACACTTTTTTACATTCAAACATTACAAGTTAAGTGTTAGAAATCTTGGCGTTCTCCTAAATAACTGTACAGTAGATTAACATCGATAAGTTTTCCACATACTTAGAATAAAAATAAATATTTCTATAAAATTGCCTCCTGCACACATTTCCTGCGTGAAGATCAATTGATGTCATTCGTATGTCGGGTTGTTTTCTCTTTGACACATTCCCTGTTTTCATTCTGTTTTCCATTTTGATTCTTTATGGGGTCGGAGCGATTACTCATTGCTTTCATAGTTAAACATGACCACACTCATTCCGTTATCAGGACCTTTTTTTTTGTTCTCCTTTTAAATTTTCTGTCCAATTAAAACAAATGGTATGCATGCTCCTATATATTGTTTTAAGAAATATTTTTAACAGAGTTATCTTCATAAGTCTGTCGGACTTGTGTCTTTTCAAATTGCTATTTGAGCAAATCAAATATGTTTGAACTAAATCCCATATGCTAACTGGCATTTTTTCATCAGGTGAGTGATACACTCACATGTGAGACTCTTGTTATTAAAAATGCTTTGGATTTTATCATAGGTACAGTATTGGACAGCGATGTCAGTTTATCATATAAAGTTTTTGTGTTTATCGTGAACATAACAAAATACAAAAAGTTAAACAAGTAAAACAATTAGCGTGTTTCTCATTGAAATAACTCTTCAATCTTTCAAACATTTATTAGGGATATGTAGATCTGTTTAATTTTTTTAGATGGCTTCAATGAGTTCGAGTTGACATCAGTTCAAGAGGTAACACGTTCACATCAGCAGAGGTAGGATCTTTTTTTTTTTAATTATTACAATCTTATTATCAAAATATCAATATTTTCAATATAAATAAATCAAATTAAGATATTGTGTATGAACTAATTACAATAAATAATCATACACATTGTAAATACTTGATAAAACTCAATTCAAAGCTAGGAGTAGCGCATCGATTGCTGTTCATTGTCTCAAAGATAATTTAAACATTTAAAATGTGTAGAGATAAGTCCGCATAATAGTTTTCTGACTATTGCAATATGTGAAAAGCACATGAGTATTTACGAGTGGATGCTCTAGTAGACTCTAAATTTAGTCTTGGTTTCTGAAATAACAGCAGAAACATAGCGCATGCGACTAAAACAATTATACAATAGAAAACGTGTTTACGACTGTAATAATTGTATTGCATTTCAACAACAAATGAAATTAACATTTAATATATTTTATGCGTCGTAAGCGATCTACTGCATTTAACTTTATCAGAAACGCTAAAAGAAATAAAATGTATTAGAATCGAATATCATGATACGCTATATGACCTATAAAAGGTCAACTTTGCCTAGGGTATTGAAATATTACTTTCTTAATAGTTTACAAATTTATAAACGGTCAATAGCACAATCTGAAGATAAATAATACTAATGAAGTATTAACAAACAATGCTTGCAGTGAAAGAAAGATACATAATTGACTGTGATATAGACAATAATAGAAACCGTCTTACATGTTATCATAGGCCATTGTCAAAGTGAAGCATGACGTGTCAATTCATAATGAGTTATTTTATTTGCAGTCTCGATGCTTCATCAATCCACAGACGAAGATGGTCGTTAAACTCTACAGATTCATTTGATATTGCAATTGATGCTTTTGGAGAATCTTACAAAATGACTCTTCAACATACCAAGTCGGTGCTCCACCCTTCAGCTAAAGTTTCCATAATAAATGATGACAAAGAAACGAAATGGAATGGATATAATCCGGATTGTTTTCTGATTGGAAATATTCATTCTCATGATGGAACAGTCTCGGCATCATTTTGCAAAGAATTGGTATAAAATCAGGTTTTTCAAATGTGCAAATATTTATCATAGAAGGGAATTTATGAGCTTGAAAATATGGTTACAAATAAATAACATTTACTCTGTAGAATTTTTAAATTATTTCCGCATTTGTTGTAATAGAGAAATGTTATTAACTAAATAAAATATAGAGATCTTTATAGTTAAGAATGAAAGGAGGTGAACTGATTTGTCACCATACTGTGATAGTATGATCTATCTAGTATAAATAAACGGTTTTGATTCTAGTGCATCTCATGACGGTCATTCCAAACACACGCTACAAACGCAATGCACACACATAGTATCACTCGTTCTTGATCACTACTATTGTGTCGTAACCATCTCTGGTGACTGTGTGTAATAGCGAACAGGTAACAACGTCTTAGTTACTAGTATGATGTTAAATAAATAGATATATGAAGATGTGGTATGAGTGCCAAAGAGACATTTCTCCATCCAAGTCACAATATGAAAAAATAAAATCATTATTATCTCAATCGATTTATGACTACTGTTACCTTTATAGATCGAAGTACGGTCACTTTTAGTTAAATCATATGGTATACATGTGTAATCATAAAACACAATTACAAAATAGTCAATACCAATCATATATGAACTCTTATCTTAATTTTCTATGTTGCATATGCATGAATAGTAAAAAATATGATTTATCAATTTAGTGTGGAATGATGTCAACTAGCAATCATGAAATTCATTTTGAAGTTTTACCACATAATATTCGGAAACGGGGTACATTAAGGAGAAATCAACATACAACACTTATAGCCAGAAAACGACAAGTTGATCCAATGATCAAAGATGTAATCCAAAAGAATGGTAAGTATTTATTTTCTGGTTAAATAAAGGCAACAATCGTATACCGCTATTCAAAACTCATAAATCCATGGACAAAAAACAAAATCGGGGTAACAAACTAAAACCGAGGGAAACGCATTAAATATAAGAAGAGAACAACGACACAACACTAAAATGTAACACACACAGAAACGGACCAAGCATCAGACAAAATCCCACGAGAATAACAAATATAACATCAAAACCAAATACAAGAATTTGGGATAGACAAGTACCGTGACACGTCTTATAAGATATTTATTTCAAAACCGTGTTGGTTGTTACTAGTTTAGAACCTGAATTACAAGAAACATGCATATTCCGTAAATCGTCAAGTTACCGAAATTCCAATGTGTACGTACTGTGCACAACTTATTGTAGACATGTTTCTCTATTGTTATGACTTACAATTTATGATTAAAATCAGATCCATCAAAACAACATCTGATACAAATGTACTTTTAGATACTTGGATGATATATTGGCTCTCGATAATGACGACTATAGAATGTACACTAAAGAGAGTAATCTTGATGAACTGACATAAAGCTTATACTAGCAATGATAACTTTCCTTGCCTAGATCTTGATACTTATATATTTAACGGGAATCTTTATAACAAACTTAATGATAAAGATAATGACTTATATATCTCAACGAGTTTGATTTGACCATGTATGTAACAATGTATTTGATTTCAAAGAAAGAAATCTCTTCATTACTGAAAAAGTAATAACTAGTGTTTTCTATATCATAACATTATAGTCATAACATTTACTAATGTTTTATTATCGGTACAAGGACATCATTCATAAATATAAATCAACGTGCAGCTATTCTATATGTTCAAATATTTCACATCCAATCTTTTATGGTAACATTCTTAACAAAACACAAACACGTCGGTATTCCAAAAGCTAACCAAACCTTCAAACAGACTTTTTCAGAAGGAATGTAGTTATGATACTGTTGTGGGGTTAATAAAGATGGCATGTTTTTGGTATACATCTTGATTCACTCATAGGGTCATTGCATCGGAAATAAACACATTTGTTCTAAAACCAGTTGTTGGCATGATAAGAGTTATGTTCTTCTTGGGCTGTTTTCTACCTTTTGGTTTAGTTGTTGTCATCTTGGCACATTCTTTAATTCCATTCTCAATTTAAGACTATAATAGCCTCCTTTTGGTTTTGAAAGTATACTTTTAATTGCCTTTCTAATGGGAAACTCTTTTCAGTGGTATCGATTGGTTCATACACATGTAACATGTGATCATTCTATTTATTGACTTAATCAATTAAATGCTTATAGGATCAGTGACAGAATTCAATTGAGAACAGACATACGAAAGAATGATTAAAAAATGTTTATTTAAGACCAACCCGTTATCATATTTTTGTTATATCAAGTGAAAAATGGCGATAAAACCAAGTTAGCCGTGTCCGGTCAATCACCAAAACAATAAACGTTTCCTAATTTTTGTAGATATGTCATACCATTTTAGATTACATGCCTATTCATCAAACTGAATTTCACCACACAAGAATACACAAACGAGCGGTACCTTCCTCTGACTTCACAATAGAATTGGCCGTGTATGTAGATGCTGACTTCTTGACTTATAAATTACAAGTTACTGACATGAATCAAAGAATTGAAATCATGCTTAACAAGTATAATGCAGTAGGTGTATCTATTTAATGTGAAATTTTTTTTTATATATACATAAGCCTTTAGAATAGACGCCTTATCCGGTTTTTTCATTTGCAAAATAAATGTTATTCGTCAATTTTCCTCTACTCAACCTAATAAAAAGACCTACCAATTGTAGTAATAATAAAAACTATTTCATACAGTGTTTAGACTTGGAAATTTAAAGAAGTGGCAGTCACACACTTTTTTTTTCATTGTGTGCCTAATTTGCCTTACCATAGCACTTTAATGATGATAGAAAATACAAGCCCGGGAATTTCGTATCAATTGGGAAATACAGACTCCGTATGCAGGCGCTGCTAGAATGTTGCTGCATAGAAATGGAAAGTTTAAAGCTGAAGTGATCTTTTTTGACGTACAGTTTTGTGTTCAACCGTCCCTCATTGTCAATTTCTAGTTGTAAGTCAAGATATATGCTACTTTACCACCACCCCCTTTTTACAATCATCAAAACAGCTATAAATCAGCAATAAAAAGCTTCCTCAACTGTTGAAAGCTCTTTCATTTTCACCTTGTCATGGCGGTTGTTTATTTTCGTATGTCACTAACAAAAATTTTACAGCAACACGAAAGAATTGAAATCGTAAGAGAGTTTTTTAGATGCGATGTATTTTATTTGTATCTTTGTAGGTGCAATATGATTGGAGTCGAGCTAGTGTGTTGAATTATAACGTCACTCTATCAATAAAACTTATGACGTTTTTTGACACAAACCCGGTGAGAACATATGCATAATAACAGTTTTATATATTATTGATTGACTTGTGTAATATACAATCATCATTTATGAAGTCTTTTAAATAACTGGTAGTAAAATAACAGAATAAGAGAGTCTTCAGAATAAAATCCTTGAAATTCACAGAACATTTTAATTTGTAAAACGCCTGAAATATTTTTGCGTCTTCATAAAAGAAGTCTGAATTCTCCTGTAAGACTTTTGACCATTAACACTGACACTTCAGGTGATGTTCTTCTTTTGTCTAGAGAGGAGGGTCTTAAGGAATTATGGTTGTTGAATGTGAATTCTACTGCATTTGTCATTATATCAATCTGGATACACAAGTTAAGTCAAATCTAATACAGACCGTCAAGGTCATCAAAGAAACATTAATTTCTTAATAGGTTAAAAACAATAGTATATCTGTTAAACCAACCACTATTTTGTCAATACTATGGTCATGCACTTTAACAAGTACAGATAGTGTTTTGAATACACATCTTCCATACATTTGCTCCTTCTTTTGTTCTATTTCAGTCCTGGTACAATACTTCCACTGATCTGTCTGTTACTTTGAACAATATATGTACAGGAACTCAAGCTGGTCTACCTTACGATCATGTACATGTTCACACGGGGTAAGTACGAAATAGACAGTCTAACTAAGATAAACAGCCAAAAACCTATTCTAAATGGCAGTATACCCCGCATTTTTATTAGTGCGTCTGCATTGTTTACTAACACAATCATTTTGGAGTTCAGTATTTTTGTGATTTTACTTTCTACCCAAAGTACACAATATTACCATGGAAAACATTTAGGAAATGTTTTATTTGAATGTTTAAAGTGAATAATTTTGGCTTAACCATTGCTTTCAGAAATTAGTATCTGCTAATCAACAGACGATTGTTGTGTAAACTTAAAGTCGTTTTTTTACTAAACTATTTAAAGATCTTTTAAAAGTATTGGTACAAAAATAAAATACAGTAAAGCAGTTTTATCGAGCCAGTATTCTTAAAACAATATTATAATTAAAAGTTTTCAATACAACTTTATATGACCTAAACCATAAAAATGCCTTATTATATTATACCGTGATATACATTTATCATTGCATTATTTATTAAGATTGAAAATACACTCAAACCGTTTGATAACTATACATGTCTTTTGTTGTCCTGTGTCGATGAGTTGATGTCTCATTGACGTATACTCAGTATCACATCTTTTGTCGCGTCCTAAGAATATCAAGAAAGCGAGATTAATGTGCGCTTAGTGAATGATACAGTTTTCTATATTTATAGCATACCTAATCCAGAATTAGGAGGATTAGCTTACCAAAGTCTAGTATGCAATGCTAGGTACAGATGTGGTGTTTCTGCAGATGGGATAACAACATATGTCACGACAGCTCATGAAATAGGTCATAAGTATGTTTTCTGTATGCACTTTGATAAACTACTATTTGACATTCCATCTGTGTGATGATCCTGTTAAATAGCTTGACATGACAGCATAACTATGTATTGGTTAATTTTACATTACAAGTCGTTTCTTGTCCATTCGTTTTTGATGCGTTTTGTTATTTGATTTTGCCATGTGATTATGGACTTTCCGAATTGATTTTCCGCTAAGTTCAGTATTTTTGTGATCTTATTTTTTTTTCAATATTATACATGTATGGAAGATAGATATATTATAGATATATTTGTAGTTGTCACAAGACGTTATTCGTTTTTTTTTTTTTTTTTTTTTTTTGCTATGCCTTTGTCAGTATTTTAAGGGAGTTCGGTTGTCAGTTTCAAAATAATTAACTTTTCAAAACACTAGTTTATATTGATAGGGGATTAATAAAGGAATCAAAAGAGCCAAAAAAATATATAGGTCAATGTGATTGTTTTCGAGATATTAGCCTTTGACACTTTTTCGGAATATTTTCTCTTGACTTTTCATAGCTTTATCATTGACAAGTTTAAGTTCTCAAAAACTATTAAAGATACTTAAAATTTTATAAGACTTTAACATATTGCTTATCATTATACATGTAAAAGATTTATAAAAAGAAAAATGGGGGTCAATGGGCAATTGTTGGTAAGGCATTAAAAAGGATAAAACCAGAGGATTCCAAAAATCTGACAATAATCCCAAAACATGACAAGCGAACTTCCTTAATAGATTGTTTTGGCAATGGAGAAATACGATTAAATACTTGCATTTCCAATCAGTAAAGTTCATTTTTAGTAATTTTAAGAATAATTACCCATTATAACTTAAGACATTGATTACAGCATGGGTATGCTGCATGATGCTGATAGAAATTGTTTATCTCCAGACGTTGGTATAACGGGTGGCGCTGGCGTCGGATGGAGTACATGTAGTGCCAATGATATGAACACAATGTTACAGTAAGAAAACATAGTATACTATATCATTATGAAAAGAAAAAAAAAACATTGTATCTTAAAAGCATTGTCGATTTCGTGATTTATATATTTATAAAAAAGAATTCAGTAAAAATCTAAACACGAAGACTAAACTAAGCAATGAAAAAGAACATGATTCGTCATTAAAGGTTTTAAGAAAAACTGACATATTCTTTGCACATTTCAAGAGAAGTATATTTTGTAATTTTGAATTGAAATATCCACAGAAGACTCATTTAATGTTGATTTTGCATTTAACACGGATGCAAGTTATTGAAACTTTCCTCAATGGTTTGGACAGTTCTAGTGGTTGAGTATGTTAATAAAATAAATACGGAACACGCAAAGTGTACAATATATTTATCATCAATTGCATACACCACCTATGTTGAAGAAAGACTATCAGTTTGTTTCCAAAACATAAAACGTGATGTTTATAAAATGTTAAACGACGACGATGAAATTAAGGTGGGCAAAAACTTATTATGTTATTTATCAGAACAAGTAGTTTATAGGATAGCTCATTGGAGTATGCACCAAGTGAAGAAGACAATAAGACATGAAAAGTAGCACATACATTTTTTATGCAATTTTGAAAATATCCACTCCAAAAAAATCTAGCAAATTGGCAGTGTTAATTTTTTAAAATGTTTGGACAGGACTTAAATAAAACCTTGATTTGGCATAACTTTTTGTGGTTTTTTTTATATCAATACTTTTCAATTTGTAATTGATCCAGGTTTCAAAATGATTTGATTTCAAATTCCAATGGTGAGTCTCTTAATTGTGTGTGGAGCACGCGCTTTAAGTACTTGATCATAGGTCTGTTTCATGTGAATCAGTAGATAACTGAAGCTTTCATTGTTTTTGAAAGATTGAAACGGGATATAAGAATAACAATTTGTATTTCTACTTGTATTTTCCATTTGGTAGGTTACTGTGTTATTTGACTTGTTTAATATACGTAATTGTTTTCACAGAACAGGGAATCATGGATGTCTATGGATAGACAATATTGCTGATAATGAAGTAACTCCATCATCTTTACAGGGATTAATATTAGTGCCAGAACTTCCAGGTAAATACGTTATAAATAACTTTATTTTTATTATATTGGAAGAAGAAGGTGAAGGCAGCAGTCACTTCACGTTCATATATATATTTGGTACATTTTTGACGACATTCAAGTAAGTATCTATTCTGACCACTTTGTTCGAGACTAAGACTGTTCTCTTTATCTTTGGGATGTATCAAATAAAATTTTGTATTCAAATTATTGTGTTGTATTAGTTAGGAAATTCACTGTTATCCTCGCTAATGCAATTCAGTCCCTTCTCCCCGAACGTCACTTGCCGAATAAGACTTATGACCAGGTTTTTATTAACATGAACAACAGGACGGGTGCCGCAAGTTGATCAGGATCTCCCTACCCTTCCGGAGCGCATAGTTCAACTCCAGTATATGGTGTTGTTCAGCCTTTAGTTTTCCATTTGTATTTTGTGTACTGTTGTTTGTTTTTCTCAATCATTGTGTTTTGTATAGGGTTTCTTTAAACTGTTGAGTTTTTTTTGTTCATCCATCAGTTGATCACAGATTGCTCTATTTTAATATATTTAAGTAATTATATTGTTAAAAGTGATTCCCTTATTCTATGGAAATTTATCTCTTTCTGAACCTATTGTATATAAAAAAAAATAATCAACGTGTGGATGCCGGTGACCTAAGAAGGTGGTTGGGTGATTTTAAGGGTCATAGCCTATTTTATTCGTCCCCGAGGGTATCACCAGCCCAGTAGTCAACACTTTGGTGTTGACATGAATATCAATAATGTGGTCATTTTTTTTATAAATTTCCTGTTAACAAAAGTTTAAATTTTTCGAAAAACTAAGGATTTTCTTATTCCAGGCATTGATTTTCTTAGCCGTATTTGTCACAACTTTTTGGAATTTTGGATCCTCAATGCTCTTCAACTTTGTAATTGTTTCGCTTTATAAATATTTTGATATGAGCGTCACTGGTGAGTCTTATGTAGACGAAACGCGCGTCTGGCGTACTAAATTATAATCCTGGTACATTTGATAACTATTAGTTAACTGAATGAATCAAAATATGCTCACAGGTGATGATAAAATTGACAATTTTTTGAAATGTGAAAGGCACTCGAAGGGGATTTTCGTTTAACAAAAAAAGAGAATATTTATTTTCTAATCATTAGTGAAACAGATTCTTACATAGTTACACGTGGATTATCGAATTTATCCAATCTAGATGGTACAATTCAGAAATTTTAAAGTCCTCATCTAGGCTCGGACTTTAAAATTGATAAATTAACTATCTCGAATGGATAAGTCTGATAATCCACTGGTGTCAATGTAAGAATCTATATGTGTATCTTCATTTCAGATGCTTTATTTGGAATGATATTATTCTTGACACAGTGCTTACAATACAGTTTTATTGGGATTTTCATTTGAAAATCGTAATTAAACACCGGGTCCTAGAGATTGTGCTACCTTTAGTTTTGTGTTAAATGTATGTGAATTGTAGTTTTAATTTTGTCCTGTTTGTTTTCCTTCGACCATTAATTTATAATTTCCGCCTTTGTTTCTTTACTTGATAAAGCCATACAGTAAATATAGTATTTCTATATCAACCAATGTATGTTTGAAGTTAAAAAAATACGTTGATGAAGTTCATGTGGACTTTAAAAGGGGCCAAGGGGGTTCCAATAACAGCAAAACAGTAAATTGATTTAGCTTAAAACAGATATCAAGGAATTGAAAAGTCCGGTCCTGGACCAATACAGTAGATTTTATTATATAACTGGTTGTATAGATCTAGCTAGGCCTTAACAGAATCATTTTATTCATTTTAAAAAAATAATATGATCCTCATCAGGTATCAGGTACGCATGGGGTACAAGGAACATTATCCTCATATACCGGTTTATGTTAAATTCAAATTTGAACAATTCTTAATATCACAAAAAAGGAAAACATATGGCTATGATGAGGAGAGGCCTAGGTCCATACCACCATAACAGGGACACCTTTTATATATATTGGGGTACAAGTTTTGGTTTTCTACAAATTATGATTTGTACCCAAAAAAAATGTACAAATTATAATTTGTATTTTTACTTTGTACAATTGTAATTTGTTAAAATGCAAATTGTAATTTGTACAAAAAAATCCATGTACGAAATTACAAATTTCTACTTAAATTCACTTAAAACTGAACAAAATAACTAGTTTCTATTTTTGTTTAAGGAATATTTAAAAATCAAAGGCATTTGATAGATAAATTTTTGTGGTTTTCTTTTTTCAAGAAAATGAAGTCAGTGCCACCCTATGTTAATTTGATATCTAGAATATATTTTTCTGGAAAGCGATTTTCTCGTATCGATTTTGTCATCGAATTGATGCACACTATAGATTTTGTATTCAATGATCACATAATAAACCTCAGTCATAAAATACCAAAATACCTAGAGGAAATGTAATTGATACATGTATACAGTTAATCATGATAATATAATAGAAATTGGCTCAAGTGACTATTCTGACAGCATAATAGAAATTAGTCTGAGTGACAATTTGATCGACACCAAAAGAAACAACAATCATGCATCTTATGTGAAATAATTGAATATGGAGAATGTGGGTACCCATTGGAACAGCTGTTGGGTTCTTAAAAGTATATTTTGTGGAGAAATTAAATTGAAGCTGTTAAAGACACGTCTTTATTTGCAGTAGCACTTTCTGAGCTTTAATTTTCACTATGTGAAGTTTAAAAAAAAATATAGTCAGGGTAATCTCTTTCATGTAGATGCTCAAATAAATGATACATAACTATTTTTGCATTTTGTAAATATGTATAAAAGTATAAAAGGATGTGGTATGATTTCGAATGAGTCAACTCTCCAAAAGAGATAAAAAGACACAGACAAATTAACAACTATAGATCATCATATCGCCTTCGACTATCAGCAAACCCATTCCGCATAGTCAGATATAAAAGGCATTGAAATGACAAACGAAAAACAATTCATACGAGAAACTAACGGCATAATTTATCTACAAAATAATGAACCGTCAAAAAACTTAGCAACAAATATCAACCACTGAATCACAGGCTCCTGACTTGGGACATGCACATACAGAGTGTGGCGGGGTTAAACATGTCAGTTGGTGCCCGACCCTCCCCTAACCTTGGACAGTGGTGTAACAGTACAACATGAGGTTTATTATGTGCTCATTGATTTGAAATTCTATACGGTGTACCAATGATTTTTATAACAAAATATATAATTCATAAGTAAAATGTGTACAAAGTCAAAATACAAACTATAGTATACAATTGTTTTACAAATTATAATTTGTACAAAATTATACATCTAAAAACATGTTCCCAAACAATGGAATTTATTACAAAGAGTAATAATAATGAATACTAGAATGATCCTAGACCCGACTGTTTTAATATGTTTATGTGATGAATCCTCCTGCAAATACATGACTTCCATAACACCAGTGGAAAGACCCCAATAGATATAAGAGAAGTAGTATGATAGGCAAAGACACAACTCTCCGTCTAAGTCAAAATGTTTAATTTTCTTCAATTAAGATTGGCTGTCAATTGCTAACATTTCAATTTTCAATAACAGTTAACAGGAAATACACTCTCACAGTAACAGATAACAATAAAAATAATAATCCTATAACAGCTTACAAGGAATAAGACAATAACAGCTAACAGCAAATATATTTTCAGAATAACAGATAAAAACGAATTGAATAACTTCATAACTTCATAACAGTTGAACCTCTTGCCCACCTCTTTAAAGGTGCAAAAGCTACAAGATTAAAAAAAAAGATTTTTTTTCTGAAATCATATAAAAACGAAATAGTGAAATGATAACTCGTTTTTAGCTGCTAGTTTAGTTCAATTTTTACTAAATATACTAAGAAATATCGCTGCTGAATTATTCACTAGCAAATAAATAATTCGACTTCATTGAATCCGTATTCATGTGACATTCAATTTAAGCCCTTCGCAAGAGATTGCTAATTACATTCCCCATTTCCATTCTCAATTTTACTTCAGAATTATTTCAATTTGAATATACGATTTAGTATGTTAAAGATCCAATATGATACTTTAAGTTAAATCAGTGAACATGACTTTAACAGCTAATCCCCTTTTAAACATATGTGTATGCTTTTGAAACAGAAAAGAGTTTTTTATTTTATTAACGACAAATCTTTTAGTGTGCAATATAGACATATACTATGTTCTAACAGTTTTTATCAAAATAATTTCTGTATTTTAATATTCATATTATTTCTTTATTACCAGGTCAGTTGTATACAGCAGATGAAATATGTGAACAGTTATACGGAAGTGGATTTAGATACCGTGAATATCCGAATGTGAGCAAATTTTAAATATCAACCCATATCTCCATTAAGACATAAGAAATCGTAAACTTAATAGTATTAGGTAATCCGACAATGAAAACATACATTCACGAAAAACAATAATCATTGGGTTTTTATGAGGTGTTCTGAAAGAGGGAGAAAAGATCCGAACCCACATCTCACAACCGTAATGTTTGCATGGTAAGTACCAATTCGATATAATTCATCTGATGTTACAATCGAAGAAAAGAAGCACGGGTTTGTGGTTACAACACTTGATAAATCCATGATCGTCTGTTACACCGAAAATACAAAATTATCAACCAAATTATGATGGCGTCCGTGATAATTTATATCTCAGCATTTAATTTTTTCCTAATAACAATGCTGGTATCTTTCACGTGTCTATACAATTACTTTTAATAACAACACTTGTGATTACAAAAATTATATGTCAAAATTTTCATAATCTTCACTAAAGTGATACAAAAATTAGAGCTATTATTTGTACATGCAAGGGAATAGAACATTTATTCGGCTTCTATCTGTCGACAGGCGAACCTTGCTTGTATCAAGTATAGCTGTGTTGATCATAACGCTGGGAATACACATGGTCGGATGTTCCAGCAGTCGAATTCTATAATCGGACTATACTGTGAAGACCAAAAGGTGAATATAAAGTATCAATGTCGTTAATGATCATGGATTGTGTATATGTCTGTTTTCATAGTATAAAAGAACTTAGTTGTATATAACGGAATTTGACGAGACTGTCATCAAAGTGAGAGGGTTAGCGCTATAAAACCACGTTTAATCCACCATTTTCTACATTTGAAAATGCCTGTACCAATGACAGTCCTTGTCCATTCGTTTTTGATGCGTTTTGTTATTTGATTTTGCCATGTGATTATAGACTTTCCGAATTGATTTTTCTCTAAGTTCAGTATTTTTGTGATCTTTCTTTTTGTATACGTACTATTTGAAATAAGCATAAACACCCCCATTATTTACATTCGGTTCAGGTTTTAATATATAATACACTTTCATTATGTCAAAGGCTATGACATTTATGATAGTTTTTCTCAGCTGTTTTACGCGAATTTTTGTAAAATCCAAATTGATGCAATTTAGTTCGCCCTGTTCATGATACCTAAGAGAAAACAGACAAAATATTTCAAGCAAACTATTGGTGAAAGCAGTTTTTCAATAATTATAATAACAAAAAACAAAAAAGCATTAACCTCAATAAAACTGTTCATTTATATATGGGTTACATTGTTGTAATGGTGTTTTCTTTATTTGTTATTTACGTGTACTTTACCAGACACAATTTTAATTTCAAACCATGATATTTGCGAAATTTTATTAATTGCCAAACATCCAACTGAATATTTACTTAGATCTGCTTTGGTGTGTTGATTGGTCTGAAGCTCAATTAATTAATCCTGAAGTACGAGCAGGTGGGTGGTCAGATTGGGAAACATGGACAACCTGTTCCCGGTCATGTGGACGAGGAATGCTTTACAGACGGAGAATATGTAACAACCCAACGTAGGTTTGTTTTGGTATTTCCTTCTGAAGATTATGATAAATATATGTATTAGAAGCAATTAAGATCGTTTAGTAAGTCCAAAGTGACAATAGGAATGTTGTTATTTTACATATCAAATATGTACTTACTGTATTTTGACACTTCACATCTACGAAAACAGTATTGCGCAAAACAGTATTGCCGACCTCTTGCATATCATTCAATGAGGATAATTTTAACTAAACAGTTATTAAGGAAAGAAATTTATCAGTGATAGAAAACTGAGCTTTAGATCGCTGATATAGAAAAGATGCTCGAGGATACAAATGAAACGGTTAAAATGATTTGAATTCACCACTGAACTCTCAAATAAGTAAAAACTTAAAGTCTTTGGGAACTTCTACATATTAAATCTATGGAGATTTTGTATGACTTATTACGTCGCTTATGGACAATGTATCTGAAATTGAACATGTATCTAGATATGACGCGTGGCTTACTCCTATGTTTTCTCAATATATAAAACTACATTACAGAGAAAAACGATTCCGCAACACAAAAATAATGTGCTATCATATTTTGCAGATCTCATCTTTTACTATGTTATTAATTTTCTTTTATTTCAGTCCTAAGAATAATGCAACTTGCGATGGGAATGAATATGAAGCTGAATGTTGCAGTCTAACGGTCATTTTTTCTTGGTACTTAGATAGACAAGAAGATGCGAAATGAGTGCCAAGGAGACAAATCTTCATCCAAGTCTTAATTTTAACAGTAAACTGTTATAGGTCAAAGTACGGCCTTCAACATCCAGCATTTTCTCACACCCAACATCAAGCTATAAAGTTCCCTAAATATTAATAGTGTTAAACCATTCAAACAGAAAAACAAACGGTCTAATCTATATACAAAAACCAGGAGAAACACTAATGAACACATATCGACAACTACTGAACTTCAGGGTCCTGACTTGGGACAGTTGCAAACAAATGCAGTGGGTTAAAACGTTTAAATAGGTACCAACCTTAACCCTTACCTGAAACAATAGTGTTACATCCCAAAACAGGCATTTATCTCAAAAAAAAATTTCCTTTTATACCTTAATAAAACACAAGGTACTTAACTAAAAAAAATTTTAAAATGTCATCTGGTTGCAAACTTCCGGTTTTTTTTTCGATTTCTCGGTTGCCAAACCTACTTAAACTTATTATGCCGTAAATCTAAATTGATTTATCTACACAAAGGTGTATGACACGACTACCATTGATTTCGGGATCATTCGTAGCATGCCTCAGAAGCAGGTCAACGTGATTTTTTTTGTATACCGACACCAAATTGGAAACACTAAGTCCGCGGTGATTGATTTATTACAAAAAAAATATTTACAAAAAAACTGTCAGCTTTTTCTCTGAATAGTCATTATTATCTTTATTGTAAATTCGTAAAAGATTATATGATACAAACCCTAAAAAGTGTTATATGAGGTCTGTCTAATAGTCTAATGTGTCAGGAGTTTCTATTTTTAGAACTCAGATTTTCTCAGTTTATTGATATCATGCAGACTCACTCTTGACTTAACGTATGAAATAAAATAAGATTAGATAATTCCGAGAAACATTTGGACCTTGAGAGTGGGGAGATACCTTTTACTGCGAGACGTTTGTTTCCAACTTGGCGTCGGTAGACGAAATAATAACGATTGCCATAATTGGGTAGGATTGCTACGGATGATTTCGACAGCAAACGTAGGCGTGTTATACACAAGTGTGTAGAAAAATCAATTCAGATTTACGACATAATAAGTTTAAGTGGCGTTGGCTACTGGGAAATCGGCATATTACGGAATTTTGCGACCGCGTGACATTTTCAAAATGTTTAGTTAAGTACCTTGTGTTATATTAAGGTATATAGGGAAAAAAAATCTGAGACAAGTGCCTGTGCATTCCAACATAAATATACACACAAAAAAAAACAATTTGAATGACCTAAGGTGGTATCCAACACTTTCACTAAAATTCATTTGGCTCGTTTAATTTTCATAAAATTTTGACAAAGTATTTTACTCTGACCCTTTAACCAAAATATACAAATTTCAAAAATTTTGAACCAACCATTTTATCAGAAAAATTACACTGGCTATACAGCAGATTGACAAACACCAAATTTGATCATTGAGAAGCTTTATATTCTCTTTACAACACAACGTTAGTAAAACGTTTGGCTGATTTTACAGAGCTATCTCCCTGTAGTGTAAGTTACCACCTTAACTCAATCAAAATACATATTTACACAAACAAGTGAAAATATACTGAACCGAATAAATTTAATCTATGACACAATGTAAATACAAAATCTATAAAAAAAAGGGGTGAGTGATAAACAATATCAGAAAGACAGGAATAACCATGGACAAAATAACGCCTAATAAAATAATGTATACAGGTAAATGAAAATAATGTTGTTGTAAGATATACAGTAAATCAATAAGTATAATGTAATTCATAAATACAGTAATCTCTATAAAGAAAATGAATGTGGATGTGTATTTATACATCCTAAATTTTACACAACCCAAATAAAACTCGTTTGAAAAGAATACAAATTTATTTATTTTTGAATTTGCTAATAACAAAATCGATATTTGTGCCAATGTAGACCGTATTCAAATATTTTATTAAAACATTGGTAAGATAACCTTTATCAATAAGTTTGTTCAAAAGTTCGATGAGTTTACACTGATCACATAGTGATTCCCGCGCTTTTAGTACACTTTTACTGTAAAATGTAGGGTGAAAAGCAATACTTTTTGCATTGTGATTGACTTATGATAACATTCCAGTGTTGTATCTACAATATCTATCACTTATAAAAAGAAATGCCGAAAGTACAAAAGGGACAATAAAAATGTCGTAAACCGAAGACAGGCTAACCCATAGCAAAAAGATTGGCATAGCATTAGTGCAATGATACAAATATTATCATTATGGAAAAACTACAATCCACGTTTTGTATTTATCGTTTTCTTAATATTTTTCAGCCATGCGTTGGAGATATAAGTATGGATTCTTATCTTATAAAACAACGTGCATCAGAGACATGTCAGAGACTAATTGATAACAACATCATTAATGGAACAGAATACACAGCTAAGGGAACTATTTACTCATCCTTAAGTATGTAGAAAAACTTTTAACTCTTTCATGTACAGATCAATTGTATATCAAAGTCATAGCCATTTCATTAGAGAATATCTCACTACGTGTAAAATAATTATGGAAATAAGTCCTAAATTTTCGTTCAAAGTCAGGTGTGTTAGTGTGTTTCCCTTTCCCGCGACTAATCACACATGGCAGACGGTCATTGCTCTGAAATAAACCAGTATGTGATTATTAGAGCAATCGTTAAAGGTAAAACAGTCCCTAAGCAAATGGCAAAATCAATAGCTCAAACACATCAAACGAATAGATAACAACTGTTATTTCCTGACTTGGTTCAGACCTTGTCTTTTGTAGAAATGGTGGCTGAAACCATGTTTGATAACCAGCTTAACCTCTCACGTGTATGATAGCCGCATAAAATTTTATAATATGGACAACTATGTGTGAACAAAGCAAACAGACATTATGGGTAAAAATGTCAAAAACAGGGGTACAGCAGCAATATAATCTTAATTACTATAAAACAAAAACATATATCAACTAACAAAAACAGTAAGGCAAAAACGATAGCAAAACACGAAAATGTACAACAGTACAATAACACAATTACTGTATGTAGAACTACCGAGCCACGTCAAATAAATACTGTCAAAAAATAGGCTAAACAGTTAAAGTAAAAATTTAAAAAGACAATAAAACAATTCTATAACACGTTATTACGAAGATGAACATTAGTATAATCTATACTTCAAGACCATATGATATCATTTGTTAAGTTGATATGGAATATTTATCAATAAAGTCTTGGTATCTTCCGATGAACCTTTTAAGAATAAAAGGACGAGGCGTTTTTAGCTCACCTGGCCCGAAGGGCCAAGTGAGCTTTTCCCATCACTTTGCGTCCGGCGTCCGGGGTCCGTCGTCGTTGTTTACTTTTACAAAAATCTTCTCCTCTGAAACTAGTAGGCCAAATTAAACCAAACTTGGCCACAATCATCATTGGGGTATCTAGTTTAAAAAATGTGTCCTGTGACCCGGCCAACCAACCAAGATGGCCGCCATGGCTAAAAATAGAACATAGGGGTAAAATGCAGTTTTTGGCTTATAACTCAAAAACCAAAGCATGTAGAGCAAATCTGACATGGTCTAAAATTGTTTATCAGGTCAACATCTATTTGCCCTGAAATTTTAAGATGAATCGGACAACCCGTTGTTGGGTTGCTGCCCCTAAATTGGTAATTTTAAGGAAATTTTACTGTTTTTGGTTATTATCTTGAATATTATTATAGATAGAGATAAACAGTAAACAGCAATAATGTTCAGCAAAGTAAGATTTACAAATAAGTCAACATGACCAAAATTGTCAGTTTAACCCTTAAGGAGTTATTGCCCTTTTGTAAATGTTTAAAATATATTTTCCACTGTTATTACTGGGCCAAGTTCATTATAGATAGAGATAATTGTAGCAAGTAGAATGTCTAGTAAAGTAAGATCTACAAACACATCATGATCACCAAAACACAATTTTGTCATGAATTTATCTGTGTCCAATGTTTAATATGCACATAGCCCAAGGTGAGCGACACATGCTATTGAGAGCCTCTAGTTTGATAAACACCTGTTTCATCATCTTTCTGCTCTGACACTGGTGGCGTTTACAAAGTCTAAGTAGCAGCAGCAAGCTCTTGAAAGAATTGGGAAATGTATATCCTATATGCAGATGAAGTTGGGTTGGTATATTGCTACTAAGGTGGGGGAAATTGATACATGTAATTTGAAATAATTTCGTATAACTGATAAAAAATTACTGTTAAAAAAAAAAAACTAATTATGTTTCCTTAAGATCTTGCCCCGAGCTGAGAGACAAGTTCTAATTAATTTTATACTTTTGGATTAACAATACCAATCAATATACTTGACAATTGATCCGTCAAATTAATTACCACGACGACAATTTTTTTTTAAAGAAAACACAAATAATTAATGATTTCAATACAAATTTATATCAAATCTATTAAAATTGAAAAAAAGTCCGGTTAACCGGTTACCGTTTTGGGGTATTCGGTCGTTCGAACGGTTAACCGTTGACAACACTAGTAATTTCAAAATTAAAATCGTCTGGTTTGTCATTGATTCTGGTACTGAGATGATTAATTATGCCATTCGTGACATTCTGAATTTTATTTCTGATACTTGAACCTTAGCAAATGAATTCAACTGTTTTGTCTGTCTTTCTGAACTCGACAATACATCAGGTTTTCAAGTATAGTGTTGACCAAATGAAAACAATATACAACTAAGAGGTTGTTTCAGTAACTCTCGCAATTCCTTATACGTTTCCAAATAGTACCTCTGCCAATAAAATGGGGGCTATATTGCATATCTTTTACGATTTTATTGATGATTACCTCAAATTTCATTCCGTCAAATAATACATACGATTTCATTTCAGACCACGGAGTATGTGAAGTTCTTTGTGAATCGGCTCCTGGGTATACAAGACCTGATTTGACAAGATTTGGATTGATCGAAAATGGTACACCATGTCCCGGAACCTCAGCTACAGCTGATGCTAATCAATATTCCCGACGCCCAGGCTTTTATTATGCTTGCTTAGAGGGTTATTGTCAGGTGATGTACTAGTATATCGTTTAGCGCTTTTTTTGGGGTATAAAGTAAATTTGAAATACGAAAATTAACAGTTTAAAAAATTAAAGATACCAAAATATAACGAAATTTAAAGCGTCAATTCATATATGTCGAAGTAATACGGCAAGAAAAATGTTTTAACAACTATCAATGCATCGAATACTCAGCCACATCTACAATAGGAGACGGTAAGCAGCTCCTTCGTTACTAGTTGTACACGCCAAAAGCCTTTAAACGAAAAGATGGGGATATGTCAACAATTTGTAGATGAGTATAATTACTCTAGTCTGATAAAACAAAAGTATTCGTTATAAACGTACCTACTATATGAACTTCATCTGGTAATCAATTTAACATGGACTGTTGAAAACACCAGATTCTTCTCAAATATTTCGGAAATACACGTCCCGATTAACTATTTGGATATGTTTAAAGCGAAACGTTTAAACAAATCTAAGCATTATAAACGAATTGTATGAATCCAACCTAAGGTGGTACATAACACTACAGGTTGCACTTCTGTAAATATTGACAATGCAATTTCCCATAGGAACGCCTGTTACGGCTAAAACTGTACCACTTTTACTATGAAGTTTTGAAAAAAAATCTTATCCTAGAAATGAAATTTCATATGCACTACAATATTTTTCAAAGGTCAAAATATAGGGCTGTGCGGCATATTTTCAACGTTTATATGCCCTGAACTTTTCAGAGTTTAAACTAACACTAATTTTCTTAACTACCCCTACCTCGAATGAAGGGTTACCACAGATTTCAATGTAAACAATATGTCCGTATATTTTTACTGGTAACATTCCCAAGATATGTCTCTATGAGATGGAACACAGAGAGCATAACTGGGAACCAGTATGTAAACAAAATCAATTTTCTATGAATATTCTAAATCTCCCCAAAAGAGGCGTGGTTTGAGAAACAGCTGTATTTACAAAGTGCAACCTATACAAACATTTATTCAAATAGAAAACTCTCTAAAATCAGTTTTTCTCACATTAATACTCATTTATCAGAATTATAGCCTGAAAGAAATCACTGTGTATACTCTAAGGTTTTTTTTACTGACATTTTATACCCCTCCCTTGTTTCAATTTTTAAAAGAATTTGAAAACAAGACTTTAATTATTGCCAGCTTACCCTTTTTGCATATTTTCTGATTTAAAATGCCTAGAACCTGTTTAAAACTGTTTTGATAACACATTGAAAGCATATCAGAATACCATAAATGTTATGTTTAGCGGTCAATCATTACAACATTCAAAATTATAAAATATCCAATCCTGCCTCTGTCTCCAGTCCACATCTTACTGTATGCCTATTTGTCAATCAAAGTTCACATTTTTTACCTCAAATGGTCAATTTAGAATTCTTGTCACAACAGTATCATCTGTAACCATATATCTGACACAATTTACATAATAAATATACTAGAAGTGTTCAAACAAAGCCATATTTGCAATAGTTGTATGTATGCAGGTACCAGTCTGAGACATAAATTCACTTAAAATGTTATAGAAATGACTGCTAACATCTCATTTGTGCATAACTTCCAAGCATAGTTATTGTTTTCTATATCAAGAACTTAAAAATCATAAAATCATAGCATTTACATGTTAAATTATCTGTTTTATGACACAGGGGGTGGGCAATTTTCTATGTTTTTTGCCCCTGGGGCCTTACATTTCCTAAATTATTCTGCTGTTTCTAGCAATTTGGAATATTTAATACATATTCAGGATAGAACACACTATTGTAAGTTTTGTTGGGATATTTTTGTATTTCTAGCTTGTATTTTTTATGCTGTCGTGACAAAAAAGCAGATTTAGGTGTTACGGCTTACTTTTGGGTAATCGACAGGACACAAACATCCCATAAATAATATTCAGGAAGGATCGATGAGTTTCAATGACTGCGAAGAGTAAATATAAACACTTCTTAACAATTTAACTTACAAATATGCAAATATTATGAATTAATTTTGTATTCAGGACTTTAAGTAAACTATGCATACTGTAAACTGTGAAGTTATGCTGGGTCATCATATCTTAAGCCCAGGATTCTATCAATCTTCATGAAATATTTATAAAACTTCATATTTGAGTTAATTTCTTTAAAATCTGTGAGATAAAGCAAATTTGGTTAAATTCTGAATGTTCCCTTTTTTCACCCTATATAGGTTTCATTTCTGTAAATATTGACAATGCAATTTCCCATAGGAACTCCTTTTACGGCTAAAACTGTACCACTTTTACTATGAAGTTTTGAAAAAAAAATTATCATAGAAATGAAAGTTCATATGCACTACAATTTTTTTCAAAGGTCAAAATATAGGGCTGTGCGGCATATTTTCAACGTTTATATGCCCTGAACTTTTCAGAGTTTAAACTAACACTAATTTTCTTAACTACCCCTACCTCGAATGAAGGGTTACCACAGATTTCAATGTAAACAATATGCCCGTGTATTTTTACTGGTAACATTCCCAAGTTAGTCTCTATGAGATAGAACACAGAGAGCATAACTGGGAACCAATATGTAAACAAAATCAATTTTCTATGAATATTCTAAATCTCCCCAAAAGAGGCGTGGTTTGAGAAACAGCTGTATTTACAAAGTGCAACCTATACAAACATTTATTCAAATAGAAAACTCTCTAAAATCAGTTTTTCTCACATTAATACTCATTTATCAGAATTATAGCCTGAAAGAAATCACTGTGTATACTCTAAGGTTTTTTTTACTGACATTTTATACCCCTCCCTTGTTTCAATTTTTAAAAGAATTTGAAAACAAGACTTTAATTATTGCCAGCTTACCCTTTTTGCATATTTTCTGATTTAAAATGCCTAGAACCTGTTTAAAACTGTTTTGATAACACATTGAAAGCATATCAGAATACCATAAATGTTATGTTTAGCGGTCAATCATTACAACATTCAAAATTATAAAATATCCAATCCTGCCTCTGTCTCCAGTCCACATCTTACTGTATGCCTATTTGTCAATCAAAGTTCACATTTTTTACCTCAAATGGTCAATTTAGAATTCTTGTCACAACAGTATCATCTGTAACCATATATCTGACACAATTTACATAATAAATATACTAGAAGTGTTCAAACAAAGCCATATTTGCAATAGTTGTATGTATGCAGGTACCAGTCTGAGACAGAAATTCACTTAAAATGTTATAGAAATGACTGCTAACATCTCATTTGTGCATAACTTCCAAGCATAGTTATTGTTTTCTATATCAAGAACTTAAAAATCATAAAATCATAGCATTTACATGTTAAATTATCTGTTTTATGACACAGGGGGTGGGCAATTTTCTATGTTTTTTGCCCCTGGGGCCTTACATTTCCTAAATTATTCTGCTGTTTCTAGCAATTTGGAATATTTAATACATATTCAGGATAGAACACACTATTGTAAGTTTTGTTGGGATATTTTTGTATTTCTAGCTTGTATTTTTTATGCTGTCGTGACAAAAAAGCAGATTTAGGTGTTACGGCTTACTTTTGGGTAATCGACAGGACACAAACATCCCATAAATAATATTCAGGAAGGATCGATGAGTTTCAATGACTGCGAAGAGTAAATATAAACACTTCTTAACAATTTAACTTACAAATATGCAAATATTATGAATTAATTTTGTATTCAGGACTTTAAGTAAACTATGCATACTGTAAACTGTGAAGTTATGCTGGGTCATCATATCTTAAGCCCAGGATTCTATCAATCTTCATGAAATATTTATAAAACTTCATATTTGAGTTAATTTCTTTAAAATCTGTGAGATAAAGCAAATTTGGTTAAATTCTGAATGTTCCCTTTTTTCACCCTATATAGGTTTCATTTCTGTAAATATTGACAATGCAATTTCCCATAGGAACTCCTTTTACGGCTAAAACTGTACCACTTTTACTATGAAGTTTTGAAAAAAAAATTATCATAGAAATGAAAGTTCATATGCACTACAATTTTTTTCAAAGGTCAAAATATAGGGCTGTGCGGCATATTTTCAACGTTTATATGCCCTGAACTTTTCAGAGTTTAAACTAACACTAATTTTCTTAACTACCCCTACCTCGAATGAAGGGTTACCACAGATTTCAATGTAAACAATATGCCCGTGTATTTTTACTGGTAACATTCCCAAGTTAGTCTCTATGAGATAGAACACAGAGAGCATAACTGGGAACCAATATGTAAACAAAATCAATTTTCTATGAATATTCTAAATCTCCCCAAAAGAGGCGTGGTTTGAGAAACAGCTGTATTTACAAAGTGCAACCTATACAAACATTTATTCAAATAGAAAACTCTCTAAAATCAGTTTTTCTCACATTAATACTCATTTATCAGAATTATAGCCTGAAAGAAATCACTGTGTATACTCTAAGGTTTTTTTTACTGACATTTTATACCCCTCCCTTATTTCAATTTTTAAAAGAATTTGAAAACAAGACTTTAATTATTGCCAGCTTACCCTTTTTGCATATTTTCTGATTTAAAATGCCTAGAACCTGTTTAAAACTGTTTTGATAACACATTGAAAGCATATCAGAATACCATAAATGTTATGTTTAGCGGTCAATCATTACAACATTCAAAATTATAAAATATCCAATCCTGCCTCTGTCTCCAGTCCACATCTTACTGTATGCCTATTTGTCAATCAAAGTTCACATTTTTTACCTCAAATGGTCAATTTAGAATTCTTGTCACAACAGTATCATCTGTAACCATATATCTGACACAATTTACATAATAAATATACTAGAAGTGTTCAAACAAAGCCATATTTGCAATAGTTGTATGTATGCAGGTACCAGTCTGAGACATAAATTCACTTAAAATGTTATAGAAATGACTGCTAACATCTCATTTGTGCATAACTTCCAAGCATAGTTATTGTTTTCTATATCAAGAACTTAAAAATCATAAAATCATAGCATTTACATGTTAAATTATCTGTTTTATGACACAGGGGGTGGGCAATTTTCTATGTTTTTTGCCCCTGGGGCCTTACATTTCCTAAATTATTCTGCTGTTTCTAGCAATTTGGAATATTTAATACATATTCAGGATAGAACACACTATTGTAAGTTTTGTTGGGATATTTTTGTATTTCTAGCTTGTATTTTTTATGCTGTCGTGACAAAAAAGCAGATTTAGGTGTTACGGCTTACTTTTGGGTAATCGACAGGACACAAACATCCCATAAATAATATTCAGGAAGGATCGATGAGTTTCAATGACTGCGAAGAGTAAATATAAACACTTCTTAACAATTTAACTTACAAATATGCAAATATTATGAATTAATTTTGTATTCAGGACTTTAAGTAAACTATGCATACTGTAAACTGTGAAGTTATGCTGGGTCATCATATCTTAAGCCCAGGATTCTATCAATCTTCATGAAATATTTATAAAACTTCATATTTGAGTTAATTTCTTTAAAATCTGTGAGATAAAGCAAATTTGGTTAAATTCTGAATGTTCCCTTTTTTTCACCCTATATAGGTTTCATTTCTGTAAATATTGACAATGCAATTTCCCATAGGAACTCCTTTTACGGCTAAAACTGTACCACTTTTACTATGAAGTTTTGAAAAAAAAATTATCATAGAAATGAAAGTTCATATGCACTACAATTTTTTTCAAAGGTCAAAATATAGGGCTGTGCGGCATATTTTCAACGTTTATATGCCCTGAACTTTTCAGAGTTTAAACTAACACTAATTTTCTTAACTACCCCTACCTCGAATGAAGGGTTACCACAGATTTCAATGTAAACAATATGCCCGTGTATTTTTACTGGTAACATTCCCAAGTTAGTCTCTATGAGATAGAACACAGAGAGCATAACTGGGAACCAATATGTAAACAAAATCAATTTTCTATGAATATTCTAAATCTCCCCAAAAGAGGCGTGGTTTGAGAAACAGCTGTATTTACAAAGTGCAACCTACAGGGAGACTCTGTAAAAATCTTTCCAACGTTTTTTTCACGTTCTATTGATAGGGAAATTATTATCATTTTTTATATTTTTGTCACTTGGTCAAAATAATTATTGTGTCAAATTTTAATGAAAATCAAAGAAGCTAAATTAAATTTAGTCAAGGTGTTTATTAACACCTTAACTTGATTTAATTGGAACCTGATTGGTAAGATCAGAAATTACAGAATTAGTAAAAGTAGCATGAAAGACCTTACTATAGGCTATTCTAATTATATTAAAATCATGTTACTTAGTTAAGAGACAAAACACTGAACCAGTATGAAAATGTATCATAAAATGGTAATGTAATTAAGAAGGAAAAAATTGTTTGATAATATTTTGTAACTGTTTTAGAGATTCGACTGCGCCAATACTCTGAATGCTGGTGTATTTGATGGATGCGGCGTGTGTAATGGTGACAATGGTGCATGTATTATCCGGGAAGGAATATTTACTGATGATGTAGCTCAATGTAAATATTACTACTTACTTGTTATTGGTAATATCTGTTCAAATAAAGGCAACAGTAGTATACCGCTGTTCAAACTCATAAATCCATGGACAAAAAACAAAATCGGGGTAACAAACTAAAACTGAGGGATACGCACTAAACATAAGAGGAGAACAACGACATAACACTACAATGTAACACACACAGAAACGGACCAAGCATCAGACAAAATCCCACGAGAATAACAAATATAACATCAAAACCAAATACATGAATTTGGGATAGACAAGTACCGTGATACGTCTTATCGCAATGTGAATTTACACTCAAAAATAAGAGAAAACAAACGACGTAACGTTAAAATGTAACACACACAGAAACGAACTATAATATAACAATGGCCATATTCCTGACTTGGTACAGGACATTTTTAAAGGAAAAAATGGTGGGTTGAACCTGGTTTTGTGGCATGCCAAACCTCGCACTTTAATGGCAGTGTTAAATATAACATTGAAATGACAACATAATATTACAGGACTACAATACAAATAAATAGGAGAACGTATTAGAAAAAAAAACACATGATTAATGGATAACAAAAAGCATCAGGTTTAAAATTCAATACGCCAAAAACGCGCCTCGTCCACACAAGACTCACCAGTGACGCCCAGATATAAAAGATCGAAAGTGAAAAAAAGTACAAAGTTGTACAGCACTGAAGATCAAAAGTTGAAAAAGGTTGTGTCAAATACGGCTATGTTTTTAAGCTTGGGATAAGAACATCCTTATCATTTAGAACAATTAATGCTATTGCAAACAGTAAATTTTATTAAATGAATATAATAGATATACATAATGAAACTGAAGTATTAACTAATTACAGAAAACAAACACGAATACATAATGCAAAGACCAACACAGGATAGACACACCCGACTCAGTCCAGGCCTCAACGCAATAAATCATAAAAATGACGTCACATACGATAGTGAAAAAGCACAAAAATTACGTCACATTTGAATTTAAGAAATTTGAAAACAGATCATCAAAAAATGAAAAATGACGTCACATTTGAATGAATAAGATAGAATTAGGATTGATTTAAGATTATATTTGAACTAAATACTGATATTGCATTTAATAACAATGCACATTTTAATACTTATAAATAGCAAACTAAGGTTGCAATTAACTATTTATTATAAATCTATATCCGGTTTGTTTTGAATCTAACTTCAAACGTAAAATATCGTACTGATTACGTTGAACAAAATCAAATCTAAAAAATGAATGCGGTGATTAATTTTCTTTACCATAACACATAAATATAATAGAAAAGACGTTAACACATTTGACAAAATCCGATGAGAATTACAAATATAACATTAAACATTTAAACTAAATACATGAATTTGGGATAGACAAGTACCGTAACACGTCTTATAGTAATGCGAATTTTCACTCAGCAAAACAGTCACAATCGGGAATAAGTCACGTTTGGTAATTAAAAGATTAGACGACATAATGACAAACCACAATCTACCATGTGGCAAAAATGTCCTTAGCTAGTTTAGTTAAAGACACATCGTATGGATCCACCAATTCGTGATGGTGTCCATAAAATTTACGGAGTGTCAATTTTAATCTGTCCTCCTCATAACTTTGTTGGAGCAGTTTCTGCGTAAGGAGCACACTCCTGTATATGAAGTCCGTATAGTGTGACATATTAGATATTCAATATACGGATTGTGTGTTTCATATAAAAGAGATACTATATCTTAAGATCTTAGTGTTTCCATATTTCAAAAGTTAGAATGAAATCATAAGTAGACTTCGCGTTCCACTGAGGATCAAATCAGTCAACATGTACAATTCTTTACAGATAAGTGGTAACCTTTACCTCAGTCACTCTGTCCATAACCGTGGATATGTATGATAGTTCGTTTGACATTTGAGACATTTTCATATTTGTTGTTAAATTTTTGGGGAACAAAGTGAGATTCAGTCTTTTCAATGATAGGGTTTTATAGCAACCTAAGATAGACACATGCACATTTTTAATCCTCACGCACATTTCCTATACCTTTTTATATAATTTTGAAGTGGTTTTATGAAAATATATTTTTCATTAAGGGGTACAAAGGGATTGGACACAAATTCCTGTTGGTGCATATAACATAGAAATATCATTTGTTTGGAATGATATGAAGCAATATTACACAGGTAACAACTTAACTTAAGCACTGCATGATTAGTTTCAACTAACACATCTGGACACAAAACTCAAATATGTATGCTTTTTATGACGTTATTTGCGACGCAATAGTTCACTTGTCCATACATTATGACGTCTACTGACTCATTATCATCAGATGAGTCGATGATTATGTACATACCCAACTACAGAAATTTACACTTAAAAATTATCCACCTTATCAAAGTGTATTCACATAATCACCCAAAGTGCGCGAGATATCAACATGATAACAGATACATAAAAAGTCTCATTAACATGCCCTGAACAGAACACGAGATCCTTGAGTTGTCTTTCTAAGATACGATCAAAATCAATACTTTTGAAAAACAAAACTATGAAATATTGGAGAACAAAACGCCAAACTGGCATACATAGAACTGTGAATTACTAAAGACAATAGACTTTGAGAGTAACAACATAAGTTTAAACACGATTACACAATTAGATTAACTGAAAATGTTTATCTCAATCATGACATGAATCAGATTCAAAGTACCAATACTTACACAAAAGTTTTTTTTTTGTAATTAAAAAAGCCATGGGACTGATACCATTATAAACTTGTGTGGAATACTTAGCATACATAGAGATGAAAATGTGTGGTATTTGCCTGTGAGATAAACTTCTATGATCGAATGAAAGACGAGTATTTAGACAACTGCAGGTCATCGTACGGCATTTTAACATTGTACAATTATCATACTTTATAAAGAGCTATAAAATACACAATTCAATGTAAAAAAATGCATTAGAGAAATCAAATCAACTAATTGGTTTGAAATAATTCAAAAGAGATAATCAAAAGCCTGTTCCGTAAAATTTCATATGATCATGGACTTTTTTCTTGAAGATAAAGGAAAACACAAATATTAAAAATATTTAATAGTGTAATGTTCTTTTCATTATTTCAGAAATTTTTACTAAAGAAGGAACACCAATTATAACAAGTAGCATAGCCGGTGATAGCAGAATATTTCAAACTGGAAATAGTCCTATTAGTTTTGGTGGAACTTTATGGCATAATGATGCTTTTGTTGCGATTATGCATGCCGAAGGGCCATTGACAGAGCCAGTGATAGTGAAGGTTGTAAATTGATAATTTGTTGTGTGACTTGTTCTCATATCAACATTTAAATGTTTGTTCTATTTGTAATTCATCAACATGTAAATGCTGTATTAAAGTCAAAAAGCGTGAGCTACTTAATTAGATACACTTTCATATATTCAATAATCTTGCTAACTGCAATGATGCATACATTTCCTGTGGGTTTTTTAAAATAAATATAGCACTAAGTGTTAACAGTTTTTTTACATGTAAAAGTAGTTTCATTTTGAACGATTCGATTTACTTAAAGAATTGAAGACTTAAAGATTAAAAGATACATCTTTACATCGCTTATTGGCTCTACTTTGCTTTCCAGTTAAAAAAAGAGAAAATTATCTAATGATGTCAACATTTATAAAATTTGTTAAATCAGGGTATAACTCTTAAAATTTAGAACAAAGAAATGAACAGTAAATATGCAAATTTTGTTATCCACCGAGAATACCAGTACGATGTCCCAAATTAGTTTCCTCATAAAAATCATTTAAATATGTTTTGATGTGTTACAATCTATAATCTACGTGACCTTAACCTTTAAGCAAGAGAAACATAGGTTAGCATGGGAAATAATTTTTCTTAAACTAATACATTTAGTAACAGTGACAATGACCTTTGACATGATGACCAGAAACTCAATACGCTTCTTTCGTTCCATTCATCTCGCATCTATCTAGATGAAATTCCAAACAAGCAATGATACCCAAATTACAATTCGGAAACCACTTAATTGAGACAAATGGACAGATACATATACCTAAAAAATAAACTTATCATAGATACAATGATTGAAATTTTGTATTCACGCCAGACGCGCGTTTCGTTTTCAAAAGTCTCATCAGAGACGTTCGAATAAAAAATAAGTAAAAAGGCCAAATAAAATACAAAGTTGAAGAGCACTGAGGACCAAAAATCCCTAAAGGTTTTACCAAATACAGCTAAGTAATGATAAGTGGTATCTATATTGACTAGACAGAGATCAATATCATTTATAAAAGCTACTTTGACGTAACGCTATAATCATGTGTCTGACTATATCGAGAATTTATCTACATCATATTTGTAAAATTCGTTTGTTAAATTTTGTTGTTACTTGTTTGTATTCAAAATAATTATTAAAAATGTAAAAGAAGGGCGAAAGATACAAGAGGGACAGTCAAACTCATAGATCGAAAATAAACTGACAGCGACATGGCTAAAAATGATAAAGACAAGCAGACAAATAATAGTACACATGACGCAAAATAGAAAACTTAAGACTAAGCAATACCATAAAAGTATGGATTGTAGTTATTAATCATGACATAAATCTCGTAAAGGAACATGTTCATAGATTTGACTCAAATTCTCATATTTGATTTATTACCATGTAAAACATTTATCCAAATTATAAAAATTTTAAAATAAACAATATACCGTGAATGATCTCGATAAAATGTAGCTTCGTTTCGTGTATCTAGACGTCATCTAATAAACTGTCGAGTTGAGCTCGGATTGCCATATAAGGGATATAAACATAAATAGATATATAAATAGATATATCAGACTCATGGATTTGGATTTTTCTAGGTCTGTTTAATTTGATACTATAGATTATAGATATACGTTAATCATCGTTTTTACCTGTATAAGAATGATTTTTGTGGATCGAATCAGTCAATCAAATGATTGACCTTTGTTTCACTTTCAATGTTGGCATTCTTTTCCTTTAAATAATTGAAACACGCAAAATGCATGCAATACCAATATCTACCTAATGGCTTAAATTGAAGTTCACATGAATACGGATTAAATAAGGTCGAATTATTCACTTGCAAATGAATAATTCAACAACAATATTTCTTAGCATATTTTGACAAAATTGAACCAAACTGGCTGCTTAAAGCGCTATTATTTCACTATTTCACTTTCATTAATGATTGAACAAAAATACATTTTATATCTTATATTTTTTATATATCTCGTAGCCAGTGCCCCTTTAACGAACTTAACAAAACTAAAGGCGAAAGGAATAACACTTTCCAATAAAGTACATTATGTTGCTCCCCTGTATCTAAAAGATTAACTAGTCTTTTGTTTCTCATTTACAGGTGTACGGTATTGGATCAAACCGTAATACTGGAATGAAATATATTTATTCTGTTCCCACCGACAGTAAGTTGTGTTAATACATTTGCTTATGGATATATATTCTTCTAACAGTATATAATCTCATAGGTCGCTTTAATGAATGCTTGTCAATATCATAACAGATTAACACAGGGTTATTTTCATATCAGTTAATTGAAAAATATTAAAAGAAGTAGATGTGGTATGGCTGACAATTAGACAACTACCCGCCACAGTTCAAAATTAAGTTGATGGAATTTGTCTAGCATCATAACGTTTGGACGGTTAACACACACACTCACGATTCGATATAAAAACTAGATTAAGTTAGAATGTGTAATAATATGATTTACATAATTAGCAATTTTGAGTAAAATCAAAATTTGATATACTCTATTAATCAAAAGCATACAGAAGTTACATACATTATATAAGATACAAACAAATATGGATGCATTTATCTACTTCTATTTACACTCTTAATACTAGCAACGACGACAAAAATCTACGAAGTAATCTTTTATTTGTACGAATTTAACAGTTATTTGTTTTTTTTCTTTTTTATATATTATCTGATAAAAGACTTTTTGTATTTTCTGTGTAGGGTTGTTGATGTCATGTCAATACACTGTAGTAAACGTTTCTTGAAGATTCGCAATATAAATATTTGAAAATGAGCTAACATGTCTAACCCCGCCACATTTTGTATGTTTGTGCCTGTCCCAAGTCAGGAGCCTGTAATTCAGTGGTTGTCGTTTGTTTATGTGTTACATATTTTCGTTCATTTTTTGTACTTAAATAAGGCCATTAGTTTTCTAGTTTGAATTGTTGTTTCTGTGTCATGTGGGTCTCTTTTGGAGAGTTGTCTCATTGGCAATCATACCACATCTTATAATTTTTTTATCGTAAAGTATATTATCGGCAAATACAAAATTTACTAGGAACGCAAACATTTGAAAGCCAGGGTTATCACAGTACTTTAGTACGGGAGAAGCTATATAACTAAAAGGGACACAGAAACATATGTAAATTTATATAATGTCAACTACCACAGGGAATTGAAACATGTTAACTATATCCATAATTTATCAACGAGGAATCCAAATAAGGGAAACAGTAATGTACTGCTGTTCAAAAGTCATAAAACTTAAAAATTCGGGTCACAAACAAAAACCAAGTGAAACACATCAGTTATGAAAGAAAAAAACGGATTAACAGAAACACTGAACCGCTACAAAAGCATGGAATGTTTTATGTTTTAAATCTTGTCAGTAACGATGCACTGACTAATGAGCTTACAATGTCCACGGTAACTTACAGCACAACAGCAGTTGAGTCGTCTCTATTAGAAAATGGAAAAAAATGTAAGTTTGATGCGCATGAAGGTCTATTTCTGAATATGCCATTATCAGTACCGACAAACTTGTGGAATAACATCGTTGTCAATATAATGGAATTATATGCGACTGTCATACAAGTGAGGGGTTTAGCTAGCTATAAAACCAAATTCAATCAACCTTTTTCTACTGAAAAGAAAATCCTGTACCAAGTCAGGAATATGACAGTTGATATCCATTCGTTGATGTGTTTGAGCTTTCGCTTTTGCTATTTGACTACAAACTTCCCGTTTTAAATAATCTGCAGAGTACGATATTTTACTATTTACAATTGTTTACCCAGAAAACTTCAATTTTTTTTATTAATCTCCTTAATACATTTATATAGCTTATTCAGTTCTGAACATGTTTTGGAATTCATTTTCGTGGGTTGACCAAATTGGTATTGAAGAACGAGTTCTTGTTGTTTATAGATCACTGATGTTAGTACAATCATATTTATATTTTTTGTTGAAAAACATATCATTTCATATTGTTAAGACGCAAGTAAGAATGGTACTATTATAAATAAGAAAAGGTCAAGCATATCAGAATCAATGTAACAGTGTTTGTTACTGTTTATTGTCATGTTCAATGAAACGCCAATAGTTTGTTTGATGCAAGTTAGTCTTTATATTCCAACACCAGTGAAAATCAAATGTCTCTGTGAAACTAAACAGGCAAGCAAACTTATTGATCATGGTAATTATTTACAGTTGACTCATGTTCAGGGACATGTGAGAATGGTGGCACGTGGAATACAGATATATGTGCCTGCAATTGTCTAAGTGGATATTATGGTATGGCATATTTATAAAATGTAAATTTACTGTATGTCTTTCTAATATATACATATAATAAATTCATTGTTAAATGCAAAAGTGAGAACCAAACACAATTATAGGTCGCACACACAACGATTTCAACTCATTGCAGTGTAGATCAATGCATTTTATTATAAAATGTTTGCCTATCAAACAAAAATAAACAGAAAAAAGGTTAAAAAAATATTAAAGAATGTCAACACATTAGGATTTTATATGATATACAAAAGAATTCAGATGATTCTAAGCAAACAAGTCGTATACATTTTCAAAAAAGTAAGTTCAATGTTGAAGCCGAATTTTTATCCTTAATGTTTCTTATTATCATTCAAACTCTCATAATTGAAGTAAAAGGTTTTCGTCAATACATTAGAAAGAAACAGTTCCCTTTCAATTGAATATGGCAAATTCTCTGCAAACGCAAATTCTACCTGCCAAAAAAAATGATATTGCATATATATGAAAACATGACTAACATCATTTGTACTAGAAAACTATAGAGTAACAGGGAACTTAACACATGGCGTTTATATTTGGCTCATATTGTAGTAACTCAAATTGTATTCTAAAAAATCTGAAAGGGATTGTATATAATTTTAAAGCATATTTCTATTGTATTGGCCATCATTTTCCACGAGAAAATGTATTTTGCATTATTGTCAAAGTAACTAAGAAAAACTAGGCTATATATTTTACTACACTGAAATTAGTTTTTGATCATTATCATAAAACAGGGATTCTATGCACCAGTCAATGTTCTACGCTATGTAATAATGGAGCAGTCGTGAATGAATCAAACTGTGAATGTATATGCAATGAAAAACAGACCGGAACTAAATGTGATTGTATATATCCCTTTACTGGAGGATACTGTGATACGTGTGCATTTGTAACTTGTGAAAATGGTGGTATATTCAATGCCACATCATGTAGCTGCGCATGTTTAGATGGTAGTGGTGATCCTCAATGTAAAGGTGAGTAAAACATCATGATGTTATTAAACATTGAAATGTTATACAATAGAAAGATATAGTTTATGATTGTCAATGAAACTACTATTCACCAAAGTGCTAATAAAGTGGATGTAAACATTTATAGCAACTTTACGACAAAAGAGATGATTTCAGCTTTCCAATTGTGACCTTCCATTTCTTAGTAGCAACATTCCAGCAGCACCTGCATACGGTGTATATATCTCCCAATTGATACGATATTCTCGTGTTTGCATATCCTATCATGATTTCCTTGATAGAGGGTTGCTGCTCACAAGAAAGCTATTAAACCAAGAATTCCAAAAGGTGAAGTTAAAATCATCACTTCGTAAATTTTACAGACGCCATCACAAGTTGGTTGACCGTTATGGAATAACCGTTTCACAAATGATATCGGATATGTTCCTAACGTCGTAACTACAACCCCTTCCCTTTCATGAATGTGACCTACCGAATTAGACTATTTACCGGATTTGTAATCACATAAGCAACACGACTGGTGCCACATGTGGAGCAGGATCTGCTTACCCTTCCGGAGCACCTGCGATCACCCCTAGTTTTTGGTGGGGTTCGTGTTGTTTATGCTTTAGTTTCCTATGTTATGTCATGTGTACTATTGTTTGTCTGTTTGTCTTTTTCATTTTTAGCAATGGCGTTGTCAGTTTATTTCCGATTTATGAGTTTGACTGTCCCTCTGGTATCTTTCGTCCCTCTTTTATAGGGATAAAAGGATACGGCCATAAAATGGGGGGAAATATACAAGAGAATCGACTTTTAAAGACCCCGACATGAATAATATGATAACAAATCAATTGATAAAGGTAACGGTGTTGGTTATAACAAAACAATTTACGAAAAACAAATATATCAGACATTTACGAAATACAACCACTGAACTACAGACTCCTGTCATGGGACGGCACATATGGAATGTAACGGAGTTAAACATTTTTGTTCGCGCTCAATTCCAATATATATGGAATTTCGTCTACATAAGACTCAATGACGCTTAGATCAAAATAGTCAGAAAGCCAAACAAGCATAAAATTAAAGGGCATTTGAGGACCCAAAATACCAAAAAGTTATGCCAAATACAACTAAGGTAATCGATTCCTTGGATAAAAAAAAAGGTTTTTTTTTATAATTAAAACTTTTGCAAACAGAAGTACTGACAACTAGGCTGGTGATACCCACAGGTCGAAACGTCCACCAGCAGCGGCATCGACCAAATGGTATAAAAGGTTATCAAAGGTACCGGGCTTATAAAAACTATAAAAATCAGTTGAAAATGGCTTTACTCACAACATAGAGGATCACATCGTTGGGTTCATTTTGCTTTTTATATCTATTCAAAATAAATATTTTTTATGAAACTGTACAAATTACTGAGTAGATATTCAAGTCATTGTTATATATTACTCTGTATTAATTCAATATGTTCGTGTTGTTTATTCTTGAGTTTTCTATGTTGTGTCATGTGTACTATTGTTTGTCTGTTTGTTTTTTTCCTTTTACGCCATGGCGTTGTCAGTTTATTTTAGATTTATGACTGAGTTTGACTGTCTCTTTGGTATCTTTCGTCCCTCTTTTTTAATATGTTAAGGAGAGAGTATGATTAGCTCCAACTTGAATATGATCTCACACATTTTCAGCTAACAACACTTACGAATTACAAATAGAGTTAGAATAGTAAAATCAATTTCATTAGATGCATAACTTTTTTATTAGTCGTTATTGGCTTTCAACTAGCTGTCAGTAACTGTGAAAACTTTCATATCTGTACAACATTTTGTAAGTGTTGTTTTGTTGTTGTGATGTACAAGTACCCGACCACGTCCACTCTTTGCTATTTGTTGATATGATTCTATTTGTATCCATTTGGTGAGTTAAGCCTTTTTTCAACTGATATTATAGTACGTTCTTATGTTGTACTGTTACGCCACTGTCCCAGATTAGGGGAAAGGTTTGTCACCCGTCAACATGTTTAAACCCGCCATATTCTGTCCTAAATCAGGAGCCTGTAATTTAGTGGTTGTCGTTTGTTTTTGTGTTTCATATTTGTTTTTCGTTTATCATTTTGTACATAAATTCTCGTTTGAATTGCTTTACATCTGTCATTTCGGTACCCTTTATATGAGATTATGCGCTATGGTCTTTTCTCATTGTTGAACTTCGTACGGTAACCTTTAGTTGTTAATAACTCTTTCGTCTGATCTCTTATGTAGAGTTGTCTCATTGCCAATCATACCCCATTTTCTATTCATATTCAAGTGCTAACACGAATAATTCCCGTAAGTAATTATCAAGAATAATGTATCAGAATATTCTTACACACTTCGTTTTTGGTGCGTTTTGTTATTTGAATTTGCCATGTGATTATGGACTTTCCGAATTGATTTTCCTCTAAGTTCAGTATTTTTGTGATCTTACTTTTCACTACACGTACTGTTCTTTTGTTATTTTTAGTTGATCAGTCCACTACTGCTGTTTCAAGCACTATAACTCCAAATGGTTCCAATTCCGGTGAGTATAGTGGGATATGCAGCTTATTCAGTCGTCATAAATAAAAGCAACAGTGGTTAGGTTTCTGAAATGAGTTTCTCAACTGATTTTCAAATCTGATAAGTCGATTAAAAAAAATCAATATAACAAACAACAAGAGTGCACACGCTGAAACGCATCGCCTGCTTTAGTGAATTCGTGTTGACAGTTTGTAAAATTAACATGTAACTACAAGTTTCACATAGACATCATTTTGTCAACAACCCGTGAAAATGAAGTCACGAATTGATGAACATTGCCAGACAGACATGAATATCAAACAATCATTTCATTCACAAAATATAGTGGTATAATCACATTTGGCACATACTTACAGCTTTTCGTCCAATCAAATTACTTGTAAGCCCCTCGCTCTTAATTTCATAGTATATACCTTTCCATATACTAACCGACACATAGAAAAAGCTGACAAACCAAACAAACTACAAAATCTTAACATTGACCATTGAACTACGAAATTGAGGTTAAGGTAATATGATTCCTGTCAGAGAGACATCTAATCCTTACAATAGTTGAATACACCAAACATAGTTCAACAATTGTTTATATAGTAACTGATAAACTGACATAACCACAAAAACCTATCATCGACCCATGAACCGTGAAATGAGGTCGAGGACACTGGACATATAACAGATGGAAACTTGGCAACATAAGGTATCCGCATACAAGTTGTGAAGTATCCGGGTCTTCTAGTTTCTGAAATATAAAGCTTTTAACAAATAGTTTACGCTGTCGCAGCATTGCTCAAAATCTGAATGGAGCGAAACTGGGTGCGTAGACATGATATGCATGCATCGTTGCAAAGGTACTCCACACTCAGGAGCAGAGCACAATCAGTAAAAATTTAATATCAGATGATTAAAATTGTATATACAGTTCTAACACTGTAGAAACATGCTTCTAGTGAGTACATTCATCGACCAATTCGTGATGGTGATTGTAAGATTTATGCAGTGCCGATTGAAGGCGTCCTTCCTCCTCGTTACTCTGTTGGAGCAGTGTTTAAGTAGTACACCTCTGGTAATGAAATCTTTGAAGGAATGAAGAATAGCCTGTACATGTTCGAATGAAACGTATATATATATTATATTTTAAAATATGTAAACGCTGTACGATAAAACATACAGCTGCTTTCGAGAAATGATCATAATAAGAATAATAAAAAGAATTTATTCATGACCATCATCAGATGTTTTTCATCGTTGAGTTGTTTTCCTTAACAATACCTCGCATGCCATTTTATTCGTGTAAACAACAATACACATCTTCACATTATTAACGGACACAATCATTCATTTAATTTATGACATAGTGACTTTTCAATTAAAAAGCAGCCACAATATATGTCTATTTATTGCTATTCAGTGTGAACTTGCATATCTTAAATAAATGACTTTCAACCCCTTCATATATCAGATACGCAGACATCAATTTCCTAACTATTAACTTTCTAAAATTTTGCCAAGTCCATTTTCACTTCGACAGTGGACATATGCTTTTTATTCGGCCTTTAACAGGAAACATGTGCCTTACAGACAGTTACACCTTATAGGATTTTTCTATTGTATTAGACCACATAACATATTCAAATACTAGTATTAATATCAATAGAACATATGTTTAACTCCGCCACATCATACATGTGCTTGTTCCAAGTACATCAGAAGCGCTCAAACTTTAATTTTTTAAGCATCAACTTTATCGGAGCGAGTTTTGTAATCTAAATTTCTTAATTCATCAACAGCGATTTTTAAAAGTGTAAGCTATACATCATGGCATTACAGAAGCACGTCAGTCAGTACATGAGCTTTTGGTTTCAAATATCGTATGCGTTTCAATTGTTTTGATTATTCTATTTTTTACGCATCGGAGATATATATTTTTTACAATAACGGACAATATACTTAACTGTTTCTTAAAGGGCTTCTGGTTCATAATGAAGGTGCGTTTTTTAGATCAAGGCTAGTACAAACCGATTCTAGTGATAAAAGATTAATAAATACCTTTTTATTAAACATTGATGTTAGATGAACAATCAAGCAGCACAAAGCAGTTTCATTGTATCAATTAACCGAATTATAGAAAAGGGTAAATTTACAAATAACAATAACAAAGGTATCAGGTTTGTAAAATACCGAACTCCAAGAAAAATTCAAAACGGAAAACCCTTATCAAATAGCAAATTAAAATCGGAATACCCTTATCAAATAGAAAATTCAAAACGGAATACCCTTATCAAATAGAAAAGTCAAAAAGCTTAAACACATCAAACGAATACAAAATAACTGTCATGTTCCTTGATACAGGCATTTTTATGTAGAAAATGATTGATTAATCCTGGTTTTATAGCTAGCTTAACCTTATACTTGAACATAATGCTGAGCATTGATATTTTGGCTGTAAAGTACTGTAAAATCAGAAGCAGCTTCATATTTAGACAGACAAAAGGGAAGAGAATTGTCTACTACCATTCCTTCTTGTCGAATACAAGATCATGAAACTGCTAACCAAAATATGTATAAAAAATCTGATCATTTGGGGTGCTTCAGAACTAGAAAGGTCACTTTTCCCTCGACCGAGCCACATTCTAACATCAATGATTTTCGTGGATTCGATAAAGCTTTTGATTTTTACTTTTGACCAAATGAATCGCCTCTGTTCGAGATGAGCCTAAGGCTATTAAATTCTGATAGAGTACAGAGGCGGATTTAGAGGTGGGGGGGCAGGGCCCCCCTTTTTGGGAAAAAATTTTGTTGCTTATATAGGGAATCATTGAAGCGTGACTGGAGCGGGCCCCCTCTTAGGTCAGTCAGTGGGCCCCCACTTATGAAAATTTCTGGATCCGACACTGGAGTACGGCTTGTAATAGGGAAAAACGACATTGTAATTACAAACCTTTTTGAGTACTTTATATTAGTTTTTTTTATGTTCTTCTCAGCAACAAGTGAGCAACTAAAAATACGTAGATCCAACATGTTCAAGATTTATAGTCAGTAGTTTTCGAGGCTATTGTTATGCGAGTTATAATATGGCTGACTCATCACGATAAGTGTTTCAGTATAGAACTGTATATTACAGGGGACTCTGGTATGATTATGATTATTGCGGTGATAGGAGTGGCAGTGATCATACTGATATTTTTTATAGGATCGTGGTACATCGTGTTTACTTTCTGTAAGAAAAAAAAGTAAGTGTATTTACGTTTGTACAAACAATCTGCATTTGAATTTATAAAAGTAAACCATTATAGGTCAAGGTACGGCCTTCAACACGGAGCCTTGGCTTACATCGAACAGAAATCTATAAAGGGCCCCAACAATTACTAATGTAAAACCATTCATACCCACATTGAATAGAAACAGGTTTTTCTCCTTTTTTTTAATTTGCCCGAAATAATATCACGTTATTTCCATTATCACATGATCGACAATAATAAGATGCCAGGGATATAATTTGATACAAAACGCTTAATGCATACAAATATGATATAATACACAAGGGACTTTCTATACTAACTATAGAAAGTTCCCCCGACTACACCTAGCTTCTAAATAACCGCCTAATGTCAATCGATACGATCAGTGAAACTGCTTTTTGGTCAAATATTTAGACAGTAACAGTACTTTGCATTTAATCAAAGTAAAGTGTCCCTGTAAAATGAGAATTCCCAATATTTAATAAATACAGCAGCAGCTTAAAATTCTTTCCGTTTTTACTTTCAGATATTGTGTTGTCTCCAACAAATGTTGTGTTTACTCCAAGATAAGTTGTATGGTTTCCAACAGATGTACAGATAAAACTGTCTTTACAAAAAACAGTTCCAGTGAAATAATAACTAAATGTTAATGTTTACATATTCATATATCTAATTAATTAAATCATGGCTTGCAGTGTATATAACTTGAAGGTGTACTACTTACATTATTATTATTATTAGGCATATATTTAAGACGCTGATATCTGGGACAACCATAATGTCTCCAATGAACAGATAGAAAGGAATTTCGATACAAGATATTGTTATTTCTGTCCAAATAGTGTGTCAGTGTTTATATTAGGTATTTTATTATTTTGTGCTATTCTTAGTTATTTTTACCTTTTTTTGGAAAGATCTTTTTATAAAACATATTGGAGTAAAGCCTTTGTAATTTCATATTTTCATTTAATATGTAGAATATATAAATATATATTACGACATCAGATTAAAACTGACAAGGAAAGGTAACACCAGGCCACCGAAAGCTTTATTATTGTTAAGCCTAGATGCCCAAGCGTGCCCAAGCGTGTCGGATACAGTGCAAGGCAATTTTGCTGTCACGATATCTCAGTAGCACGAGTTTGAATCTTGGCAAGAAGAACAAAGAAAATAGCAAAAGCAAATTTACAGATTTAACATTGTTGGGCTGATGTTTCGACATATATATATATATATATATATGGTCGAACGTTATTAAAAACAAAACTGTCGGTGGAATATAGGTTTATAAAATAGACATGCAGCGGTCAGCAACTGCGGGTACTCTCTGATTGTAATCAGTGTCTTTTTGGTGGTTATGTTTATGTACAATGCCACATCCACTTGTGTTTTTGTTTGATATATTTTTGCTTTGTATCAATCTGAGGAGTTACACTCTTTTCAAATGATTTTTATAGTATGTTCTCATATAATACTGTAACACCACTTTCCAGGATAAAGATGCAGGTTTGTTACTAGCTGATTAACCATGCCACATTCTGTTTGTGCATATCCCAAGTTAGGAACCTGTAATTCAGTGGTTGTTGTTTAATGCTGTGTACCATATTTGTTTTTTCATTCATTATTTAAACAGGACATTAATTTTCTCATTTGTATTGTTTTGCAGTGATCATTTATCATTTCTAGGCCTTTTATAGCTAATTATGTTGTATTGGTTGTCATAATTGTTGCAGGACGTACAGTGACCTTTAGTTGTAAATTCTGTGTCATTTGGTCTCTGGTGTAGAGTTGTCTCATTGACAATCATACCACATTATATATTATAAAATAAGACATATATATTTAAATGTTTTATGTACATACACATTCAACAAATTCAATCATTTATTCTTTTTTTACAAAAACAAACAAAAATAATGAAATAATGATTAAATACAAATGAAGTGCACCTTTATAGATCTAGACACTTAAAGACATTTTTTATGTGGTGTTATCATAATATTTATAATACTGTAAATTCAGAAATTATTGTGATGTTTTTAATATTGCGAAAAATGTGACAGGATTATAATTGCAATAATTTAAACTTGCATTTTGAAATTTTTTATAAATTTTTCTTATATGAATTAAACAGGATTTTTCTCCATATCAAAACCAGAAAATCGCATTGAAGTCAAAAATGACAAAATCGCAATAATAAATGCATGGAACTATTTCTGATTTACAGCATACAAATCAACACTATTTAAGATATTTTTTATAAAGGGCATGGTATGATAACACCTCTTATTGCACCTAACTGTGAATGTAAAGAATACTTTTAAAATGCCAAATAACATGATTCAGGCATTCACAATAGTTTGCCTATCTTCTGTTTCTATATGTTTTGAATTTTGTCTTGCATATTTGATTTAGGCTCCAAACTTCTTGTGTTTAGTACAACAGTGGACAAGCTGTCAAAAGAGACATATTTTGACATCCTGACATTAATATTTTGGTATGAACTTAAGCTTTACCCAAAAAGATATTCTGATACTATTGTGAGTAATATATCTTTTTAGGTTAATACTTTCAAAAAAATTACAAATTTTGCAAATCAGGGGCCAAATAATGTCCCTAATCATACCTCTCCTTATCAACGACCACTAGATTTATTATAGATTTTAGGCATAACATAACAATTTTACAGGTGTCATCTACTGGCATAACACCCAGAATGACTGGTAAGGTTAAAGCTGTACAACTTTTTGGGCTACTTTATCAAAATATATACTAAATGGGGCATTCATTATCCTCAATTACACAAGCTTTACACACTCCTACTCTTATTCACTATATTCACAATATTAATAAACTCATTATAGACTATAGATGGTAAAATTGTAATTCTAAAATTTTTTGACAAATGGTTTAAAAGACACTTATAACTATTAAAGAGGAAAGATCAACATTTGAATTTGTTTATTTTTAGTAATTTATATGTATGACTCTCTATGTTACTCATAACTGTGATGGTCATGATGAAGTGCAATTGTTTGATCCATCCAGAAGTGCATTTTAAAGCATGCTTAAGTGGGACTGTGACATAGGACCATCATAATTCATAGCAGACCATCACACTTCAGTGTCCCCATCACAACTCACAGTCCTTTGTTTATGAAATATGTAATTTTGCTTTTACTTCAATGTGTAAAAGAAATATATAAAGTGCTTGCGTGAGGTAAATATGAAATATGAAATATTGGAAAATAATTAATATATCAATAAAACATTGTATTGCTGTTCTTCATCTTAAATATTAAAGAAGGTTACAGCAAAAAAAAATAGATACTTCTTTGATTATACAAATTGAGACCACTCTCAGTTTCTACCAAAGCAGAAGTCTTTGGTATTCAATGAACTGATGAATGATCTGTCCTGTTACTTTGTATGTAATCAAATTCTCATTGTACAAAAGTCACAGAAATTTCTTACTTTAATCACTACTTGACCTATTGTGAGGACCAGGATGAAACATTTTTAAATTGTCAAATCTCAGCAATAAGTCAAAATATAGTCATTACTGAAAATGAAAACTTCCAATAACCATCATGTGAATTATTTTAAAAATAGTCACAATTCAATAGAAATCATTACAAACAATTTTGTAAATCCTGATCATTTTTTCTCTCAACTAATTGTTGACAATAATGTATCTTTCTACATAGAGTTCAATCATATACACAAGTTTATAAAATTACAAATTCCAAAGCACTGTCAATGCTGAGAGCCAGCCAATCTGATATGATAAACAGAAGTACATCCATACATGTTAATCATGACAAGAAATAATTTCTGAACAAATATTTCAACTAATGCATTTGTTGAAGGTTTTTTTTCTAAGTTATCTGAAAGGATATGCTTGGAACTTTGCTTTAAGGTCTCCTACTTAGCAGAATTTTGTTATTTACATATAGCATTACCAAGTCAAGAACAATTGTAAATGTCATCTGTTTATAATTTTGGGTAACTAAGATTGAATTGTCTCTGTTTGTTTATTTGAAAAATGACTTTGAAATCAATTTTCATATCAATACTTATGTTGTGTTTCTATTCAATTACTTCCATCAGAATTTAATACTGATAAAAATACTGTTATAACTTCTAATCAACTCAGCAAAAATGAAATATTAACTTTATAATTTCAAATCATAGTGTTTTTCACTTGTATTGGCGCTATAATTTAGTGATTTGGCTGCACCAGTTAAATGACATCTCCTATATTGAAGCGCATGATTTTTTTCCAGACATTTTTTTCTCCAACTTTCTCAATGAAAAAACATAATTTTATTTATTAATATACAAAAAACAATTTGTGTTTTTTTTCACAAATTTTTTAAAGGAAAGAAATGATTTTTTTACCATTTTCTTTAACACTTACTCTTTTTTCAAAACATTTAGAATCTACAATGTTAAATTATTTTTTTTAAAGAAACATCCCCTCAAAAAGGTTTAATGTGTGTTGGCTTAATACAATTGAACAATTCAGCTACACTTCAGTATTCTGCCAATCATTTAAACATCTCCTTTTGTCAGATTATTTGACTTTAAACAGATTGGTTGGCTCCAAAAATTAATTCCAGAATAGTGTGAATGATTTTACCAATCCAACCATTATCTGGTCCAATTAAAACTGTTACTGAAGAGACCTCTCAGTTGATTGGCCAGCACAATCTATACACAATCTGTAGTGTTCTTCCATTGGTTGTATCACAGAGCCATATTTCTGCCTTCTACACTGATACCTACTGCCCTCTGAGCTTTCCCGTGTTTCTTTTTATCAGCAAAAGCACGGACATGTTTTTCATATCTGGAAATATCCTTCTTACCTCTGGACTGAAAATATATAAATAATAACATCTCAAATATTTTGTTATTTACTTAGCGTTATGAGGTGTATGCTGTTAATATATTATTATTCTTGTAATAAATAAAACATGAAATGATGTTTTCAACAAAGTAAACTTGCAGGCAGAACTGTCAAAACTCCTCAGGCTTTTAATATGATATGCCAGACACCTATTATATGATGTCATATGAAAAGCATCTACTTTTGGTATATTATAACATGTTATATTATATGGTTTTTTCAACAGTCAACCAATGAAATCCCTTCTACAAAACTCTTGAGATTTATATATGTGTATTATATAACAATTTTTTTTTAAGGGTCCAGCCTAGAATATTTGAATGATAAAAATCGCAATGTCTGTTATACAATGACACAATATCAATCTTGTCTGAGACAAGCGAGTAAATTTTTCATTAGACCTGAAAATATATGATGTACAAAAGTGTATTTTGATGAGCCTGGGGCACACCCTTTCGGTTAAATTGTTAAGCTGTTGTCTTTTTCTACTAAATGGAATGGAAATAATTAAATATGATACCTTGTGTTGTTCCATTTCGTACTCTGAGGTCCACTTAGGTCTTACGACATAATCTTTATTAGATGGCATGGGCACTCTTGCTCTCATAACAAAACCCTTTTCACCAGGTCTAACAGATCTGTAAATTAAAAGATATAAAAATAACTTAATGTAATATCTAAAATCTTTTTTGGCAGATGGACAAACATTAAGCAGCAAAGTCAGAAATCCTATCTCCATGCCAAAATCATACCAATTCACTATGAATAGTGTATGTCACAAAGTAAATATTTTTCATGTAAATAAAAAATTTGAACTAAAACCATACTAAACATTTATCAGAAGTAAACGTCTACATGGATAAGACATCAAAAGTTAATCGTGTTCACTTCATGACATATAGTAACAGATAGTAACAGATAGTATGTTAACTGTTTATATCCTTGTTTTTTGATCTTTTTGGCAGATGTTTCATTGGCAATCATACTACATAATCTGTATATACTTTTAAGGTAGTATGTTAAACTGTTTATATCCTTTAAATTGAGAATGGAAATGGGGAATGTGTCAAAGAGAAATTTACTGTAAGGCCCGAAAATAGAGCAGACAACAGCCGAAGGCTACCAATGGGTCTTCAATATATGCAGCCGGAAACTCATGCACCCGAAGGAGTTCTTCAGCTGGCCCCCAAACAAATATGTATACTAGTTCAGTGATAATGAACATCATACTAAACTTCAATTTCTACACAAGAAACTAAAATTAAAAATCATACAAGACTAACAAAGGCCAAAGGCTCCTGACATGGGACAGGCGCAAAAATGCTTGTTTATAAAATCATTTTGGCGGATGTTTCATTGACAATACCAAGTCTTCTGTATATACATTTTACTTACTGGTCTTCTCCAGCCAATACTTTATCTATATCTCTTCTGGGTGTCATTCCTTCAGCACTACGAACATAATTAGTTCAAAACATTAATCTAGGTATTTTTCAAGGAAATGTACAAGCTTTTACTGTAACAACAATTATAAATGTTTGAACAGCTTTTTACTTGAATTTCAATTAGTTTTCACTTCTCACCAACATTAGTCTAAATTTACTGTAAGGCCTCATAAAATAAAACACCATGCTGTGCACTGTGAACTGTGATATCTGGGTCACACTCTTAATTTAATATATTCACATAACTTAACATGTGTACTAAGTTTTCTGCTTCATGGGAAACTACCTTAAGGTAGACAGGGTGTCTAAACTATAATCCATAGACTTTTTTATAATTTGCCAAAATGTAGTTTATATCCTGCTTGTTAAAAAACATAAATAAAGAGAATGGGTCACCGGACTAATTTTCACACTACAGGTTGTGCAAAATTGTCAGATTTTGTATAGCTTATGCATAGAAAACCTAATTTTCTGCCATAAAACGAAAATCACACCATAGAATTTTGAGATAAAATATGAGAAGATAGCTCCAATATTATGCTTTTAGATAAGAAAAAGAAAAAACGGGGTCACCAAACTCGTTTTTTTGCTACATAATAAAATGGGTAAATTCCTAACACATTCTATTGTAAAAGTAACACTATCTGAATTATCTGCCCTTGCATTTGAGTTGACTCCCCTTATTTGGCAAAGTTGGAAAAAGTTGAATCAAACAAAATTATTTGTTTTTTGTAAAGTACAATCATAAATATGATAAAATATGGCATTTTCTATATTATAATGAAAATTCTTACACATGAATTACCTGCTAATCTCAAAATTTGCACATTTTATCAAAGAGCTAGTCCTTGTTTTCTTGTATTTCAAAATCCAAGATCAAGGAAGACACCCTATCTACCTTAAACTAAAACTATGACCTATACAGTAGACAGACGAATGGACATACAATGTGGACTGACACAGATTGGAAACTAGAGGCTCTAAAGAGCCTGTGTCGCTCACCTTGGTCTATGTGAATATTAAACAAAGGAAGCAGATTGAAAATTGACTACAAAGGTCAATAACTCCTACAGGGGTCAATTGACCATTTCGTTCATGTTGACTTATTTGTAGATCTTACTTTGCTGAACATTATTGCTGTTTACAGTTTACCTATATCTATAATAATATTCAATATAATAACCAAAAACAGCAAAATTTCCTTAAAATTACCAATTCAGGGGCCGCAACCCAAAAACAGGTTGTCCAATTCATCTGAAAATTTCAGGGCAGATAGATCTTGACCTGATTAACAATTTTACTTCATGTCAGATTTTCTCTAAATTATTTGGTTTTTGAGTTATAAGCCAAAAACTGCATTTTACCCCTATGTTCTATTTTTAGCCGTGGCGGCCATCTTGGTTTGATGGCCAGGTCACCGGACACAATTTTTAAACTAGATACCCCAATGATGATTGTGGCCAAGTTTCAAATAATTTGGCCCAGCAGTTTCAGGGGAGAAGATTTTTCTAAAAGATTACTAAGATTTACGAAAAATGGTTAAAAATTGACTATAAAGGGCAATAACTCCTAAAGTGGTCAACTGATCATTTTGGTCATGTTGACTTTTTTGTAGATCTTACTTTGCTGAACATTATTGCTTTTTACAGTTTATCTCTATCTAAAATAATATTCAAGATAATAACCAAAAACAACAAAATTTCCTTAAAATTACCAATTCAGGGGCAGCAACCTAACAACGGAATGTCAGATTCATCTGAAAATTTCAGGGCAGATAGATCTTAACCTGATTAACAATATTACCCCTGTCAGATTTGCCCTAAATGCTTTGGTTTTTGAGTTATAAGCCAAAAACTGCATTTTACCCCTATGTTCTATTTATAGCCATGGCGGCCATGTTGGTTAGTTGGCGGGGTCACCGGACACAATTTTTAAACTAGATACCCCAATGATGATTGTGGCCAAGTTTGGTTAAATTTGGCCTAGTAGTTTCAGAGGAGAAGATTTTTGTAAAAGTTAACGCCGGACGCAGGACGACGACGGACGACGACGACGGACGACGACGGACGCCGGACGCCAAGTGATGAGAAAAGCTCACTTGGCCCTTCGGGCCAGGTGAGCTAAAAAACAATGCAACCTTCCATCTTAGGCAAAGCCTATAAATCAGCAGCTATAACCATTACAAAACTATCAATTAAGTTTCAACTATCATTGATGTAAATATTTACTATGAAAATATACATTTTAAAAGATCTGGAGTCGATTTCACAAAAACACTTACGGCAAAGATTTATCACGGGTATACTGAATTATTCATGACTTACAATTTATCTTAATCATAAGTTTTTTTTGTGAAACCAACACCTGAACATTGATGCAGTAAACTTTGAAGAGTCAGAATAACAATATACAAATTTATAGTCCACTGATAGTTCATGTAAAAATTGAGAATGGAAATAGGGAATGTGTCTTTACACATTGTGACTTGGATGGAGAGTTGTCTCATTGGCACTCATACCACATCTTATATCTAAATTTATAGCGGAATCAATAAATGTTGTTGATACATAAATCCAACATGACAACAGCAAGATTCTTGCCATTTGAACTTAAGAAATTCTTTCCTTATAACTATGACTTATATCCAAAGAAATAAATTCAATAATAAGATTCAAGAAACAAATTTAATTATACAATGTAACAACAAAATCAATAATAAAAACAACAATAAAACTTTCTAGCATCTTATACCTTTTATCACGTTCAGCTCTGTAAAACATCAAACCATCAAAGAAACACAACAATTTAGCATATAAATGCCTATATATCAATTGTAAGGATAATTTTTCAGTCTGATATTTTAAACAAGTAGTTGTTATGAGCAAAGTAAAATGTCACAGGAAGACATATCATTCTGACTTAAGACCAACAAGTCAGGTCTTATTCTCCATAAACGACATGCACTTAGTGGCTTAGTGCAGAAGCAATCAATTTACATTTCAGACTTTCTTTTATCCCAGTATCTGATGCAACTGATTACCACCACCAAATATGTGCACACTTTTACAAGTAACTATTGAGGCAGATAACATTCAAATTAATATGAATGTAGATAAAGCATGATAAACAAGTGAAACTGCGAGCTACTGCTCACTGATGATACCCCCGCCGCAAGTGGATAATATTAATAGTGTAAAAATATGCAAGTGTTCGGTAAACAGGAAGTTGTCAAGTGATGAATCTGAAAACGCATCACACGGTATAGCTGACTTATATAAATCCTGAAACCAAATTTCAGAAATCCTTGTATTGTAGTTCCTGAGAAAAATGTGACGAAAATTTTCAACTTGGCTATCAGTGTAAAATCATACAAGTGTTCGGTAAACAGGAAGTTGTCGAGTGATGAATCTGAAAACGCATCACACGGTATAGCTGACTTATATAAATCCTGAAACCAAATTTCAGAAATCCTTGTATTGTAGTTGCTGAGAAAAATGTGACGAAAATTTTCAACTTGGCTATCATGTGTAAAATCATACAAGTGTTCGGTAAACAGGAAGTTGTCAAGTGATGAATCTGAAAACGCATCACACGGTATGGCTAACATATATAAATGTTGATACCAAATTACAGAAAGGGTGGATGTGTAGTTCCTGAGAAAAATGTGACGAAAATTTTCAACTTGGCTATCATGTGTAAAATCATACAAGTGTTCGGTAAACAGGAAGTTGTCAAGTGATGAATCTGAAAACGCATCACACGGTATGGCTAACATATATAAATGTTGATACCAAATTAAAGAAAGGGTGGATGTGTAGTTCCTGAGAAAAATGTGACGAAAGTTTCATGGGACGGACTGACTGACGGACTGATGGACGGACGGACTGATGGACGGACTTACGGACGGACTGACGGACTGACAGACAGAGGTAAAACAGTATACCCCCCCTTTTTTAAAGCGGGGGTAAAATAAGAATCTCGTTTTGTTTACTCATCACTAGTGTGGTAACATGAGTGGCTGTTTCTTTTTTTGTAGTCGTTTATAAAACTTATTACTAGTTATTATTTTCTCTGTCTTCAGGGACTTCATACTTCCCTGTTGATCAAACTTTTGTTTATACAATTAAATGATTATCAGAGAGTATGACAAGTCTTTTTATAGTTTACTGCACAGAGACAGGAAATTCCAGAACACATTTGATAACATGAGATGCAGGAAAACAAAACCAAAATATAAACCTAGGTTTATGGAACACATTTGTGTTATCAATTTTCATAAAAAATACCCTACACCTCTAAGTACTGTAACACAGACTATTCAACTCTGTTTCACATGAGTGTTTAACAAAAATTTAAGAAAACTACTTTAACAAATGAGAACTGATTTAGAGTTGATTTCCCTTGACCAAGGCCTTCATCATTTTAAAATTACAATCTTCTCTGGAAACTATATCTGAAGGAAAAAGGCTTAGTTGTAGTAAACATTTATGGAGGGTAATTTCTTATAATACAGAATAAATTGTACCAGATTATACCTTATTCTTCTTCTCTTTGGTAAATGAGCATAGTCTCTTTCTTCTCTTTCCTCTTTGGACATTGATTTGTGATTAGCTGTTAAACTGAAAATTGGGCGGGACCATTCATCTACAAAAGATAGAAAACAAAATTTAATCTCAGTCTCTCATACATAAATTTATACAAACTCCTTTAAACATTTTTTTCTGCAATAATAGATTGATATGCTGTAGCTAAATATCCCTTGTTGTCTCTAATGAAAACTTGTATTAAGTTCACCATGATATGCACTATTCAAAAATTTACTTTTTCACATGTAAGTATTCAATGTGGCCAAAGACGTGAACATTCTGAAATTTAGAAATTAAAACATATAATCATCCACATATTTAAATTTGATCCATACAAGCTTTGATGAGTTGCTTTACTCCTGTACACTTCACTGATTACTCATTTATGCAAATTCTAATTATATATCTATCATGTCTGAATGATCACAACAAGATTGCATGTCATGCTTAGCACATAGTTTCTATTTTAGCCATGGAGTTGTCAGTTTATTTTGTACTTATGAGTTTGAATATAGTATCTTTTGCCTTTGTTCTCTTTTCTAATGTACATGATGTAGTACTGGAGAAATGTGTGACAAAAGATTAAAAGTGCATTCAACATAATGAAAAATTCATATTATACTAAGCAAACAGAATGCAGGTGTCTGAGAGATGTTTTAAGTCTTTGCATGCTAAAACTTGTTACTGTCAAGCTGCTGACTAAATATGAAATCATCCTGTTCAGGATTAGCTGACAAATGCTTGAAAATGTGTTCGACAAAACAGACAGAAAAGATTACTGCAATATAGCCCCTTCTCTTAGGAGTGAGGATATAATAATAAGAAGTAACATCAGTTCACTGTTTTCTTGCATCTCTCTCTGGTGTTTTAAAAAAGATATCAGTCCTGAATATGATACTTACTAATAAGTTTCCCACATCTTTCTCTATTTTCCTTCGTCTCTCTTGGGTGTTTATATAAGTACATAACAGCTTTACCAATACCACTACTTTTTAATGAATCTTGATTTATAATTGGAAACTACAAAAGTTAGATACATGTATTTACACAATTTATAGATAAGAAAATAGGATTAGGGTTCAACAAAAATATTTCTATGTCTCTTTATGAGGTTACATTTTGTTGCATGTAGCCTTTTCACCTATTTTTTATATTTTTTTTATTTCAGTCAATGTATAAACATAGCTTACAAAAAAATTGGCCCACATCATAAACAATTTGGAATGGGAGACTACTGAAATTTACTCCAAGTTATTTCTTGTTTTTGTCTATTATTTTTACCCAAATCATACTCTTAATGACAAAGTTTGAAGGTGGAAAATCTGGTCAGAATCCTAAATAAGAAGTCTACATGTCTTCTATTTGTACACATTGTAGAAAAGTAGCATAATGAATGAAGCCAGTTCAACAATCTGGCCTTGTAGTTTCAAAGGATAAAAGATCACAAATTCAAGAGCTGTCTCTTTTGCCTGTTTTCATCAGATTTTTCATATTTCCTGCAGAGTTTTGTTTAGTTTTTGGTAATGAAAATAAAAATGTTGACACACAACAATTGAAAAGTCATGGCAAAAACTCATAATGGCCAGTTTGAGCTGAAAATATTGGAAATATCAAACATCACATAATTATACGTCTATCTTGAACTTATAACCACTTCAGCTTAAAGCATGTTAGGCAGCAGTTACCAGCTTAGATGTCAAGATGCTTATCAATTAGTAATACTAAACATACTAATTTAGTATGTCTCTGGTAAAGAATGTTGGTGCTACTGCAATATAAATTGTATTTCTAGTGTTATAAATTGAAACAAATATCTACCTCTTGCAAAACTTTCAAAAAGTTTTCTCTGATCTGTAAATGTGGTAAACTTTTGTCTGGTAAGGGAGCTAACCATTCCTGAAATAAAATGAAAATGTTCTATTGGTTATAAAACAGTGTTAACATATATGCAAATTGTCAAGAAAAAGAAAGCATTTTTGGCTCTGGATGCAATAATTTCACTATGATATCAAAACATAGGCTCATTTATACCTTTTGGCTAAATGAGCATACATTCAACAAGTAGATAATGATAAAATGCATCTGAGTTATATTATTTTGGCTAGTGCTGTGCTAAAATTTAACCCTTTAATTTGTTTTAGCCATCCAGAGTTGTAAGTATTAGACTTGAATAAGCTTTAACATAATGAAGAATTGCATGTAAAAAATTGTCAGAATATGTCAATTATTGTCAAAATCAGCAGATGTATAAATAAACAAAGAGAAGTCTTACTGTCATTGCATTGAGAATTCCTTGATCCAGAAAAGCTTCCTGTAAATCAGCCCTGTAAAATAAAATATTCACTTCATGAGATAAACATATCTAAAATCTAAATAAAATTCTAAATATACAACTCCTAAGTGAGGGTCCTACTCAGACAAAAATATCAATTTTCTTTCCTTCAAGGAGCTACATGATGTTCAGTTACTTGTTGAATATTTTGAATATTCAAATTATTGGATTAGTTTATTCTAGAAATATTATTCATATATGAGCCTCGTTCTATGTCATCTTTAACAGGATCATATTGTGTACCAGATTACATTTTATTAAACCACCCAATATTTGTAGTGGAGAGCCCTTGTTCTTTAACAGGATCATATTGTGTACCAGATAAGATTTTATTAAACCACCCAATATTTGTAGTGGAGAGCCCTTGTTCTATAACAGGATCATATTGTGTACCAGATAAGATTTTATTAAACCACCCAATATTTGTAGTGGAGAGCCCTTGTTCTATAACAGGATCATATTGTGTACCAGATAACATTTTATTAAACCACCCAATATTTGTAGTGGAGAGCCCTTGTTCTATAACAGGATCATATTGTGTACCAGATAACATTTTATTAAACCACCCAATATTTGTAGTGGAGAGCCCTTGTTCTTTAACAGGATCATATTGTGTACCAGATAAGATTTTATTAAACCACCCAATATTTGTAGTGGAGAGCCCTTGTTCTATAACAGGATCATATTGTGTACCAGATAACATTTTATTAAACCACCCAATATTTGTAGTGGAGAGCCCTTGTTCTTTAACAGGATCATATTGTGTACCAGATAACATTTTATTAAACCACCCAATATTTGTAGTGGAGAGCCCTTGTTCTATAACAGGATCATATTGTGTACCAGATAACATTTTATTAAACCACCCAATATTTGTAGTGGAGAGCCCTTGTTCTTTAACAGGATCATATTGTGTACCAGATAAGATTTTATTAAACCACCCAATATTTGTAGTGGAGAGCCCTTGTTCTATAACAGGATCATATTGTGTACCAGATAAGATTTTATTAAACCACCCAATATTTGTAGTGGAAAGCCCTTGTTCTATAACAGGATCATATTGTGTACCAGATAACATTTTATTAAACCACCCAATATTTGTAGTGGAGAGCCCTTGTTCTTTAACAGCTATGCCTTTACATGATGAGCTGTTGGTGCATATTTCTAAAACATCTAGAAATGGTTGCACTAGACTTCAATCGTTATGGACTAGGATTGTCAGTTTTCCTACTGAAGGTCTGTGGTTCTCTCTGTGCACTTCGCTTCCTCCACGGATAAAAATTATTGTCCCGAAATAGCACAATAGTGTTAAAAGTGGTGTAAAACACCAATCAATCAATTAATCAGCCTGCAGATAACCTTATCAAACTTTGACATGTAATAAACTTTGTCTCTCAAATAATCTGTAAACCAATTTAAATGACTATGCTGAGAACTAAATTTGAACAAATATACAAGAAATTAGACATGGATGACAAACATATTCCATCTGTTCAATAATATTCCACGAGTCCACTATAAATAGTGAAGGACAATTATTAATCATTCTAAGCATCTGTACATGGTACCAATGTTGTTATACATACTTGTATTATATGGTACCAATGTTGATATACATACTTGTATTATATGGTACCAATGTTGATATACATACTTGTATTATATGGTACCAATGTTGTTATACATACTTGTATTATATGGTACCAATGTTGTTATACATACTTGTATTATATGGTACCAATGTTGTTATACATACTTGCATAACTGTGAAGTAACAGAAAGAAGAAATTTTAACTTTTTGATTGCAGGTTTCTTTGCTCTGTTCAATTCCCTGTCACCCTACAAACAAAAATAATGATAAAGATTTGTAAAATAGTTTTAACATCTCCCTATAATTTGTAAACAGGTATGATAATGAAGGTTTGTAAAAACTTTTAAATTTCTCCTTATTTAGTTTCATGTACACAAACCTGTGTTAATTACAAAACATACCTTGAGACATGTATTAATCAACACTATTTATAAGTCAAATATATATAAATAATGTTTGGAAGAGTCACTAAGCATACTTAGTGGAATAAAGGAATAAAATGTAGGGAAAAAAAAGAAATAAAGTGGGTCTCATTGGGGTCTAAGCGTGACGCAAGATTGCTGATTTTTTGTAATCGTGACACGTGAAAGTCGAATTTTTGTGCCATGAAAACAGAAAATGGCGTCTAGCGGGACCTGGGAAATTACCAATAAATGAGAATTGCTAAGTACATAGTGTAAGCGGGCTACAGGAATCTGTCAAAACAGTAAGCGAGACCTGGATCAGAACCCCCCCAATGAATATGAATACAATGTAAAAAACACATTTTCAAACAAATTATAATTTGTTGTACTCAGGACAAGTTAAAAGGCATGTTGTTAACCCTCAACAGGAGGATTGCAGTTTAAACAAAAAGTGTTCTCTGATAAAAATTGATTAAACAAATAAGTTGTTTATTTTGGTTGCTAGCATTTTCTAAGTTGACAATAACTGGCAATACATTTCCTTATCCTAAAATTGAAAGGTTTAAATATTAAATCAGTTCTATATCTAGATCTACTTTTAAGGGGGGAGACAGGATCTTTTTCAGGACGTCGGGATTGGGTGTTTTTAAGCTTGGGATTTCGGGATTGACCCTTTCGGTATAATGGGATTTCTTTTTTCGAATTTCGGAATGTCTGGATTTAATTTTTTATAAATTTAGGACCTGGGGATTAAATTTTTTTAAGCCCGGGATCTCGGGATCAGGACCCTTCTCCCTCTCTGAAATATAAATAAACTTGGGATTATGTGCCAAGATTCTGTTACACAATTTGCAGAAACTAAAACTACCATAATATAGGGTCCCATCTGAACAATTCTTGTGTATTAAGATATCCTTTGTCAGTTTTTGTTTAAACAATTCATTTTAAAGCTTTCGGGTAATGAACAATATAAATATAAACAGATAATTTGATATGTTATGTTTTAAAACTTCCTTTTCAAAAAAAAATCATGGAAAAAGCAAAAAAACACAAACAGAAAAATTTAGCGCATCTTTCATTTCAATGAAAATCAACAACAATGTATAATACAGAAATATATTAAGCTAATCAAGAGATGAGTTTGTTATTGACATAGCTTAAATGGGCTGCAAGTCCAGTAACTTAATACCATAACATTTTACCTCTGCAGCTTCCTTCATTTTACAAATCATGTCAGCAATTAAATCATCATTATCATTTATAAGATCTCCGTCCTTTCTTTTATTTCCTTTTTGTCTTCTTTGTTCTGCTTTCTTTCTTTCAATCATTAAATCAAAGTCTGAGACGAAATCTCTAAAATGTAAATTAAATATCAAAGAAAATAAGCAGAAAGTTTAATCTGAATTAGACATAGCATAAGATCACATCTGAATTAGACATAGCATAAGATCACATCTGAATTAGACATAGCATAAGATCACATCTGAATTAGACATAGCATAAGATCACATCTGAATTAGACATAGCATAAGATCACATCTGAATTAGACATAGCATAAGATCACATCTGAGTTAGACATAGCATAAGATCACATCTGAATTAGACATAGCATAAGATAACATATTTTCAATGAAATTGATGTAATCAATGATTATGAATGAAGTTACAATTTTCAATGTGTAAGACAACATGACTTCAAGATCAGTAGCTCAAGGACCTGGTACTCGGAGCATGCTTTAAGTTCCTCTGGGCATTCAATGATATAATAATATTTAGTATTGCTTTATTGGGTCTAGGTTTTTTTATTTGTCATCTGTGATACAAGCATCTTTTGAGCTCTGTATTTTTTTTCTGAATAATTTTTATTGTGAGCCTTTCACTATACTTCTTTCTCATCTTGAGATTGAGAAGAAAAAAAGTAGGGGCATATCTCCTCCCTTAACTACGAACATTCAGAAAGTGTTCAGAGGTCATCTTTGTAGATTTTTGGGTGTTTTTTGTCAATTTATGTGTTTTCTATCACATAAACACATTACAACATAATGTGAAACTCATCTAATTGCATATTTTTCCACATGTGACATGTTTTGAGCAACAATGATATAATGATTTCATAGACAAAAGTAGTGGAAAGATTAATTGATAACTTCTTAACATCCAGCTCTGCAAATTCTACATGCATAATCAGGACTATGCAAATACAATATTTATGTAACCAGATTATACAAGACAGACTCACTGATTCATACCTTTTATGTGTTAGTTTAACAATATAACTTCACACTGGTTTTTTATAAACATGATAAAAGTAACGATGTATACAAATGTAATTTTTTAACTTGTTTATATATTTTTGTTTTTCACAGTAAACCACAGTAAATGACATAATTAATGATTTTCTTATTACTGTAAATTAAGAAATTATTGTGTGCATTTATTATTGCCATTTTGTCATTTTAGACTAAAATGAGATTTTGATTTTTGCGATATTCAGAAAAATCCTGTTTCATTCATATAAAAAAATTAAAAAAAGTTTTGATTATAGTCGCATTTTTTCGCAATCATTTCTGAATTTACAGTAATCCGACATTACAAATTAAACTGCTGATGTTAATCTTACTCTTGATCCCTTGCTTGCTTCCTAAGTGCTTCTTCGTTCTCATCATCAGATAATTCTGGTAGAACCTGACCATCATCTTTCCCTGTGGCATTTCCTTCATCATTTTCATCATCTGATACAATAGCTAAAAGTAAGAACAAGTGGAACTGCGAGCTACTGCTCACTGATGATACCCCCGCCGCAAGTGGATAATATTAATAGTGTAAAAATATGCAAGTGTTCGGTAAACAGGAAGTTGTTGAGTGATGAATCTGAAAACGCATCACACGGTATAGCTGACTTATAAAAATCCTGAAACCAAATTTCAGAAATCCTTGTATTGTAGTTCCTGAGAAAAATGTGACGAAAATTTTTAACTTGGTTATCATGTGTAAAATCATACAAGTGTTCGGTAAACAGGAAGTTGTCGAGTGATGAATCTGAAAACGCATCACACGGTATAGCTGACTTATATAAATCCTGAAACCAAATTTCAGAAATCCTTGTATTGTAGTTCCTGAGGAAAATGTGACGAAAATTTTCAACTTGGCTATCATGTGTAAAATCATACAAGTGTTCGGTAAACAGGAAGTTGTCGAGTGATGAATCTGAAAACGCATCACACGGTATAGCTGACTTATATAAATCCTGAAACCAAATTTCAGAAATCCTTGTATTGTAGTTCCTGAGAAAAATGTGACGAAAATTTTCAACTTGGCTATCATGTGTAAAATCATACAAGTGTTCGGTAAACAGGAAGTTGTCGAGTGATGAATCTGAAAACGCATCACACGGTATAGCTGACTTATATAAATCCTGAAACCAAATTTCAGAAATCCTTGTATTGTAGTTCCTGAGAAAAATGTGACGAAAATTTTCAACTTGGCTATCATGTGTAAAATCAGACAAGTGTTCGGTAAACAGGAAGTTGTCAAGTGATGAATCTGAAAACGCATCACACGGTATGGCTGACATATATAAATGTTGATACCAAATTACAGAAAGGGTGGATGTGTAGTTCCTGAGAAAAATGTGACGAAAGTTTCATGGGACGGACTGACTGACGGACGGACGGACTGACGGACTGATGGACGGACTGACGGACGGACTGACGGACAGACAGAGGTAAAACAGTATACCCCCCCTTTTTTAAAGCGGGGGTATAAATACAGTTTTTGGCTAGAAACTAGATACCCACTTTCCAAGTCTATGGATAAATTCCTGATGTTATTGACATTCTAAGAACATATGGACTTATTCAATATCTTACTGAATATATCGATACGGGTAGTTTCCCATCAAAAAGTCAATGGAAATGGATTGTTCACAAAACAGTTAATGAACAACAGTCAGTCAACTGGTTAGACCCTATTGCGTTAGATGACAATTTTATACGTTTTAGAAATATTCACAAAACAGTTTCTACGACAAACTTCTGGGAAAAAACACAATCGTTTGCAGAAATAAGAAATTCATATTTTATTACAAAACTGTTAGCTGATATATCAAATTCATCAGGAAAAAAGTGTGTTGCATGCGAAAATTACTTTAATGATGTCTATGTACATGCATGTTGTTCCTGCATCTGTACTACAGAGCTGAATGATTTGTGGTGGGATATGATTATCAAGAATTTTTCGCCAAAACTTTATTGTGAACTAATTATAAGTGAATATGATGATGAGGATATATATCAAATTTTACTAAAAAGAATTCCATTAAATTTAAGTGCCCAACATTCAGAGTTTGAGAGGCTTTGTCACGCCCATGTGGTTCAGTGCATAGCTACATATAGACGTTGTGTCAGGTTAGGCAATACAGGATATGTCATCATTGGAGATTACATAAGGCCTTAATGCTGAGAGACTAAAGTGTATATATGTGTCTGTATATGTAAAAAACTGTTTTTGTTCTGTTCCTATTTCGTTTATTCTTTTTGTTGTCTGATATTTATTTAACTGCATGTATTCATTTTATCTCAATTATGAGGAAATAAAGACATGAATGAATGAATGAATGAGCACCCACAATCCAAATCTTCCATATACTGATATTTATAGATTATCGTTGATCATCTCAACAACATTGATTTTCTCACTTGAGCCAATACCGTGAAAATGAGAAAAACAATTGAGTTGAGATGACAAATGATAATCTGTTTATCACTATTTTACCTATGACAGTGTTGTTAATTTCATTGTCAACGGGCACGTGCACCCTCAGTTTCTAGCAATTGTTTTTTCATATCACTATACTGTGCTGAGAAAGGAAATTATAAGTCAGTAAAATAAAAGGAAAATTTCGTAAAATAGCCATAATATGGTATAACATTGAAAGAAAAATAAATTTTGAAAAATTATAAAAAAGTAGATAAGTACAACCTACTGTAGGATTAACATTTACTGTGAACATATTCATTTGACATTTTTTTTAAATAAGTAAGAAATAGACAAGACAAACCTGTTGACTTTTTCTTCTCTTTCTTTTTATTTGCTGCCTCAATGTCATCTTCATCAAAACCCTGAAATTCAAAGAATTCTTTTAATAAATAGTTTTATTTGAACTGTCCTTAAAAATCTGCCAAACCTGAGTTTGATTAAAAAGATGGTTTAGTAAATTTCAAATGATTTTTGTAACATTTTTTGTTAAATGCTGAAAGCTGCTAAAAATACTATCAGTTTGATTACATTTTTTGACTGACAGGTAATCTCTTGTCTTTGTACTATTTTAATTAGAACTTTTTGTACCTTCTTCTCGAGGTAACAATTTTTAACAAATAAAATATTCAAGGTAAATTTATAAGCTGATAACATCTATATATTTGATCCCCACCATGAAAGTGCAAACATCTAATGTATTGTCAGTTGAAAAAGATGAAAAAGAAAAAGGGTGAATGTCATCATACACCTATGTACTCCAAATAATGATAAAGGGACCACACAGAATGGCAAGGTACAAAATTACTTTTGAAAAAGAAATTGTCTAGTTGAGATAATTTCAAATTCATGCAGTCCTAACATTCATATATATATATTATCAGATCTACTCTAACATCTCTAGGTTGATTTTCTAGACACTATATATTATCAGATCTACTCTAACATCTCTAGGTTGATTTTCTAAACACTATATATTATCAGATCTACTCTAACATCTCTAGGTTGATTTTCTAGACACTATATATTATCAGATCTACTCTAACATCTCTAGGTTGATTTTCTAGACACTATATATTATCAGATCTACTCTAACATCTCTAGGTTGATTTTCTAGACACTATATATTATCAGATCTACTCTAACATCTCTAGGTTGATTTTCTAGACACTATATATTATCAGATTTACTCTAACATCTCTAGGTTGATTTTCTAGACACTATATATTATCAGATCTACTCTAACATCTCTAGGTTGATTTTCTAGACACTATTTATATATGTATATGTTTATATGTTTATATAGTGTCTAAAAATAGCAACAATCAACATTCAATCTATCTAGGTGTGGATCAGTTTATAAATAAACTGATGCAGTTACTAAATTAATTTATATAAGTGTCTAAGAATGTAACTTTAACACACTAATGCATAGATGCCAACCCCCTTTTGACACAATCAGTAACAAAATATCAAATTTTCCGTATTTTTGAAAAGTTTTCAGTAATCATTCATAAATGTGCATTTACCAATAAAAATTACTGACGAGTGGTTGCAAAGTGATGTACACTAAAATTTGTCATTTAACATGTTGTCTGTAGTATGTATTCCATTCATTGATTGTTCAGATGTTCTCGACTCAAACATTTTTGTTTTGTCAAGGAGAAGTAGAGAAAGGGGGAATGCTACTTAATAAAATGCAAGTTTGCCTCTTCGGAAGTCAGTTAGTTACCCAACAATAGGTTGATAACTCCCGAGAAACCGGAAGCATTACATTGGCGTTTCCTAAATACTGGACCAGGACGGAAAAATAATGATAAAAATCCGCGTTTTACAAAATTGAACATCGATGATTGGGAATCCGTAACTATTCGACTTTGACCGTAATAGCGTAGTTTTTATCGCAAAATCGGAAAAACTACGGAAAAATCGTAATGGTTGGCATCTATGCTAATGAGTGTTATAAAACTAGTTGTTATATTTTATATATTATTTACGCAATATTTCGCTAAACAAATTAGCTTCATCTGGCATGTGCATCTATCTAGGTGAAATCGGATGCATGACAAAAAAATCTTTGTAGCTTGACGGCTACATATATGTTTATATGTTTATATATATATTTGCGAAAGCAAATTTACAGATCTAACATTGTTGGGTTGATGTTTAGATGAGTTGTATATATATATATATATATATATATATATAAAAGAGTCTAAATTGAAAATCTATGATTGCGTTGGATAAAAACCGCAATTTTTATACATGTGCATGTAAAACAAATTTCGTTGTAGAAGGGTCTAAAACCAGCACAAACATTTTCCAAAAGACCAAAAAAGTGAAAAAAGTATATTTAAACAAAACGCATTTGACTAACAGGTCGAACAACTGATGTTCTTAAACCCTGCTGACTGCCATTGGCAATTGCCAAATAAAATTGATCAAGAGATGTAACAAAATGGATCTTAATATAAATTTAATACTAAACAGAAAACGATAAACCTGTGACATACGTGTGCATGTAAAACAAATTTCGTTGTAGAAGGGTATATATATACAACTTGTCTAAACATCAACCCAACAATGTTAGATCTGTAGAAAGCAAATTTTTAGTTCTTCCCTCACCGGGATTCCAACCCATGCTACTGAGATATCGTGACACCAAATCGCCTGCACTGTAACCAGCGTGCTAGACCACACAACCACCTGGGCTTCATAATAATGAAGCTTTTGGTGGCCAGGTGTTACCTTTCCACGTCAGTTTTAATCTAGCGTCGTACTGCAGTACATGATATATAAGACATGAAGATGTTATTTTTACAGATCAGCTAAATTATCTTTAGTAAAGAATCCTACAAATTAATGTAAGATACAGTCACAGAAATAATTATATTTATAAGTACGTCTGAACCAGTGACAACTCTACAACAGATTTATCCAGCAGATCACCAGCAGTGATGTTGATACATGGCTGTGTACATTCTGTATATACAACTTGTATAAACATCAACCCAACAATGTTAGATCTGTAAATTTTCTTTCACAAATTTTTTGTTCTTCCCTCACCAGGATTCAAACCCATGCTACTGAGATATAGTGACACCAAACTATAAACTTACTTCAAATTCTTCTTCTTCATCACTGGAGCCAAAAATGTTTGCAATCAATTCACCAACTTCTGATCTGTAAAAAAGTTATTATAAAATTATAGACTGAAATTGTATATAGTTGTGTTTTCATTGAACTAAATTTTAATTTGGGATCCCAAATGCTTTTGGTCACACAAGAAGTAGTTGATATGTTGTTTTTATAAACAAATTTATGAAGGACATACAGTGAATATATGCATTTCTGAAGATGTTGAAGAAAAAATAAACATTATAGCAATGTTATTCAGCAAATGTGAATATATGCTAATACTCATGCTCCATTTATTATAAACTGTCCAAGCATGAATAAAAGGATTTCGACTGTTTGCCCCACGATTTACTTTTATTAAAATAAGGGGCTTATGGTGTCTCTGAAAGCTCGTTAAAATTATTAAAAAGTTACCTTGAAAATAGAAGGCAATGTATAAAGATTGGCAACACTTACAGTGACTGTGAAATACTGATAAGGGGGGCCCCCAAGGGTCGATTCTTGGTCCAGTGTTGTTTAATGTCTTTATTAATGATATTTTCTACTGTGTTCAAGACAGTACAATTTATAATAATGCAGATGATAATACACTGTCTTACTGTGACAATAATGTAGATAATTTAGTAAAAACACTTGAAAATGACAGTGAAAAAAATGATAAAATGGTTTTCACAAAATTTAATGAAAGCAATTGCTATTAGGAAAAAGACAAAAAATTATAATTTAACTTTTAATTTAGAAGGCAATAAAATTTCATGTGATGAAGATGTTAAACTCCTTGCCCTTGGTGTAACGATAGATTTTGAACTAAATTTTGATAAACATATCTCATAAATTTGAAAAAAAACTTCTAAACAACTAAACATTCTTAAAGGTATTGGCAAATATCTAAACAGGTTGGGACGTCTAACAGCTTACTTCTCTTTCATTCTTTCAAATTTTAATTATTGTCCAGTAATTTGGCATTTATATAGTGAAAAATAAACACAAAAAATTGAAAAAATACAGGAAAGAGCTCTCTGCTTCATATATGAAGATTGTATAAGCGGCTATGAAAATTTACTTTTAACTTCTAAACTTCCATCTTTAAAAATTCACAGACTTAGAACCATTGGAATTGAAACATTTAAAATTGTACACAAGAAAAGTCCCAGTTATCTTCATGACCTAATAAATATCAAAACTCAACGTTATAACTTAGATCTAAGGATACAGCTGACATACCCAGAGTTAAAACTACAAAATATGGGTTAAAATCATTTCATTTCAGTGCTGCAGTTATGGAATGAGCTGCCAAACCATGTAGACAGGAAAATTCTCTAACTCAATTTTCCAATCTAATACAGACCTGGAATGGCAGCTCATGCCATTGTAATGCATGCCATTAGTGCTTTGGGATTTGAGCTTAGCTTTGCTTTTTTCCCCTTTTTTCATAAATACTAAAATTAGCTAGCTATAATTTTATATTTTATCTGCATGAACAGTATTATTTTATTTGCTTATGTCATGTATGTGCTTTTAATATCATGCTGTAATGTATTTATGTTTGTCTTAATATGTGTGTTTTGTTTGCATGTTATTTGCTTGTGTGTAATTTATTATAATGTCGATTTTAAAAGCTCACTAAAGCTTGTGTTACTTTGTTTACTATGTATCAACAATAAATAAAACTTTGATTTGATTTGAAACAGAAACCTATCAACATAAACAACACAATGACATCTAGGGTCAACATACTTGTAGGTTAGATGAGTTCCACTGAAATTGAACTCTTCAGAGTAATATCTTTATTTGTTACAGCCTCATAAACATTTTGATACAGTATAGTGAAAGTATACATTTGTATATGTAAATGTGCATACATTTGTATAAGTGAATAAGTATACATTTTTATAAGTCTATGTGTACAAGGGAATAAGTATACATTTGTATACGTCCATGTGTATAAGTGAATAAGTTTGCATTTTATATGTAAATTATTATATATTTGTATACGTGAATAATTTCTGTTGTCATCTGCTATTTGGTAGGGTTGTTGTCTCTTTGACACATTCTCCATTTCCGTTCTCAATTTTATATATTTCATGCATAAATAAGTACATTTATACTTTAAGTAAGTAATACATTGTACTTGTATATCATGTATATAGGAGGAAATGTTGACAGCTTTATACTTACTCTTTGTCACTTTCATCTTCATCATCACTACCTGTTAAACAAAATAATCATAAATAATTTGTATTTAAACCAAAACTTTTCATCGTAACAAAAATGTATGTAAACATTTATATTCTTATCAAACAAGTGTTCATTCTTCATTGGAATAAATACATGTGCAATGTTTCAATCAAAACAAATACATGTACATTGAGTTGAATTGCTTTGTTAATCATGGCAGTTGTCAATAACTTAATTGTTAAAATAGTATTTAAAATAAGTATGGATTTTTTTCCCATATCAATCAGCAGCTTGCACCAAAGTTTATTGATCTACTTACAAAAGAATAACTTACTATTAAAACACTTTAATAATATCAACATGATAACAAATACCTAAACTTGATATTTTAGAATTTAGAATTAAGTAGCATTTGTGAACTCACTTTTTCAATCAATTGGCAATTTACATGTCAAAAGTTGGTAGTATATGATAGCAGTGGTATTTACTTGTCAAAAGTTAGTAGTATATGATAGCAGTGGTATTTACTTGTCAAAAGTTAGTAGTATATGATAGCAGTGGTATTTACATGTCAAAAGTTGGTAGTATATGATAGCAGTGGTATTTACATGTCAAAAGTTAGTAGTATATGATAGCAGTGGTATTTACATGTCAAAAGTTGGTAGTATATGATAGCAGTGGTATTTACATGTCAAAAGTTGGTAGTATATGATAGCAGTGGTATTTACTTGTCAAAAGTTGGTAGTATATGATAGCAGTGGTATTTACTTTTCACATAAAACACAACATAGGTTTCTATCCCATCAGTTCAGAAACCTGTTCCATCTTAAAATCTTGTGTAATAACATAGAGTCAGCATCAACAAAGGGAACAAATCCAATTCTTAATTCAAACTATTTCAACCACTGTAATTTCATTTAAAAATCTGACTTTATAACTTAATAAGAAATAAGATTTAAATACCTTTCTTTTTCTTTGTTTTAACCTCATCTTCACTGTCTGATCCTCGTCCACTTCCCGCTGGAGATGCTGATCTGCTTCTTGCTGGTGACCCAGATCTACTCCTATTCCTTGATCCTGATCTACTTCTGGCTGGGGATCCTGATCTACTTCTGACAGGTGACCCTGACCTGCTTCTTGCTGGTGATCTTGACCTACTTCTTGGAGATCCTGATCTACTTCTTGCTGGTGAAGCTGACCTACTTCTAGGAGATCCTGACCTGCTTCTTACTGGAGATCCTGATCTACTTCTGGGAGATCCTGAACGACTTCTTGCTGGTGATCCTGATCTACTTCTAGGAGATCCTGACCTACTTTTTGCAGGTGATGCTGACCTACTTCTAGCTGGTGATCTTGACCTACTTCTAGGGGACCCAGATCTACTTCTGACAGGTGAACCTGACCTGCTTCTCACTGGAGACCCAGATCTACTTCTTACTGGAGAGCCTGACCTACTGCGACTTCTTGAACGTGACTTTTGACTTTCACTATGAACTGATCTTGGGCTTCCTACTGGTGAAGCAGGTGCACTTCCACTTCTCATAGAGCGTGGGCTACCACTACCTGCTGGACTGCCTACAGGGGACTGGGGTCCATTTTTATATATGATAGGACTACCAGGAGACCGTGGTGGACTTCTTGGACTACCCATTGGAGACATACTGACATCAGGTGATCTGGGTGGACTCTGGTCAGGTGATGCTGGACCACTATTTGGTGACTGAGGCTCTACTTCTTCACGTTCAACTTCTCCGCCATCACTTACATATTCATCATCATTATTACCCAGAATTCCTCCTCCACCTCTGTCTGTTTCATTATCACTTTCCATTTCTGCATCCTGAAATAAATGATATAATATTGATTCCTTTTCTTTCATGAATTCCAATCTTCGTGGATTGAGAGAAACTTACATTTTCATGAATATATAATTTCATAGTTTGGTCAAAGTCTGCAAACAAGCCTTTCAAAAGTATGTAATTAGTGCAAAATTTAAATTGTTGGTTTTGCCTGCATCCCAAAAATGCTGTAGCCCATAAATAAAAATGAATTCACCAAAATCAATACTAGCATCTTTCCTATATAGAATACAATAAACATGCTGAATAAAAATTTTACTGGAAAAAAATTCTTTGGTCCACTATAATGGAAATGAGTAAATATTTTTTTAATAAGTTATAAATCTTTAAAAATCAGACCCTTGAATTGTCTGAAAACTTTCATTTTCTTCTTTCATTCATGCTTTTTTATTTTATGTCACTAATTACAAATGTAATTGAAATGTTTTTATTGTCATGATTGTAATCTTGTTATAGTTTTAAGTAGGGGTGTCAAAAGATCTGAAATTTAGTACTCGGATACTCGGTCATGATACTCGAGTACTTGCGAGTACTCAAATGAATCTTAAACGTCTATTATAAAGTTAAGATTTCAGGTGGGATGCAGTGTTTTTGTTATTACCTTTCATAAACATATTAACGAAAGACAAACGTACTACAAACATAGCTTGATCCTCTGATTTTTGTGTCAATTAAACAATGAATTACCGACCATCGTTTCTACAAATAATCTATCATAGTAGCAACTATTGTTTGTGTACGTGTTCATGAACCAAATTCCAATATTATCAAAACTATTTGCATATCAAGTCTGACAAAGTAGACAATATATGTATCATCTGTTCGTGAGGAGTTGGTATTTTTCCTCGGAGTTCAGCATTTTTGTGCTTTTACTTTTTTTTTATAAAACGACTTGTCCATTAATTTGTCAACAACAATATTGGACTTCAAATTACTTGTGCTTTTTTGTGTTGCTCTGTCTAACTTTTTCTGTGTTTTGCTGTTTTGCATTATCGTTTGTCTTTTGTTTTCTTTTGTATTAGCCATGACGTTGTCAGTTTATTTTCGGGTTTTGGGTTTGAATGTGCTCTCGTTCTTTCGCCTATCTTAAAATTGTAAATTAAACCATTATACTTAAGTTTCAAATACAGAGTAATTGAATTAATTTAAATTTACATCTAATTATACCAATTACGTTTACATAGAAATCTTGATTGACAAACAAAAGCATTTTTTTACGGCCTGTGATGAGTTAATTATTAATCAATGAAAGTGTTGATCCGTGTACAAACACCGTTAAAAATGTCTCTAATTAGTTGCATTGGGTTCACCGCAGGTCACTTTGATATTGTTCTTGTTTAGAAATATGATCTGGTCATTAATTTCAGACGAAAATTTTATAAATTGTGCACATGAAAACATGATTCCCTCGAAAGGAAAGGACGTTGCTGGTAATACATTGTACTATTACAAATAATAGCCTCAGGATAAGCATATTTATGTTGTTAATTAATTTTATTTAGTATTACGAAGATGATATTTTAACGAAACTAAAGTGAGTGGAAAAGTGAAGTGAAATATCTCAAGATGTATAACAGGTTGTCGAGTACTCGAGTAATAAAACTGTACTCGAGTACTTGGCCTTCCGAGCGAGTACCCGAGTACTCGAGTACTCGTTGCCATCCCTAGTTTTAAGTAAACAACACATCATGAAATCTATTCTGGGTGTAATCTTGTAATTATTTGAAGTAAACAACATTTCATGAAATCTACTCTGGGTGTAATTGGGTTATGGTTTATGCAAGGATCAAGTCAAGTAATATTTTATATCAGTGGTAATAATGTTAAGGTTTAAGATAAGGAACCAGCCATGAAATCTACTCTGGGTGTAATTGGGTTATGGTTTAAGTAAGGATCAAGTGTTGTCTGTTCTTCTATGGTTGGGTTGTTGTCTCTTTGACACATTCCCCATTTCCATTCTCAATTTTAAGTGATATTTTATATATATATATATATCTTTATTCTGTCAAACCTTTGCAATTACAATGATATACAGACACTACATGACATCAATAATACAGACATAAATACATGAATACATAGAGCAAAATATGTACACTATTTACAATTATACTGATAGTAGTTAGCCAGGAGGGCACACATGGGAATTTATAAATCTAATGAAAGTACACAGCTTTCGCAATTTAGATTTTTATTTAAATTCATAATTTTCTTCAACATTATTATATTTGGACGATTTACATATTTTTTATCAATACATTTGTTTCTTTTCTTGTCTTTTTATATCAGTGGTAATAATGTTAAGGTTTAAGATAAGGAGCCAGTCATCATGGTCATGTGATCTACCTTTCAAATAGGTATAATGGGATTAGTTTTTGCTCTAAATCCTTTATTCATACCTTATTCAAACATTTTTTTGTGAGAAATGACCTGTATTTTTATTTTGCTTGATTTGTCCTTTTAATAATGTAATTACTTGTGGTGAAGCTCTCATATCATATGTTGGTGGTTCGTCTTGTACTGGGGTTAATCTGCCTTCATCCTGTACTGGGGTAAAGCCTCCCTCATCCTGTACTGGTGTACAGCCTCCCTCATCCTGTACTGGTGTACACCCTCCTTCATCCTGTGTTGGGGTACCTCCACCTTCCATCTCATCCATCACAGGAGTAGCTCTTCCATCTTCATCTTGTACTGGTGTACTTCCACCACTTCCTGTAATGTACAAACAAATAATGTTGTTTATTTCTCATTTAAGTCTACATGAATGTTTTTTTAATTTCTTTGCAGACCATACTTGTGTATAAAGATTGTGCTGCCAGATTTAATTTTCTTTCATCACCTGTTCATTTACAGTTTATTGATGTAGGATCATGTATGCTTTTTCGTACACATATTTACGGGAGCAAAGAATTAAACTGAACGGGGACATCTTATAAATTATTGTTTATTTTTACCAGAAATGAAGTTCCTGAGGCCAATATTAAAAGTATCTTTGTTTCCCCTCACCCGACTGAGGTTGTTAGGGTATGGGTAGGTAGGTAGGCAAATTATTTTATTTTATTCCTTGATATGATTTTCTATATTGAATTTATATAAAATTCAACAGGTAAGGCTCAAGTCAAGAAAAGTGGGGTATTCCCTGTATTCTAATTCAGTGTACACCCCAGTTTTCTGGTGTTAAAACAAAACAGTATACAGGGACCTCCTTTTTTCCTATTCATTTAATGTAATGAAATCTACAAAAGCGCATATTCTACTTGTGATAACAATGCTTAATGATAGCAAGTGTTTTTTTAGTTAAAAAATCAAGTTTATTTCAAGTCAAATTTGATGCATAACTCGCAACAAAACAATTCCTTTGTTCACCAATTCATACCTTGATCATCAATTATGAGATGACAAAAAGATACATGTATGTTAATCACTTGGGAATTAAAATTCAAAGAATAAAAATTTTCAATAGAAGTGAACATATTAATTTAGTTATCAACTTATGTTCAGTTACACCTGGATCATGCAGCTTGGTCAATTGATTCTTAAACAAAGATTTGTATGTTTTTTTCAAGTTCTAGAAGAAACACGGCTTCACTTTATATTCATGTTTTGTATTTCCTAAAATACTTTTAATAAGTATTTACGAATTCTACGGATGCAGTTATAACGTTAAAACGTGCCCTTTTGTAATGTTCATGCCATAAATTGAAAAAGGAAATCCCATTTAAACTGGGTTTTTTTTTACACCAGAAAACAGGGATGTTCCCTGAAAGCAGGGAATACATGTATTCCACATTTCCTGACTTGTGCCCAACCTGTTCAAAGACAAAGTAAGTAGATAGATTTTAAAGCACGATTCAGGAACAGAGGTTAGATACAAAACAAATCACGATGCACTCAGCGGGTTGAAAGATGCTTCAGGTTTTTTTTTGATTTTCAAAAAAGATCACCCTTGCCCACAAATCGTGTGGCTTTGTTTCCTTGATTCCGAATCATGTAGACGCTAATCCTTGCAAAAATGCCTTGATTTAAAACGCTCGTTGACTACAGCATCATAAAAGTATCACCAAAAACCAACATAGCAAAAAAAAAAATAGTGGACAAGAATGGCCAATAAAATTTTTCGGGTCGCGGTGATTTTACCGGGTCGGTCGTGTGAGGGGAAACAAACAATATTTTATTTTTGGCCTGACTGTTAACGTGTTGTTTTCCTGACATAAAAGTGAATATAGAGAAACATAAAATACTGAAAACTACCTACAATGTACTAAATAATCTAATCCACCAGGAAAGAGAAGAAATGGAAAGACAGCTGGAGATTCAAAACATCAAAATAGATCTTCAAACCCTATTAGCACCAGAAAGTAAGGAGACATAAGAAAGAACAGCAGATATAATTGGAGAATAAGTAAAGAGTTCAGGGCCATTTAAAGATTCGTTTAGCCCTGATAACCCCTGATCCTGTGCCTAACAAATTAACCAATGTGTATTGTGTGGAAATACTAACAGAGTAATTTTAAATATACCAGGGACTGCTAGGGTGAAAAAAATCCAGCACAAAGAGAACAGTTGTATCAAAATATTGACCTTATGATCAGGATTAGCATGATTAGGATAAAGACATAAACAGGTCAGGAATAACCACCAATTGGTGGATTATACCTCAATTGACCTTTAATCCACCAATTGACATATAATGGTATAAACCAATTGATGTATAATTCTTTGTTTTTCAAATCAAATTATTCAACCAAAATGAAGCATTGTTTTCTTAAAACCATATTATAGTATATAAACATGTCAAAAATTTCTAGTTTAGTATAGTGAGATACATGTAACACAATGCATTAAATCAATAATTGTATTTGCAGATTCTTCTGTTGTTATCTTGTCAATTCTTGATTGGCAAATTAACCACTATTGGCACTAATCACCTGTCAACGGACATCAATACTGTCTGCAGTCATGTGATTATATGTACAACTCCACAGGTGGATGGAGCTCTTTGTTAATACTTGACTTTCATTATTAAAAGTCAATTATGGTCAATAGTACAGATGTTTCAACAAAAGAATGCTTGTACACATGCATTCTCAATACATGCAGCAGGCTTTGACAAAACTGAAACTTTAGGAGGACTCAACAATGGTCATAAAATAGGTTGCAAGTTGCAAAATGATGCTCCTAATTCACACTAGCCTTTTATTACAAAAATTCATGCACTATACGTCAATTGGTCTAAACCAATATATCCTGGTGTTATCTGTTCTCGATAGTGTAACAAACTTTTGCTCCGCAGGGCCAATTCTTCAAATAAATTTGGTCAAAGCTGATTGTTTTTAATTTAGTAGATACTTTTATTCAGTTCCTATTATTCTTACAATTTTCTCTTGCATAAATCAAGAAAAAAATCTGTTGTTGTGCTCAATTTTGACATTGTGTGCAATACATTTGTAGGTCATCAGTTCTCGATAGTTGTGAAAAGTATAGTAACGTAAGCATGTTTGATATTAATAGAAGATTCAAAATTATGCAAATTGAAGAAAAGTATCAATTAACTTTTATTTGTCTCTGGAAAACATTTTTTTTTTTTTTATGAACTTTAGCCTTATCGATCAATTATCACTCAAGGACAAAAATATGCATTTGATATTAGTTTTAGAGGATTTTAAATTATTGAACCAATTCTTATATGTCATAAGATGTTGTCACAGCTATTATTAATATTTTACTGTCACAGTAACAATATTTATGGGAATTACTTTTCCAATAATTGAATTGAATTAAATTTTATAGTTCATAAGATATGGCCGAAACTGCATTCCATAGCTTTTTTTCCATAGCGACGTCACACCATGTTTTACAATTGTGTATTATGTATGTGGACTTGACCTTCTTTTTGAGCTAAGTTTTGTTTACATTTGAAAATGTACTATTTATGAACCGAGGGGATGAAGTTGGGGTTGTTTTGGGAATAAGGAAAAGTAGGTTAAAATCGGAAAGTATTATTTTTACTGTTGTAAAATGTCTGAAAACTTGAAATGTTGAAACTAATGCTTGCTTGAAGCAAGTTTTTATTCTGTCTTTGAAATGTCCACAAATAGAAAACATGTGCGATTTTGCGAACTTCTTTTATTTTAACCACATGCATTGCTATCAAGAACTGATTACTATTGAGAACAGATGACTACATGATACCTCAATTGGTGCCTTATAATATAGGAACTATACGTCTTTTGAGGTATAATCCACCAATTGGTGGTTATTCCTCACCTAATAAACATTTGAAGTTTGAAAGAAGATGAGTTTATATTAAGTTATGTTACGTACAGAAGACAGGCGCAGAAAAAATGTAAAAGGTTAGTGATGTTTGTTTGTATAATCGGTGAAACTGTCATTGTATGTGGGTCTCATTGGGGTCTTAGCATGACGCGGGATTGCCGATTTTTTGTAAGCATGACAAGTCATATTATTGTGCCGTGAAAACAGGAAATGAAGTCTAGCGGGACACGGGAAATTACAAAAAAAAGATAATTGCTTACGTACATAGTGTAAGCGGGATACGGGAATCTGACAAAAAAGTAAGCGGGATCCGGGATCAGAACCCCCCAATGAGACCCCCTTAGTCTTTAGAAGTGTCAACTTGACACTATAATCTCTCTGTAATTTCAAACACCCTGGTATGTTCAAATGTTTGTCAAATATGCCGAACCAAAACAAATTTGTTTTCGTTCATTATACTCCGAATACTCGGAATAAAGACAGAAAATTTAATGAATAGTCTTACTTGGGGAAGTTTCCACATCCATGTGTTAACAATCTTAGCACAAATTCAAAGAAGCTTTAAAGTATGGATAATGTCTATTTTCATGCGTTTTCCTTAAAGCGGAAGTTCAACATTTTGAAACAAGGGCGAGCACCTGTTCCTTATTCTGTTCTGTTCTGTTCAGGTAGATTCCTCCGTTATATATCGGAGCACTCCCACTTGGGGATATATGGTTTTAAAATATTTACAGATATTTACAGTGTGGTGTGGTGCTCAAGTTTAAAAAACCTTATATACAGGTAAAACTGTGAATTTTAAGAACAATTGTTTAAAATTATGTGCTATTTACATCATTTATGAATTGATTTTACCTAGGTTGGAGTTTATGATTTTAAAACAGTTTTGATCCCTTTTTATGAGACGTTACTATCATATGTTTATAGATTTTTAAAAAAAGGATTTAAATGTGAAAGAAAAATGATAAAATCAAAGGGTAAAAGGTAAAAATAAGTACGGTAGATCAAACAAAACAATAAGAATGGGATTAGATATATGGCAGTATGGTAATAGCTTTTAAGAGATAATGTAACCAATTAAAAATAAAAAATTATCATTAACTAATAAAAAAAGAGAAAATCTTTCATATATCGTAAAATTTGAGTAAAAGGTGAACTCCTGCCAAGGTCTTAGCATATAATTAGATGTAAGCAACTAATCTAGTCGTAGATGGAGGCAGTTAGCTTGGCATTCCATGCATACTGCTTGGTCCATCTTTCCTTTTTGTATATATGCAGTTTATATAGTTGGATATAATAACAGCGTTGTTGTTTAAATGTAAATTCACTTTGCTGAGGGTCTTGAAGAGAAGTACTTGGATGGTTCAGCAGTTTCACTTCAGACTCTACTTCATGTATCATCGTGTTTGCATTTTTGTGCGCTCCTTATGCATTTGGTGACAGAAATTTTGCGATTGTTTTTCTATTTCTATCAGGTCATTTGCTTTTAGGTGGGATAGGCTAGTTGTTGATAGCTTCGAGCAGTCCATTATAATTTGAAGCACATCCTCCTCTTTATAATTAGCTTTATCACCTCCCCCTTTCAGCTCGGTTAAAGATAGAAGTTTGTTCATCTGTTTAAGTCGAACACTCTCCAGAGACTCACAATCCAGCAGAAAGTGCTTAATGTCCTCCTCAGCTCTGGTACATAGCTCACATATTCCTGAAATTTGATTTTTGCTAAATTTTGCTTTAGTTGTTTGTAGCATGTAGGTTCCAGTTATTAATCTACTTTTGAATTCTGCTTTTCGAATGTCATTCTGATTGTTTCTGGCAGCTTTCCAGATATTATGTGGGTTTTCAGTAGGATTTTCTTGGATTGTCAAGTACTTAATCGTTGTTTTTATCAAGCATTCCTCTTTCCAGATATTTGACCAGTATATATTTATGGCTTTTTTCAGCATGTTTTTCCATTTGTATTTTGATGGCGGGTTTTCTAAAATTTCTTTTGGATTTGGTAGACTGTATTTATTCAAAATTTTGTCTATTCTGTTTATGAAGGATTCTGTGAAGTCCTTTCCGATTTCAAGTTCCCATTGTAGAATTTTCTTTTCTATGGCATTATCTAGCCGAGAGATTGTGAGGAATAATGAAAGCATATTTCTGTCTAATATAGTTTCAACTGGTTCAGCTCCTAGGAGAATATATAGTGCAGAGGATGCAGTCCTTTCGGGTAGACTAAGGAATTGTCTAAATATTTTCCTCTGTAGTTTTTCCAGCTCGTATATATCAGCTTTTGTGCAGATTTGTACTTCCAGACCATAGAGATATCTTGGGACTACATATGTTTTCCAGATTTTGCAGAGTACCAACGGGCACATTCCTGTACGTGCATGTAGGCCAGATCCTAGAAGTGCATATATGGTTTGTCTACCAGTTTTTAGCCTTTCATCAGTATTTACTTTGCTTTTGACGTTCCTTGTGATACCAAGATGTTTTAGCTTGTCTACTCTGTTGATTTGTTTCTCACCGAGGGTGTATGCTTTTTGTTGGTAGTTCTTTCCTTTAGATGTACATAGGACTTCTGATTTTTCTGGGTTTATTTTCACCATGTCTCTCTTTGTATGGAATTCAATAATATTGAGCATTGCTTGTATATCCTGTGGTTCCCCTAGTAGGGCGATGTCGTCCGCACAGGTTGGTGAAGCTACGCAGATGGTACCTATCTTTGCTCCAAGGTGACTGCCTGTGATGGAATTTAGGATAGTGTTGTTATACCTTTTGTACAGGAGAGTAGATAGTTTAGCTCCTTGACGTATTCCTTGTTGTATGTTGACATGTTGGGTTGTTTGGTCTCCCCATTTAACTTGCAGTGTCATATTGGTATAGATGTTTTTCAGTAATACCCACATATCTCCTCTAATCCCATCATGGAACATTTTGTTCAGCATTATTTCATGGGTAACAGTGTCAAAAGCTTTTTCTGCGTCTAATGTTAATAGCTCTAGTACAATCTTTAGGAACTTGTATAGCATAGTTGTTTCAGAGACTATAAAAGCTGTAAATAGGCTTGACGCGCCTTCTGTGAATCCTCTCTGTAGAGTATTTTGAGATGAAAATAGCTCAGGTTCTAGTCTGTCTTTTATTATTGTTTCAAATATCTTGGAGAATATACTAGTGACAACAATACCTCTGTAGTTTCCAGGTATAGTTTTATCTTTTTTCTTTTTCAAGACAGGTGTCAAAATTCCATTTTTTAGACTCTGAGGTACGTCTAATTCTTCAAAAATTTGATTTATAATGTCAGTTATTTCATCAGTGATTACATCAATGGCATGTATGTAGTGTTCAGATACTATGCCGTTCTCGTCGGACGCTTTTCCTGTATTTAATTTTCTAAATGCAGATTCAATTTCTGTTGGTGTAGCTTTTGTTATTTCTTTATTTTGGATGTCCAATTCCGGTATTATCTTATTTTGTAATTTTGCTAATTCTAAACGCTCTAGGTCAAAAATATTTTCATCGAAGTTTGGTGTTCCCAGTGTTTCAAAATGTGTTTGCCAGGCTGATAGAATCTTTTCTCCTTCGAATGCTTTGTTTCCAATATATAATATATCTGTGTTGGTATCATGTTTCGATCTTTGTTGTTTGACAAGTTTATGAAAGGTTTTGCTGTCTTTCTGGGAGGCTTGCATGATATCGTTGATAAATTTTTCTTTCTTGGAGGCGTAGGCTTGTCTTTGTAGCTGTCTTAATTTTCGCTTTTTGCTGGTGAGGTTGATTTTTTCCGTGTCAGCATTTTGATGACTATTAATTTTCCTTTTCCATAAAGTATGGGCATTCTTTGAATCTCTAGATGCTTCGCTTATTTTTCTGTTCCAAATACCCTTGCCTACTGTTTTTAGACTTTTGAGTTGCCTATATTTGGGTATGGATTTTTTTCCTGCCTTATGGATTGATTTTTCAAGAAGTTTGATACGTTCCTCCACGCTACTTTCTTTTCTTCGGCTTTCGCATTCCAGCTCTTGTTTTAATGTTGATGTGTATATGTTGGTATCACATTTTGCCCAATTTGGTCTAGTGTAGATTTTGACTAGCTGAGTTGAGGTTTTGTCGATCTTCATGGGTATATTAGCTGTCACGAGAGTATGGTCTGAGGTGTTCGTAGGGTGTCTGTCCTCTATGACTATATTGGAGTTTTGTATCCCGGTTGTAGTTTCGGGGAACATTATGTAGTCTATTTGGGAGATGTACTTCCCGTTGTGATGGAAAAATGTAGGAGCCTTTGGATATCTGTTGGCTAAAGATAGATTGTTGTTGCTCATGAATTCCTTGAAATTTTGGTCACGTCTTCTGTTATCTCTGTGTAATGAAGCATTCATGTCCCCGCAAATAATTGTCTGGTAAGAGTCTTTGTACTTTTCTATTATTTCTGAGATCTGATCTAATGTGTCTTTATAGTCAAGATCTCCTGCTACTTGTAAGGATGGCATATAGACATTAACTAGACATGTTTTCAGTGGACTGCTGTTGATTGTGATTACTTGGATGCGGTTGTTACCATCAGGCATTATATTTATTGATTTTTCTAGATCTTTTTTCCAAAAAATTGCTGTTCCTCCATACCCTCTGATTGCTTTATGATCTATTATTGGATCTTCATCATCAACAGATTTGACGTACGATATAAAGTCGTTGTTGATATTTTTTATAATATTCTTTTCTAGTGATAGAATCCAGTGTTCTTGGATACAGAGTATATCTAGTGATTTCAAAATAGTTTGTAGATAAATGGAGTTGCCTTTTATATTCTGGATGTTTAGAGTTCCTATTGTGATGTTGGCGTTTTGGTTATCCAGTCCACTGTTGCAGCTCTGCCTACCCCTAAAAAATGCTGTTCAGTAGAATGTTTATTTGTCTCCTGGGTTTGCTTCTCTTTTTGCTTTTCTCTATTGATGGTAGTTGTAGAGTGCTGATTTGGTTCATTAGCCGTTGTATGAATGCCAATATCTGTTGGGTTATCTGTTTGAGTGAGTTTATAGGGAGGTTTATCTTGTGCCTTTGTTCGTTCTTGCAGTGGTTTTTCTAGCGTGTTGATGACCTTCTGCTGTTGTTTTGTACTCTTGTTGTTCATTTGTGTTGGTATTTGTTCATGCATTGCCTTGTGCCTTTGATTATGTATATGACTATTCCCTGTATGTTGAGGATGATGTGACCTTTGGATAAATGATGGTATTGAAGTGTGTTGGAGATTTGTGGCTGGCATGGCTTGGTAAGGCTGTCTACCATACGGGTTGATGACAACTTGTGGTCTCATATGTTGATATACTGGCGGTGGAGTTGGCTGATAAGTAGCATGAGTAGTATGTCCTGGCATTCCATACCAATTTGGTGGTGGATTTGTCTGTTGAGTATTGCGCATTGAAGATCCATACCAGTTATTACTTGGTATTGTGTTAGTATTGATGTTTGCTCCAAGGCTTGAGTTTTGCATAATATTGTTGCATTCTGTCTCCTTTAATTGGAGCTTCAATTTCAGTTCATTAATTTCTGAAGTATGTTTGAATTCAAGACTCATAATCTGCATTTGATGTTGGAAATCCACCCTTAGTTTTTCAATTTGATGTTCCATTTTGGATTCTAGCGCACTGATACTAGTAGCATGTGTCATTGTTGGATGTGTATTGCTATATCCCACAGGTGAAGGTATGCCTAGCTTGACTGATAGCATATCGATTGTGGTCCTATATTCTTTGTTTAGCTCTTCCAAGTTTGAGATTTTTGCTTTACTTTCAGCAAGTTGTAGCTCTATGATTTGCTCAGTATCTCTTTTCTTGGCTCTTTTTGGTTTAGTTTTTGCATCATCAATTAGAGGAGCCGTATTGCTTTGTTCAGAGTTTCTAGAGATCTGTGGAGCTGTTGGTACTTCATCTTCCTGGTGTTCAGATCTGTTGGTTATCCCTCCTTCAAGTTTGTTTTTTTTATGAATGTTGGTTTGAGGGGTAGTTAAATTTGGTTGTTCATTTGAGACTTCTATATGAGTGCTGTTCATAATTTGCTTTGGTAGAGTCTCTTCTTGGTATGGTCTATCTTCAAATGGTATTGTTAGATCTAGTGTTTTGCAGAAGGAGCATGTAAATGAGTCATATACGTGGTTTTCCATGTGATATTCAGTTAGCCCTTCACATGAGGTGTGAAACCAGAGTTTGCATGCTGAACACTCAATTGCTGATGTATTTGTTATTGGTTGTTCACATCCTTGGCATTCACTGTTTTCCTCGGTCTTAGAGGTTTCTCGGTTCTCATCAATTGCTAGGGTTTTGTCATTCTGTATTTTTGGATTAGTAGATTCTTCTCCTTCCCTTGAGCATGTTGATATTTCCTCTATTGCCATCTGTTGTAATGTGTTGTCATTATGGTTTGGTCTATTTTTGAGCAGATTGTATTGGTTTGGGCTGATCTCACATGTTGTTGTAGTATGCACTGCAGTATCAGCTGATTTGATTGTCCCTTTGTCTACAGTTTTTCCATTGTTGTTTAGACCATTTGCTTTATCTAACTGTTCTTTAGCAGTTAAACAGATGTTCTTGATTTGCATGTTTATATTCTTGTAGGATTTGTCAGCCTTGAAGTCCTCACAGATGGTGTGCAGGTCTTTGGAGATAAAGTCCTGTAGCATATACCCATTAGCATCTATTTTGCATGTTGTGTTGAACATATTGATACGGTATAGTTGTCGTTTGGACTTAGTTGTGTTCTTGAACTTGATTGATAACGACTCTTCAACAGTCATGATTTGATTGCTAGAGCTGCCTATATTGGCCTTACTTGTTTTTGTATGTAGTTTGTAACTTAGCTCTTTGGATTCGCTATAGTATTTGTATATGGCATGTTTGAGCGCTTCATATGTCCCTGCATTACAAGTGATGACTAGGGTTCCAGCTTTCAATGTTATTTCTATTTCCAGTTCCCTTTCAGCAGCGTCCATTTTCTTATCTAGCGCTTTTCTTACATTTAAGTTGTACGACATTTGCTGTGATTTTCCTTGGTATATACTACTTGGCGTATATATCACTGGTGGGTTTCTTAATCTTGACGGTCTCGCTACCTTATTTATTTCCATGCTTGAAATTGGTTCACCTGCTATTATATATATAGTATACTGTTATTAATTATTGTGCTAGTTAGCTTGGCATTCCAGGCAGACTGCACATATAATTTAGTATAATATAAGTATTAGAGTGTAAGCGGTAGTAGATAGCTATATCTCAAGATGTTGTAATAAGTATTGGCAGTACTAGTGTTAGGTAGATGATCTGAATTAACTGATATCAATATTGATTTAGGTTGGCACTTGTAATTTGTAAAAAAGTATGTCCTTGATGTTGGTTGTAGGCCTTGATAGAATATACTGGAATTTCTAGAAATGTAAGTTTGACCTGTGGATATTCAGCAATAAGTTTTTTGAAGTTTTCCAGATGTTTTGTTAAATGTTCAATGGAGCTTGTTTCTTCTGATGTAAGGTTTATATATTTTGAGTCTGGAGTTTTTGTAGTAAGGTTGCATGTACCTAGCCAGATGTAGAGGGCAATATCTCCAAGTTGATATAATTTTGTTGGCAATATTCTTTTTAGCCAGCTATAACTTTGCTCAATTTTGACTGATTTTTTACACCACCATACAATATTATTGTCAAATTGTTCTACAATGTTATTTCGTAGGGAGAATCCTTTGCTGTCTGATAGAATAACGGGTATTCTTTTCCGTCTTCCAGTTGGCGGTTCGTGTTTAACTTTCTGTAGGTATTTAATAAGCTTAGCCTCCTTTCTGTAGGTATTTAATAAGCTTAGCCTCCTTACCTGTTATCTAATCTGTAAATTCCGCCTCTGTCCGGCGCACCAACAAACGGTGTAATTTCGGATTCGCTTTATCAAGGACGTATAACTAATATACGTCCTTGGCTTTATACAGGGAGATACTCACATGCACTTGTCTATTTATTAAGGTATATAGGGGGACATTGCAAGTGCCTGTGAGGATGCAATACAGTATGCGAGGCAATCACAAACTGTACACCTTACAAATATAGATTTATTTCGTCTTCAAGCCCATTGTTCCACTACTAAATTATCTATTCTTCTTACCAGTACACTTGGTACAATCAAGGACGTATATTAGATATAATAAGGCCTTCGAAAATAGTGGAATTAATTACTTTTGGAGTGTCAAAAACTCGTTGGAAGTACTTGATAAATTGCATGCTTATATTGGTGATTTTGAATCTGTTCAAAGTTTTGATTTTTCTACCCTATATACCACATTGCCTCACATTCTCATTAAGAAAAATTTACACACCTAATTAAATGGGCATTTAAAAAGTCAGAATGTGAATATATATATATATGTTCAAACTCTTTTAGGTCATTTTTCAGTAGCAATAAACAAAAAAAAACTATGTCAATTGGACATGCTTTGATACTATATCTGCCCTTGAATTTTTACTAGATAATTTTTTTGTTCGCTTTGGAGATTCCGTATATCATCAGGTTATTGGAATTCCAATGGGGACTAACTGTGCACCACTTATTGCGGACCTGTTTTTGTATTGCTATGAGTTACAATTTATGACAAAAATTAGCAAAGACCCATCGAAACAACATCTGATACACAAATTTAATAATACTTTTAGATATTTGGATGATATTTTAGCTCTCAATAATGACGACTTCAGTATGTATACTAAAGAAATTTATCCTGTTGAACTTACTTTAAATAAAGTTAATACTAACAATGACCACTGCCCTTTCCTCGATCTTGATATATATATCATTAACGGAAAGCTTAATACTAAAATTTATGATAAAAGAGATGATTTCTCATTTCCTATCGTTAATTATCCATTTTTAGATGGTGACGTTCCCTCGTCACCATCTTACGGTCTTTATATATCCCAACTTGTACGATTCTCTCTTGTATGTAACAATGTTTTAGATTTTAACGAGAGAAATTTATGTATTAATGAAAAATTATTACACCAGGGTTTTCGATATCACAAACTAGTCAAAACATTTACTAAATTTTATCATCGGTATAAGTACATCATTCGTAAATATAGCTCAACATGCAGACTTCTTATACGTTCAGGTATTTCACATCCAATACTTTATGGAAATATTCTTTATAAAGCACAAAAATGTCAGTATTCGCTTCAGAAGCTAACAAAACCTTTAAATAGACTTATTAAGAAGGGATATAGTTACGATACTGTTCTCAGTTCATTAAAGATTGCATATTTTGGCGTTAATATTGATTCACTTATAGGGTCTTTGCATCGGAACTAAACACATTTATTATTAATAAAAACCAGTTGTTGGCATGACACGGGTTATGTTCTTGTCATATATGTTATGATGGTATGACACTAAACCCCTCACGGGGAGGATTGTGCCTGATATTCATATGATGAATATTCATATAATTTTTCAATCAGTTTAATTGAAGTCCGGAGCTGGCATGTCAGTTAACTGCTAGTAGTCTGATGTTATTTAGTATTATTGTCATTTTGTTTATTTTCTTTGGTTACATCTTCTGACATCAGACTCGGACTTCTCTTGGACTGAATTTTAATGCGCGTATTGTTATGTGTTTACTTTTCTGCATTGGCTAGAGGTATATGGGGAGGGTTCAGATCTCACAAACATGTTTAACCCCGCCGCATTTTTGCGCCTGTCCCAAGTCAGGAGCCTCTGGCCTTTGTTAGTCTTGTATTATCTTAACTTTTAGTTTCTTGTGTGCAATTTGGAGTTTAGTATGGTGTTCATTATCACTGAACCAGTATATATTTGTTTAGGAGCCAGCTGATGGACGCCTCCGGGTGCGAGAATTTCTCGTTGCATTGAAGACCTGTTGGCGACCTTCTGCTGTTGTCTGCTCTATGGTCGGGTTGTTGTCTCTTTGGCACATTCCCCATTTCCATTCTCAATTTTAGTAGACCACTTTCAACAGAGAATTTTTAGATACTTTTAGATTTCCTTCATTTACAAAATTTGTTTAGTATATCTTTTTCTATTGTGTTATATCTAGATATAATTTTATAGATATTAGTGACGTTTGAACAAGAAATGCATCTCTTATATAAGTTTTCAAAATGTCTATATGCAATATTTGCCACAAGCTTTCAAAGTAAAAAAATTGTTTAAATTGACACCAAAAATAATTTGAATAAAAAACGATGGAATGTATGCAAAGTTTCATAGTTTAATTTCGGGCAATGTTTTATTTACTTCTAACAAGGGATTTACTGGTATTTTCGGGTAAAAGATTGGTTAAAGCTCTCAGCAAGATAAAAGAAATGCCAGTTAAAGATTTGATGAACGAAATATCTAAAAAAAAAAATATATATATATATATAAAAATAATAGGAAATTCGAAATAGCAGATAACGATTCTATGAAATATGATTTCAGGTTTGATATAAAGAAATTGGGAGGAGTTGAAACAAGACAGGCATATAACACAAGGACATTTAAAGTCTCAAATGTTCTTAGACAAACTGGCACCAAATAATTCTTTTAAAGAATAATCAAAAGCTTAAGCTTTTTCTGGAAAACTTACGGTCTATTCAATTCTTTTTATGGGGTTATAGATGAAAAAAGGAGCACCAATCCTTCCCGATTTTTGTGCACTTTAATTTTTAGTTTTCAATTTAATTCAATTCATGTGTACTATGTCATGGGGAACACACGCACACACAACCACACATATACAGATATTAAAAAGATGTGGTATGAATATCTCTTTAAAACATATGATATAAAACTGTTAACACAATATAGTATTAACAGATCAATCTATAAAAGAGTCGTGTTAAAAAGAGTTATGAGAAACTGTAAAACATACATTAAAAATACATTTATATTATATATATAATATACATGTATATCAATACATCTTAACATAAACATTAACATGATAAAGTCACCATAATATTAAAAAAAAAACACTATACAAACAAACTACATTATATACAGTTATTTCGAATGTTAAAAGCAAAATCACAAAAAATACTGAACTCCGAGGAAAATTCAAGACGAAAAGTCCCTTATCAAATGGCAAAATCAAATGATAAACACATTAAACGATTGGACAACAACTATCATATCCTGACTTAGTACAGGCATTTTCAAGTGTAGAAAATGGTGGATTGAACCTGGTTTTATTGCGCTAAACCTCTCTTGTATGACATTCGCATCGAATTCCAATATATTTACAACGATGTGTGAACAAAACAGACATAAAAGGTAAAATTGTCAAAAAAACCTTTCTCTTAAAAAGTACTTAATGGCAAATTTGGTTGTAAGATAGCAAACTCTGTCATCATGAAATCTAAATAAAAACTTTTCTTCATTACTCAAATTACTAAAACTACTTTCTTTAATACACATACTGTTAAAAAATATCGTTCACAAATCTGCATATTCTGGACAGTCTAAATCATTTTTTCTACAATTAATTCAAAACCTTTCATTAAATTTATATCTTCATACCTGCCCGTTTCAATTCTGATCGGCACAACACCAACTCTGAATTTAGCATATTTGCACTTCTATATTTTTCCGGCATAGTAATACTTAAATATTTTTCTGTACACTGATAATTTGATTTGAATAACCTGTAAGTATTCAATTTACTGCTTTCATTAACTAGTTTTGAATGCAATTTATTCTGGTACATACTAAATAGTTTGTTTTCAATACCTCTAATAACAGACTTGCTCGAAATACATTCAATATTACAATACTGATACATTAAACATTGTTAAAGTCTTGATCTTGTTATTAAATGTGTTTTGCATAGTCGTTAGTCATGTTAGTAAAACATCTATTCGCTGAGGATAAGAGTCTCCTGCTCTATTACCGATCGTGTGCATCCAGACTCATTCAAAAAGTATTTAAAGAATAGAAACCAATTTATACATTTATAGATCCGACAACTATTCAGGTGACGTGGAATTCGGGTCCAAGGGAACATTCAAAACTCATAATTCGAAGTAAATCTGACAACACTATAGCAAAAAAAAAAAACCGAAAAAACAAACAAGTCCATAAAACAATACATAAAACTTAAAAAAAACAAAAAAAAAAACAAAAAAAAAACAAAAAACAAGCGATAATAACTTGTTCTCTTTAAAGTTAGAAGATTCTGTGCCACTAGTTAATAAAAATTCGGTGATGAAAATGACCAAATCAAGGAAAGGAAAAAAGGTTGGATTGTGGTTACGACATTCGCAACTGGAACGCATGTCTGTGGTCATTCGAAGATGACGACTTTCTTTACTCGATAACTTTTATACGGTGTCATAAAACGAAGATCAAATCTTGGAGTTAACGATGACAGAATGTTCCGCATCCCAGACTATTTTCAAACTGAGGCCTGCGCTAGTTTGAAACAACAGATCGAGGCTTTTTAATCTTTAATTATACAGTCACAATGTATTAATTTGCAAACAATGACAAAAAATTAAGATTCCTTATTGACATCAAAATATAGAACTGAATGCATGTCAAACATTTGATATTTTTTAATAAAAACTTTTTATTTCCTATGCGTCACCATCCCCTCGTGTTTATTGAATATTTTTAAAAAATTGGTAGGCAAATAAAATACATGTTTTACGGCAGCATTCCTTTTGCGCCAATAACTGTTTTTCAGGGGTATCATTTGCGCCAAATTTTGTTTTCAAAATGTAGCAATTGCGCCTTTAATTGAAACTCATTTGCTCCAATTTACATGTACACATATCTATCATAAATATTAATGATTAATATTTATTCTTTTTCTTTGGCTTAAGAATTATCAATCTTTCGGAGATATTTCACCATGAAGATGAGCATCTGAAGAGAAATTACCTGAAATGCATTATGTTATGTCTAATTGAAACTGACAATATAAACTATTAAAGTTACTATGAATTGTTATCAAATGAACTGTAACCTCAAAGTGAGGAAAACCATATGGCACTGCCTAGACCGTTACCTACCACAGTTGTTGCGATATATAATATGTAACTTGCTTGATTATTTTAGTGTAGAATAAAATGCTAATCTAAACAGATGCCTTCTACCTCAATAATGTTATACTTAGTAATACATAACAAATTGGCGACGAGTTAAAAAGAAAAATGGCTGGATATATCGGTAAAATCGAAAATTTTGATGATGGAATTGAACAGTGGACTTCTTATACAAAAAGACTAGAACGATATTTCGCTGTGAATGAAATTAACAACGAAAAGCGTTTACCTGCTTTACTTAGTTTAATCGGTGGAAAAACTTATGCTTTGTTAATAAATTTAACGACACCAGACAAACCGAAAGATAAATCATACGATGATATTGTGAAAGTTTTGAAAGAACATTTATCACCTGCACCATTGGTGATAGCAGAACGTTTCCGTTTTCACAAGAGGGACCAAAAGAGTGGAGAGTCTATTAATGAGTATGTAGCACAAATTCGCAAATTTTCGGAATATTGTAATTTCCCGGATCTAGACGATACATAAAGAGACAGATTGGTTTGTGGGTTAAAATCTGAACAAACTCAGAAGAAACTATTATCAGTCCAGGCATTAACATTAGAAAAAGCTATGCAGATTTCCGTGGCAATGGAAAAACAGCTACGAAAGACGCATTGGAGCTACAAGGAAAACAACCAGAGTCAGCTGTACATAAGGTTAGAAGTCAAAAACCGAAGGTTAACTCTTACCAACAGAAACTCATAACGTGTTACCGTTGCAACAAACAAGGACATAAAGCCGATACATGTCGTTTTAAAGATCAAACGTGTCATAAATGTAAGAAGAAAGGACATATTCAAGCAGCGTGTCGTAGTAAAATGATAAAATTAACGGAATGTGCACTCACTGAATGCTGAATTTGGGATTTACACAGTGTTTGCGAACAAAGATACACAGAAAGGAAACAATGATGTAGGGATTTATACAGTGAATTCCTAAACAAAACATAACTGTCGACGTGAAAATCGACAACAAATCTGTTGAAATGGAAGTGGACACAAGATCCGCTCTCTCGATTATTCCGAAGAAGGAATTTGATCAAATGTTTCCGAGTCGTAAGCTTGATTCAACAGACGTTATTTTGAGAACATTTTCGGGTGAGAAATTTAAACCACTAAGTGTAACCGCCGTAAAAGTAAACTACAACGACCAGAGTGAAGTATTGTCGCTGTATGTCGTACAAAAAGGAGGAGGAATCTTATTTGGAAGAGACTGGTTACGAAAAATCAGACTAGACTGGATCAAAATCAACAAAGTAGGTGTTGACAATGTTAATGAGAAAACAAAATAATTGCTTGATCAACATGCATCCGTATTTAGTGACAACATCGGTTGTGTGAATGGAATTAAAGGAAATTTAATTATGAAAGATAATGTTAAACCCGTGTTCATGAAGGCGCGACCGATACCGGATGTACTAAGACCGAAAGTTGAACAGGAGCTTGACCGTCTTGAAGAGGAAGGAATAATTACAAAAGTGCCAACCAGTGAATGGGCAACGCCTATTGTGCCTGTCGTGAAGAAGTCAGGAGGCGTCAGAATTTGTGGCGATTTTAAGGTCACAATAAATCAGCAGCTTCAAGTGGATCAATATCCTTTACCTAGAATTGACGATATATTTGCTTCGTTATCTGGAGGTGAAAAATATTTGAAAATAGATTTAAGACAAGCATATTTACAGGTCGAGATGAATGAGGAATCAAAGAAGTACTTGACTATAAATACGCATAGAGGACTTTATCAGTTCAACCGAATGTTATTCGGCGTAGCTTCCGCACCTGCAATCTGGCAGAGAACCATTGACAAAATACTTCAAGGGTTGACAGGTGTACAATGCATATTAGATGATATGGTTATTACCGGTAAAATGACCGAGAACATTTAGTGAACCTCCAGAAAGTTATGAAGCGATTAGAGATGTACAACCTTTCAGTTAATAAGGACAAGTGCAAGTTTTTCAAAGATGAAATCGAGTTTTGTGGACATAAAATAGATAAGCATGGATTACACACAACAGAGGATAAAATCAAAGCTATTTTAGACACACCAGAACCACAAAATGTTACCCAGGTACGTTCAATTCTCGGATTAATGAATTACTACCATAAATTCCTACCAAATATCTCATCAGTTGTGCGCCCATTACACACACTGTTAGAAAAAGATGTTAAATGGGATTGGAATGAAGAATGTAAGGTATCATTTAAGATGGACAAAAATTTGGAAACATCTGAGCAGGTTCTATGTCATTATGACCCAGAATTACCTATTCGATTAGCTTGTGACGCTTCTCCATTTGGATTAGGGGTAGTTTTGTCACATAAAATGCAAGATGGAACGGAGCGCCCTATTGCATTTGCGTCAAGGTCACTTAATAAAGCCGAAAGAAACTACAGTCAAATCGACAAAAAAGCTCTAGGTATAATTTTCGGCGTTAAAAAGTTTCATACGTATCTGTATGGTCGTAAATTTACACTGATAACAGACCATATGCCGCTTGTGTCAATATTCAATCAGAAAAAGGGAATTTCGACCACTTCAGCAGCACGTTTACAGAGATATGCGTTGTTTTTAAGTGGATATACATATGACATCGAGTACAAAAAACACTAACAAGCACACGAACGCAGATGCGCTTTCGAGAATACCACAGGAATCTACAGAAGCAGATGGTGAGGAATTTGATGCAGTTGATGTTTTCATGTTGAAGCAGCTAAAACATTTAAGCTTAACAAACAACAACATTAGACGAGAAACTGCGCGTGACAAGATCTTAGCAAGAGTCTATGAATTAGTACAAAAAGGTTGGACCGTCAATGATGATATTGACTTGTAACCGTATTTCAACCGGAAGAGCGAACTGTCTATCAGTCAAGGTTGTTTGCAGTGGGGAATATGTACTATTGTTCCGACAAAATTTAGACAGCAAACTTTAGAACTGTTACATTCTGAGCACCCAGGAGTAGTGAAAATGAAATTATTGGCAAGGAGCTACGTATGGTGGCCACGTATTGATTCTGAGATAGAATCACTAGCAAAAAGTTATTCCGGATGTCAAAAGCACCATCGTAACCCGAAACAGTCACCACTTCATCCATGGGAGTGGCCATCAAGTCCGTGGAAACGAATACATATTTACTTTGCTGGACGATTTATTGATCACATGTTCTTGATTGTCATTGATGTTCATTCTAAATGGCCTGAAGTTATACCGATGAAAAGTACCACTTCAACACAGACAATTAGAGTTTTAAGGACTATATTTGCGAGAGCAGGATTGCCAGAACAAATAGTAAGTGATAACGGACCACAATTCGTATCTGCAGAATTTCAAACATTTACTAAAATGAATGGAATAACGCATATAAAGAGCGCACCTTACAATCCTGCAACAAACGGACTCGCGGAACGTTTTGTTCAGACTTTCAAACAGAGCTTGAAGGCAATGCGAGGAGAAAATGCAGATTTAAATAAGACATTAGCAAATTTTCTGTTGGCATATCGCAATACTCCCCATACTACAACGAATGAAACACCTGCTAAGTTATTTATGGGTAGAAATTTACGAAACAGACTGGACTTAATTAAACCAGATATCAATAGACAAGTTCAAGACAAGCAGATGAAAATTGCAATTAAACCGACAAAAGAGACTTTGCGACAATGTACCGAGGGAGAAACAGTAGCCGCACGTGATTACCGTGGACCAAATAAATGGACAAGTGGACTTGTAACCAAACGTGAAGGACCGTTAAATTATCAGGTAGAAGTTTCGCCCAACAGTATCTGGAAACGTCATGCCGACCAGATACGAAACTCAGACTTTAACGATTAACAGAAAGAAGAAATCATAAATGACAAAACAGTTGAACTAGAGATAAATCCGGATGAACCAACTGAGCAACCACAAGATCTACAACAGAAACAACAAGACAGCGAACTACCTTTGTCAGAACCAATTCAGAGAAGATATCCGTTGAGAACCAGAAAGCCGGTTACTAAGTTAAATTTGTAAAAATGGTTGTAGTGCCGTAAGGGTAATAATTAGGAGTGTCAAAAGATCTGAAATTTAATACTCAGATACTCGGTCATGATACTCGAGTACTCGCGAGTACTCAAATGAATCTTAAACGTCTATTATAAAGTTAAGATTTCAGGTGGGATGCAGTGTTTTTGTTATTACCTTTCATAAACATATTAACGAAAGACAAACGTACAACAAACATAGCTTGATCCTCTGATTTTTGTGTCAATTAAACAATGAATTACCGACCATCGTTTCTACAAATAATCTATCATAGTAGCAACTATTGTTTGTGCACGTGTTCATGAACCAAATTCCAATATTATCAAAACTATTTGCATATCAAGTCTGACAAAGTAGACAATATATGTATCATCTGTTCGTGAGGAGTTGGTATTTTTCCTCGGAGTTCAGTATTTTTGTGTTTTTACTTTTTTTTATAAAACGACTTGTCCATTAATTTGTCAACAACAATATTGGACTTCAAATTACTTGTGCTTTTTCGTGTTGCTCTGTCTAACTTTTTCTGTGTTTTGCTGTTTTGCATTATCGTTTGTCTTTTGTTTTCTTTTGTATTAGCCATGACGTTGTCAGTTTATTTTCGACTTTTGGGTTTGAATGTGCTCTCGTTCTTTCGCCTATCTTAAAATTGTAAATTAAACCATTATACTTAAGTTTCAAATACAGAGTAATTGAATTAATTTAAATTTACATCTAATTATACCAATTACGTTTACATAGAAGTCTTGATTGACAAACAAAAGCATTTTTTTACGGCCTGTGATGAGTTAATTAATTATTAATCAATGAAAGTGTTGATCCGTGTACAAACACCGTTAAAAATGTCTCTAATTAGTTGCATTGGGTTCACCGCAGGTCACTTTGATTTTGTTCTTGTTTAGAAATATGATCTGGTCATTAATTTCAGACGAAAATTTTATAAATTGTGCACATGAAAACATGATTCCCTCGAAAGGAAAGGACGTTGCTGGTAATACTATTACAAATAATAGCCTCAGGATAAGCATATTTATGTTGTTAATTGATTTTATTTAGTATTACGAAGATGATATTTTAACGGAACTTAAGTGAGTGGAAAAGTGAAGTGAAATATCTCAAGATGTATAACAGGTTGTCGAGTACTCGAGTAATAAAACTGTACTCGAGTACTCGGCCTTCCGAGCGAGTACCCGAGTACTCGAGTACTCGTTGCCATACCTAGTAATAATAATTCCCTTTGCAACTTATGTTAGGCGTGATTGTGTGCGCGAGAAAACGAAAGTTTTTCTATTGCAATCACTGTAGGGATAAATATTTTGAATGCATGATATTAGTGTTTTTTGTAGTTGTTTAATGTTTTTAAAATACACATAGACAGTAATTATTTTCTTTCATTCATTCTTTTCACACTTGCTTTATACAACTGATTTTTATGATTGACCTTATCATTTGCATACTATAACTTTACTATGGAATTCGAAAATTAGAAGGGAGGAAATGTTATGTCTAATTGAAACTGACAATATAAACTATTAAAGTTACTATGAATTGTTATCAAATGAACTGTAACCTCAAAGTGAGGAAAACCATATGGTACCGCCGAGACCGTTACCTACCACAGTTGTCGCGATATATAATATGTAACTTGCTTGACTATTTTAGTGTAGAATAAAATGCTCATCTAAACAGATGCCTTCTACCTCAATAATGTTATACTTAGTAATACATAACACATTAGATAGGCCATGTACAGAATGAGGAGAAAACTTATTGCTTTGCTGAATATTTATTACAAGATCTACCAAAAGAGAAGAAAATAGAAGCTTTTTATGTGTTATACACATATGTCGATGGCCAACACTTCCCACCATCCGTATTGGATGAAACTATACGTCTACGCAAGACGTAACAGTAATGGAGCAGAAACATTCCACAGGAATCACTATAAACTGTTTTATTATGCATTTCATCCTTCAATGTTTGTGTTTTTGGACAATAGAAGTTACAAGCTACTTCATACATCAAATTGGGAAAGATCCATGCAACAGCAGCAGACAGTTTGTTTCAGAAAAGGAAATATTTGCCGTGTAAACTGCCGTCCAAGTCAGAATAAAAGAGGAGGAAAGTAATTTTTCTTCTAATTGGCACAATCGTATGTTTTTTTTGTTTTTTTTTTTTTTTTGGCGCAAATGATACCGTAGTATGTAATTTTAAAACAATTGGCGCAAACGTAGCATTGAAGAAAAAAGTTGTGGCGCATTTTTGGGACAAACGGATCTCTGCCTGTTTTACAGGGGCCTCAGATATAAAAACTTAATTCAACTCCGGAAAGTCGGAGGTGTAATATTACCAATGTAACATCCTTTAACCTTACGTTAACCTGACTGACGGCTATTTGTCGGAACACATCAAAGTGTCCGAAACGGTAATCTAATCATGTATATCTAAATGATTACTTTACATCGTGTATTAGAAGTCTAGAAAAAAATAGAAAAATTCAAGCATCAGGTAAATAATAAGATTAACGTTATTTTGAATTTTCGAGGAATTTCAACAAAGACTGTTTTATTAATGGTCGAAATTATACATTAGTTCTTTATATTGTTCACCGAGGCTACGAATGGTCTGTTTTTAACGAAAAATGTATGCTATTTCCAAAATAAAGCTACGTATACATACTGTTGCTACAACTATGCCGACCTTTAGTAAATTTGCTAGTTTTAAAGAGAACTTTTTGTTTTAATGTCCATCATCTTCTTTGGTTCTTATTTTGAAGTCGTTATAACTATTTTAAATAGTCGTACTGACTAATTATTTCCGTCACTGTGGTTCATTTTATATGATTTTCAGATATCGAAGTGTAGAACGAATTTAGGATAAAAAACGGAAATCCATTAGCGTCAAGACAGGAAAAAATTACAAGAAACGCGGCAAGAAAATAGAAGAAACAACAAGATATAATTTGTTTACGTTTTACACTTCATGATGTACTAGAGAATATATTTAACATACATTCAAAAAGTCATCCATACTCTTCATTAAATAATGAAAAAGAAAAAAAAGAACAACAAAGTAAACATCGACATGCTTAGATTGTATTTGATCTTAGAATTTACTCATAATCAATAAGAAATAACTTATGTTTTTAAATGGAAACGGATAAAAAAAGTTTGTGTTACTTCATTCATTTGCCATGAAGATGTCATACTATCTTAATAAAATTAATTTCATTTGGTGAAATCCACAGGGGAAGAGTAGTGCAGAGATGAAACCCTGCATGTAAAATCGTTAAGTTCAGAGTCATACTATGAATTCAAACTTGTGGTACGGTCTTTGTATATCAAATAATGACCCTATAGTTTCCAGCATACAAATCTTTATCCTTTTATACTTATGTTTTGACTTAGTATATATACTGAGCCAAAAAAGTTTAGCAACAAAAATGTGAAATTTTATTTTATTACAAAATCATCACAACATATAATTTTAATAATAACATAATGAAATTATGACATGTCAGAAGCAACATGAATGTTTATCACTCATGAGATCACATTCATTAGGATTTTCTTTGTATGGAGCGCGGAAGGGTCAAAATGCAGAAATGAGTGTTGACGTAAAGCGAAGGTAGCGCTCCTCCCTTGACGATAGTTTTTTTTTTTTTGTCTACGAGATATCGACCTATCCTGTGCAGTTGCAATTTGTCGATATCTGTTTTTTAGTCTCTAAACTGTTGCCTTATGCACATTGAATCGAGCCACGATGTCAACAACACTCATTCAGGCATCAACCATTCCAAGAGCTTTCTGACGGTCATCTTCGGGGAGGCCTGGTTGACGCCCAATGCAATTTTTTCAAAGGTGTATGTGTTTTTCTTACCAATGGTATGTTTCTAAACGTTAGTGAAAAGGAAATTTTTAATATCGTTTTAAAAGTACAGGTACAGAAGGCAAAACATTAAATACACGTCCAAAGCTGAAATGGCGCGAAATCAATCATCAGGAAAAAAAGTACGACTGTTTTAAATTACAGGTAAAAGTAAGGATTATATCAATGATGTTTAAATAATTTTTTTCCATAAACAACTATATATACTAAGCCAAAAAAGTTTAGCAACACTTTTTTTTTATTTTTTATTTTTGGTTGTTTATGGAAAAAAATTATTTAAACATCATTATACTAAGCCAAAAAAGTTTAGCAACACTTTTTTTTTATTTTTTATTTTTGGTTGTTTATGGAAAAAAAATATTTAAACATCATTGATATAATATAATATTTATCTAACTTACAAAATTATATTCAAAGTAAAACTGTACCAAAAGGTTTAAACATCAAAGTGAGTCCCCAGGCACCGGGACATAAATCCAAAAGATTCATGAGCCGTTGGAATGAAATTCTGTTTAACTGTTCAATCCAGCTTCTTCAACTGTTACTTTCTTTTACAACCACAAATTACAAACAAATTGTAAATGAAATATCAGATATCATCAACAATAGTAACATTTCTCGTGACGATTTAGCAATAATTAAACGTCGCCTCGCAGATATTGAACAAATTGAACTATCAAAACATAAAGAAAAACAAAGGAATAAATTTCAAAGAGATAAAATTCATACTGTCCATTTAAATCAGCATATGAATGATATTAATATAACAAACCATAAGATCCCTGGAAAAAGAAAATTTAAAAGACGGAAACAAAAAACTGAAAGCATTGTTGTAAATTTGTCATCTAAAGAACTTACACGTGCTGAGGAATCTCTTTTAAGTAAAGGTTTAAACTTCTGTCCTATCCCATCAACTGTAAATAACTTTCAGCTAGACGAAGACCTAGACCAATTCGCTAGACGTTTACGCTTGAAAGATTTTTTCTACAATAGGGGCAAGAAAAACCTTGAAGAAGCCGGATTAACAGATTCAGATACTGACACCAATGAAGAAGTCACGCCCATCCCAAAATTTAGGAAAAAAAGTTCATGGAAACCACCAAAGAGCAAAAATGATAACTTGGAGTCATTCATTAACTACGTGAGGTCTGATATAAAGTCCTGTATAACAAATACAAGAAATTATAATTTATCCAAGTCAGAAAGTATAGCTTTGAAAGCGTTAAAAGATCAAGAGGATATTGTAATAAAACCTGCCGACAAAGGGGGCGCTGTGGTTGTCATGGATAAAACAGATTATATAGCAGAGGGGAATCGACAACTTTCTAACTCCATTTTTTATAAACAATTAACCACAGATCCAACGCTTAATACTATTCGAAGGATCAACACCATCCTTCAAGAGATGTTCGACAAAAAGCATATAGACAATGACACCTTTGATTATCTCCGACCTCTTGAGAACGAAGCAAAGGCCGGACGATTCTATATGTTGCCTAAAATACATAAAACGGGCAATCCAGGTCGACCAATTGTGTCAGCGAATAGTCATCCAACTGAAAAGATATCAGAATTTGTAGACCATCATCTAAGACCTCATGTGAAAGAACTACCATCATTCATTCAAGATACAACTGATTATCTCAAGAAAATGGAAAGCCTTAATCCTTTACCAAGCAATACTATACTTGCATCCATGGACGTGTCTTCTTTATATACCAACATTCCACAAGACGAAGGAATAGCAGCCTGTGAAGAGGCATGGAACACTCGTAGTGAAAAAAATCCTCCTACTGAGTGCCTTGTTACACTTCTGAAACTAGTACTGGAGAATAACAACTTCTCTTTCAATGAAAAACACTATCTCCAGATAGACGGTACTAGTATGGGCACAAAAATGGCCCCGTCATATGCCAACATATTTATGGGCCAACTTGAAAAACGCCTCTTGGCTAGTGCTCCATATCAGCCCTTATCATGGTTCCGATTCATTGACGATATTGATTTCAAATGGACAGATTCACAAGAACATCTTAATGAATTTCTAGAACACTGCAACTCTTTCCACCATTCAATAAAATTTACATATGAATCATCTATGGAGAAAATAAACTTCCTCGATACTACGAGTTACATCAAGAACGGAACCATTATAACGGACCTTCATACCAAACAAACGGACAAACATCAATTCCTTTCTCCTAAAAGTTGCCATCCTAAACACTGCTCCCGTGGTATCCCATTCAGCCAGGCATTGCGAATCAAGAGAATATGCTCTACTGAAAATACGAAAAATGCTAGACTTGGACAACTTCGTAAACATCTAGTTGTTCGAGGATACAATAACAACATTATTGATAGCGCTTTCGAAAGAGCAAACAAAACTAGTCGTCAAGAACTCCTTGAGTACAATGATAAGAATAAAGCAGCTAACAGAACACCCCTTGTACTCACTTACCATCCTGATTTTAAAAATGTGTCATCCATTGTTCAGAAGCATTGGAAAATTATAGAAAATGATTTAAATCTAAAAAAAGTATTTTCTTCACCACCAGTCATGGCCTTCAGAAGACCTAAAAACATCCGTGACAAATTAGTGACATCTGTATTAACCAAGCAGCCTAATCCATCGCCCGGTTGCTACAAACAATGTGGTCGAAGGAATTGTTTGTGTTGTAAAGCTGCCAATATAAGCAGTTCTTTCATCAGCTCCGTTACTAAACAAAATTATACCATCTACTCTAATTCCAACTGTAAAACGGAGAACTCAATTTATATATTAACATGTGACACTTGTGGCATTCAGTATGTGGGAGAAACAATGGACAAATTTAATATTCGGCTCAATAACCATCGTTCATCGTACAAAACCAACAAAAACTGTCCTCTCACAAGACATCTTCGTTCAACGAAACATCCTTTTGATAATGTCACTTTCCAAATTATAGAAGTCAACACCGAATGGGACACCACGGCGAGAAGGAGAAGAGAAAACTTTTGGATCCACCAACTCCACACTTTAGAACCTGATGGTCTTAACGAAAAAGATGAAAAAAGATACAGGAAAGATAAAGAATAATTTAAAACAAAGCATCGTCCTTTTTATCCCGTAATATTGGCCAATGGACGTTGCTAACTTCAACTACCAATTATGTATTTTTAAGGTAGCTAAATCCAAGTGCAACATGTACATTGAGCTGCAAAATATTTTTTATTTTCAAAGCAGCTAAATGCAAGAGGTCATATACATTGAGCTGCAAAATTTTCTTATTTTGAAGGCAGTTCAGTGCAACACAGACGTTGAGCTGCAAAAGTTTCTTATCATCTACATCCGATTTCACCTGGATAGATGCACGCTTGATAAAGCTAGTTGGTCTAGCGAAATATTGCGTTTATTTTCATCATTTTGTAAATATTTTAAACATTCTTATATTTACATACTAAATAGTGTGTTAAAATTACATTGTTAGGCAATCTATATATATATATATATATATATATATATATATATAACAAGTCAAAAAGGGTACAACATCACCATTAAATAACTATAAAATGAACAAATATTAGATATTTCGGATAACAGATATCCTTCTTCAATGATAGCACGATGTCAAATGAATCATGTCAAAATATTCAAACCTAGAAACTTTTTCTAAATCTCGAAATTTATACAATTTAAGCGAACACCACAGACGCTGATACAATTTTAAAATTTCCAAACACGGCGCAAAGATTACAAAGATATGCCAAATGAAAATAGTTATTTTTGATGTGAACTGGTACAACTCTAAATTTCCAAAGGTTGTGACAGTTAAGATGACCGATCCAAGTTTGTATAATATTTCAAATTTGACAACAGTAGGGCAATTGCAACAGAAACTACATATTTGCAATTGTTACAAAACCAATTCTTTGCATTTGGAAGTTGTTTTAATCTAGCACAAGATAAATGTTGCCACTTCAAACTATACACTGTAAATCTAAGTGTTAATAAATAGAACACTGCTTGAACGCTTTTTTGTAACACTTTTTGAACGTGTAATGGTGTTCCAAATGTTTACACTAGTGTTCAACAATTGAATGTGTGGTGTTCAGTTTTTAATTCCTTTGTGTCTCATTTTTGAACACATGATGTTAGAGACCTTAACATTTGTGTTCAACGATTTAACGTGTCCGAATGTTCTAAATCTTAATACGTCGACGCGTTCAACAGCCATGTAACACTTTTTGAACACGCAGAACATGTTTAAAAACCAAAATGTTAAGATTCAGAACACCAGACGTTAACATTCAGAACAGTTGACATAAGTGTTCAAAGTGATGGTGTTCAAATGTGGAACATGTTCTATTTTCAAGCGTACATAATTTTCCATAAGTACTAAACTTAATTAAACTGTTATAAAAACTATATTGAATCAGACAAAATATAACAATAAAACATATTTTAACAAGTAATTCTTTATATAATCAAATGAGCATATATATATATATATATAAGAAAGAAAAGTACACAAGAATACCTTATGATATCACAAGTAATATCCAGTGAAATCACATACATAATGTTTTTAAACTGACTTCAATATATCACAAATATTGATTTACCCCTACATGTCTAGATAGTTGCTACATCATGTGTATCCTAACCAACAAGCATGTCAATGTGATAAGTAGATAGTTTATGATATAGATATTTGTAACAATGAAAGTTTAAAAGTTTGCAAATTCAAACAGTTCTTATACGATCACATACAATGTACGCTTCACTTCTCAGTGCATTTTCACTTAAAGCTATCAACTTGGAGGCATTTTATGTGTTGTTGTCAACTCCCAATGTCAAATTCCTCCACAACATGTAATGTCTATGTGCCTACATATCCTGCAAAATAAAATTTAAAATTGATAGAAGAGAGTCTTTCATAAAGCATCAAAAAATGCAATGGTTGTTATGCTTTAAATTCGATATATACCAGAGTACAAATTGAAATTCTATGGCAGTGAAATGCAAGTTTTTACATTATACATTACAAAAGTCGATTTCTTGATCTAAGGTATTATACAGATATAGAAATGATACACCCCTATAAGCTATTAATATGCATATATTGTCATACCTTTTTTACATCTTTCTTTTTTCCAACACTTTATAGCATGCAGAAATGACCTCGTGTGATTATTGGCTACTGGTTCCTAATTCAAACATTTCAATCTAGTAAACGATTCCTGCAAATAAAAAAAACGAATGCATTTTCTATGTCAAAAATGATGTTCCAAATGTTTACACTAGTGTTCATCAATTGAATGCGTGGTGTTCAGTTTTAAATGCCTGTGTGTTTCACTTTTGAACACTTGATGTTAGAGTTCTTAACACTTAGCGTTCATCAGTTGAATATGTGGTGTTCAGTTTTTAATGCCTTTGTGTTTCATATTTGAACACTTGATGTTAGAGTTCTTAACACTTCGTGTTCATCAATTGAATGTGTGGTGTTCAGTTTTTTATGCCTTTGTGTTTCATTTTTGAACATTTGTCAATTGATGTTAGAGTTCTTAACACTTAGTGTTCAGCTAATATACGTGGATGTCAAAAATCATATTTATTCTGTATAACAGACACACGATCACAGATTGGTTATTCATCAGTTTAGGAAATTATCAGAACAAAGCTGACAGTTATTTACGTTTAATCTTAATCCTATTCTTTAATAAGTCTGTTATGTTGAACATTGAAAATTTGGATATAACAGTTATGAATATTTGACAAATATATATCTGACATGAGAAAATAACAAGGAAGCCATCGAACTACCTATGGAGATTATCCTAACTTGTTACTCACTTCTTTTGGTTCATGTGGGATAGAAGTCCCTTCTCCAGTTCTCTTCCTTGTGTGTATTGTTATGATATTGTAATTATTGTATTTATTTATGTTGGCCTAATTTGTGTTGTATGGCCTGATACATTGTAGTTGTTTACAGAATAATCTTAGAACTGTGCAGTTTAGAAATCACTGGAACAATTACAGAATGATTGGAACTTTCCAGAATGATCCTAATAAAAGATGCGTTATATAAACTTCTACATTTTACTAGAAACTTCCATTGTAACTTTCTAGGATGTTCCAGTATAGATTGTTCTAGAAGTTTCCTTGACAATTATATATATACAGACACTAAAGTTAAACACTCACTCTTGGACTTGGACTTAGACATCGATAGACATTAATATTCATAGCATTTGGATTGACACTTTTATTCTACAAACAACATCATACTGGATTGTGACCGTAATATTCAGATTGGATTCCGAAAGATATTCAGATACAGATAAAGATAAAAGATTGGACTCATATTTTGACAGTTAAGTTGACAGTAATATTTGTGTAATACTTCTTGTAAACTTTTGTATAATAAATATTGTTAAATTTTACTATTGATTTGTGTCTTTTGTTGGCTACAATTTAAAGGCGATTTCTGGCCGTAACAGAAATTGGGGGATCGTCCGGGATACTGAAAATATCTTATTCAAAATTTGTTTAGTAATTTTTATTATAACTAGCCAACAAAATTCTACAAAATGGCATTTGATGCCGGTAAATTTTTGAAAACGCCAGACCTGGAGGGGTTTGATAATTTAAAGAAAGAGGAATTAGTGTTGCTCGCTAAACATCTGAAATTAGATTTTAAAGTATCTATGAGAAAACAAATTATAAAAAATTTGGTTATAGACAAATTAGTTGACACAGAAATTTTAGGTGAAGAGGCTCTTGAACTTAAGGTAGACAATATTGACGCCTTTAAATTAAAACAGCTTGAATTAGAACATGAACTCAAATTAAAAGAACATGAATTTAAATTAAAACAAGCAGAACTGGAAATGAAGGAAAGATTGGAAATAGAGAAAAAAGAAAAAGAAGATGAATTTAAATTAAAAGAACTGGAAATGAAGGAGAGGGAGAAAATAAAAGAACTTGAAATGAGAGAAAGGCTAGAGATGGAAAAACTGAAAATTGAAATGGTCAAAGAAGAAAGCAACACTAAAGTCCAGTCGAAATCAGAATATTTTGATGCAGCAAAAAATATACGTTTGGTTCCCAGATTTTGTGAAAAAACAGTCGATAAATATTTTCCACAGTTTGAGAAAATTGCTCATAATTTGAATTGGCCAAAGCCATATTGGACTACAATGCTACAAAGTGTTTTTGAGGGTAAGGCCGCTGAAATATACTCCGCACTTCCATCAGAAAAAAGTTCCGATTATGACACGGTGAAACAGGAAGTTTTGAAAGCTTATGAGCTAGTACCAGAAGCATATAGACAGAAATTTAGATCTTATAAAAAGTTTGATTCATAAACCTATGTGGAATTTGCTCGGGAAAAAGAAGATCTATTTGATAAATGGCTTACTTCAAAGAAAACAGATAACAATTTTGATAACCTAAGACAATTGATGTTATTAGAAGAGTTCAAACAATGTGTTCATTTAGACTTAAAAACACATTTAGACGACAAAACTGTTGGGACAATACATGATGCAGCTGTAATTTCAGATAATTATACCCTTTCACATAAAAGAAGTTTCAAGGGTCAAAATGTTAATTCTTCAAGTGGAAATTACAAAAATCAAAGCACTGAGCGTACTGATAGTAAGCCTGTTGCACAGAATAAGAGTCAGTCCAGTTATAATATGTCTAGTCCAAAATTTGATACTTTTGAGAAGAAGTCACTGATTTGTGCTTATTGTAAGAAAAATGGTCACCTGATGGCTGATTGTTTTAGACTCCAGAAGAAGAATGAACGAGATAATAAGCCGAAGTCCAGTGCTTGTACGACACCTTATATTACCAGTACGTTGGAATGTCCTGCGAGTCAGGCTTTTAAGTCCAGTTTTTGTGATTACATGGAGGAATATAAACCCTTTATGTCTGATGGGTTTATTTCTATTGTTGATGATACCACTCTGCAGCCTATTAAGATTTTACGGGACACTGGAGCTTCTCAGTCTTTATTGTTAGAAGGTGTGTTGCCTTTGTCCGAGAAGACTTCTGTTGGTGCCTCCGTTTTGTTACAAGGTGTAGAGTTAGGTTGTATAGATGTTCCTCTCCATCGTATTTATCTGAAGTCAGATTTGATAACTGGACCAGTTATTGTAGGTGTTCGTCCTAATCTCCCTGTAGAGGGTATTACATTATTGCTAGGAAATGATCTAGCTAGGAACAAAGTGGTTGCTGAACCAATTGTTACCAGTGAACCAGTGGTGGATGTTAAATCACCTGAAGATGATGCTGAATTGTATCCAGCTTGTGTTGTAACTAGGGCGATGGCTAGAAAACAACAAGATGAGGATTTGCAAGAAAACCAGTTTGATTACATGGACCTTTCTGACACTTTCCTAGCCGACATTGAAGGTCCTGGTAGCTCAGAAAAGGCCATAATAAGACCACCTAATGTTAACAGGAATGTTATTATGCCATGGCCAGATGTAAACAGCCATTCATTAGACAGAAAGAATTTATTCGAAGAACAAAATAAAGACCCTGAGGTTCTTCAGCTCCGCAAGAGGGCTCAATCACAGGAGGAAGCAGACAAAGTGGCCGAATGCTATTACCATCAGGACGGCATTTTAATGAGGAAGTGGAGGCCTCCTGATGCTACCCTAGAGGAGGAATGGAGAGTGGTATACCAAGTGGTGGTGCCTAAAGTTTATAGGCAAGAAATTATTGGTCTTGCCCATGACACCCCCTTGGCTGGACACTTAGGTATAAGGAAGACTTGCCTTAAGATCTTGCAGCATTTCTACTGGCCCAGACTTCGAAATGATGTCGCAGAATACTGCAAATCATGCCATATATGCCAGATTGTTGGTAAGCCTAACCAGAAAATACCACCAGCACCACTTCTGCCTATTCCAGCCTTTGACGAACCTTTCAGCAGAGTTCTAATTGACTGCGTTGGACCTTTACCAAAGACCAAAACTGGAAATGCGTATTTATTGACAATCATGTGTACATCCACTCGCTTTCCTGAGGCTATTCCGCTAAGAAATATCAAGACACCTACTATTGTCAAAGCTCTTATCAAATTTTTCACATTAGTAGGACTTCCTAAGTCTATACAGTCCGACCAGGGATCAAATTTCATGTCAGGTCTATTTCAGCAAGTCGTGTACCAGTTAGGGATTGCTCAGTATAGATCAAGTGCGTACCATCCAGAATCTCAAGGTGCCTTAGAACGTTTTCATCAAACATTGAAGAACATGATTAGAGCTTTTTGTCTTCAATTTGACAGAGACTGGGATGATGGAGTTCACTTTCTACTTTTTGCAGTCCGAGAGGCTGTTCAAGAATCCCTTGGATTTAGTCCCTTTGAGTTGGTATTTGGCCATACTGTAAGGGGACCGTTAAAATTGATTAAGGAAAAGTGGCTCACTGAACATAATGACTTGAATCTTTTAGACTATGTATCTAGATTTAAAGAAAAATTGTACACTGCTTGTCAAATTGCTCAGAAAAACTTAAAAAATGTACAGAACAAGATGAAAATATGGTATGATAAAGATGCCAGGGATAGAGTTTTTGAGCCTGGTGATAAGGTACTTGTATTTTTGCCAGTCCCTGGACATCCTTTACAGACTAAATATTGTGGTCCTTATACAATAGAGAGTAAAATCAATGATTTGAATCATATTGTAAAAACTCCAGGTCGGCGTAAACAAAACAGAGTGTGTCATATTAATATGTTAAAACCATATTTTGAGCGTACTAATGAATGTGAGAGTAAACCAGTTGCCACTTTAGGCATGGTTAAATTTGAGAACAATCATGACAAACCAGATGTAATTGAACCACCTTTTAGTTCTAAAACTTTGGAAGAGACAGTTAGATTGAAAAATTCAGAAATTTTGTCAAATTTAGACTCAAAACTTGCACATCTGTCTTTTGATCGTAGAGAAGAAATAAAAACTTTGGTATTTTCTTTTAAAAATCTTTTTCCAGATGTGCCAAACAAAACCACTGCTGTTTGTCATGATGTTGATGTAGGAGATGCTTCTCCCATTAAGCAACATCCTTACCGGCTCAATCCACTCAAACTTGAAGTTATGAGAAAAGAAATTAAATATATGCTTGACAATGATATTATTGAGCCGAGTAACAGTGAATGGAGCTCTCCTTGTCTCCTTGTGCCAAAACCAGATAAAACCTTTCGTTTCGTGACTGATTTCAGAAAAGTAAATTCAGTCTCAAAATCTGATTCCTATCCGATTCCAAGGATAGACGATTGTATTGACAACATTGGTCAAGCAAAATTTGTGAGCAAATTTGATTTGTTGAAAGGTTATTGGCAAGTTCCACTGACACAGAGAGCTCGTGAAATATCAGCTTTTGTTACACCAGATGGCTTATTTCAATATACTGTAATGCCGTTTGGCATGAAAAGTGCGCCAGCTACATTTCAAAGAATGATCAATAATGTTATAAAAGATTTAAGCTGTTGTTATGCTTATATTGATGATCTAATTGTATGTAGTGATAGCTGGGCACAGCATTTAACACATTTGTATGATACTTTTGATAGATTGTCACAATCAAATTTGACTGTTAATCTTGGTAAAAGTGAATTTTGTCAGGCCACTGTTGATTATTTAGGGCATACAGTTGGCCAAGGTCAAGTGAAACCTATTATGGCTAAAGTGGAAGCCATTTCCAAATTTCCTCCTCCTACAAATAGAAAACAACTGATGAGATATTTAGGCATGATTGGATTTTACAGAAAATTTTGTTCAAATTTTGCTACTGTGGTTCAACCATTGACTCATCTTTTACGAAAAGATTCTAAATTCATCTGGAGTGAAAATTGTCAAAACGCTTTTGAAAATAGCAAATCACTTTTAATTAATAGTCCAGTTCTGATTACTCCAGACTTTGAAAAACAATTTAAACTTGCCGTTGATGCAAGCGATGTAGGAATTGGAGCTGTTTTATATCAAGAGACAGATGATAATGTTGAGAAACCTATATCATATTTTTCTAAGAAATTAGATAAACATCAGAAAAATTATTCGACTATTGAAAAAGAGTGTTTTGCAATGTTGTCAGCACTTCAACATTTTGATGTATATTTGAATCCCACTGTATATCCTATTCTTGTTTGTACTGATCATAATCCTCTCACCTTCATACATAAAATGAGAAACAAGAATCAGAGGTTGACTGGGTGGAGTTTATTGTTACAGGAATATGATGTAATTGTAAAACATATTAAGGGTAAAGATAATGTAATAGCAGATGCTTTATCTAGAGCTTATTAAAACACTTTGTATATACTATGTATTTTTGTTCATATTATTCATGATAAGTTTTTGTTACACTAAAACTTCTTTTAAGGGGGGAGGTGTTATGATATTGTAATTATTGTATTTATTTATGTTGGCCTAATTTGTGTTGTATGGCCTGATACATTGAAGTTGTTTACAGAATAATCTTAGAACTGTGCAGTTTAGAAATCACTGGAACAATTACAGAATGATTGGAACTTTCCAGAATGATCCTAATAAAAGATGCGTTATATAAACTTCTACATTTTACTAGAAACTTCCATTGTAACTTTCTAGGATGTTCCAGTATAGATTGTTCTAGAAGTTTCCTTGACAATTATATATGTAGGACTCGGAACCCCGATGGTACTCCGAACCGCGATGGTCACGCTGAAGTGCGATGGTGTACGCTGAAGAGCGTTGGTTAACACGCTGAAGTGCGATGGTAACATTGTGACGTTAACTTGTTAATATCTACGCTGAAGTGCGATGATGGTTACGCTGAAGTGCGATGGCGGCTCTGTCAGAGATGGTCTAACTATAAAGTTGACTTTAATGAAACTGTGTGATGGTTTATTCCAGCTAAATGCGATGGTCTGAAGTAAGAACTCTATTGAATGAGGTGTGGTGTAGTGGTTAGCGTTCTAGCTTCGCATTTGGGAGATCGGTTTCAATTTTTAGTCAGGTCTAATAAAAAATACATACAATTCTAATTTGCTAATCATCCGCTTAGCACGAGAAGTATGGAGTCAGAAAAAATGGGTTAGATGGCATTAATTTAGTATACGCGATTCGAGTTGGAGGAAATGTCAAGTGCGCCAAAAAAAAAAAGGTTCAGCGTGTCGGTCTATATAGAGCTACGCAGGGTCCATCTTATTTTATCAAATATAACTTGTTCTCGTCATATCATAGCCGAGAAATTGCTCATAAGACACTCATTCATCCATTTATATAATATCGTAACAGTTTTTGACAAATGAAAGCCATCAAGTACATGTATATATGCTTGACTTATAGCGAAACGTGACGCGAGTTCTGTGAAAACTTTAGAATAAGCTGATTTTCCGCTATTCCGCAGACTAACCTGTTGCAGAAGATTTATACTGTAAGAACAATACAATTAGACTTATATGTAGTGCGAGTTTTCTTACAAAGCAGAATTCATCTCAATAATAAAGTAAAATTATATCGACTCGATAAATATGATTGCTTTTAATAAATTTTATTCTATTTAAAAAAAAAATCACATATAATTTAGTGAAACATACTTGAACCAAAGACCCAGACATTTTATTGGTCGTACAAAATGTGTGCGGCATAACACCGAACGCTAGATAACCAATCTGCAGACCAAGATCATCTTTTAGCCGATTTGTTCCTTATGATTTGTAGCATGACTTAGTTATAAATTATTTTGTAACCTCAACCTCTAATGCTCAAAACTGTTCTGGACTTGAATTGTTCGTTACTTTGTTTTTTTTTTTTTTTGTTTTTTTTTTTATTCCTTTGTTCGCAATAAATCTTAATCTAAATAATCTTATCCACCTGCCTGCAAATCCGTGTTGTTTAGAAAACGTCAAAACAACTAAAAGTCCTGCTAAACCATCGCACTTCAGCGAAAGGACCATCGCACTTCGGCGTAGACCATCGCACTTCAGCGTGACCATCGCACTTCAGCGTCCCCATCGCACCTCCGAGTCCTACATATATATACAGACACTAAAGTTAAACACTCACTCTTGGACTTGGACTTAGACATCGATAGACATTAATATTCATAGCATTTGGATTGACACTTTTATTCTACAAACAACATCATACTGGATTGTGACCGTAATATTCAGATTGGATTCCGAAAGATATCCGGATACAGATAAAGATAAAAGATTGGACTCATATTTTGACAGTTAAGTTGACAGTAATATTTGTGTAATACTTCTTGTAAACTTTTGTATAATAAATATTGTTAAATTTTACTATTGATTTGTGTCTTTTGTTGGCTACAATTTAAAGGCGATTTCTGGCCGTAACAGTATCCATTCTTCGTTTAACCGCCTAAATCACCAGCCGATATCTGTTTCCGGTATTTGGTACCCTGGTATATTTTTTTAACGCGAGGTGTTCTAAATTTCGAGCGATTTGAACACTGATTGAACATGTAATGTTAATAAACAAAACGGATCATGAAATAAGATAAACATCGACATATTTTTCTTACGATAATATCATAACAGGCCTCATGCATAATTATGCCACTTATAAGTAATACTAGTAATAATAATAAAAAAAAGTTCATAAACTATACATAATTATATGCCAGCTTGGAAGTTTAATATTTCACAATTACTAAAATATTAGTCAAAAATTCACAAGATCATCATCCTGCGTATACATTCATATTTTTTTTAAATTAATTTCTTTGTAAAATTGCCAATAATTAGAAGGATAGAAAATCGGATAAAGAACTATCTTCGTTTTGAGATCAGAATTGAACACCGGCTCCTGGGTACAAAAATTTCAGCAAAAAATAAAAACCTTTATTTTTTCATTACAAGTTTTATTTATTACACTATTAGTTATTACTTTATGATATGGTACAAAAATCAACCCAAAAAATTGATTCAGTTTGGCCTCAGATGACTTTTAAAATGTTTATATCATTGAAAAAGCTCCAAATTATCTCCCTTTGGTGCAAAAATGCCATTTTTTTTTTTTGGCATTAAATTTGAAATATCTTTTTTAACTCATCAGTGACCTATATTTTTTATTATTGTTTTCAAATAAGCTGTACATAAACTAAATAATTGTAAAATTTAAGCTATTTCTGTAATTAGGTTATTTTTTTATTTCGATATTACATCTATTTCTCCTATTAGTTCAACAGAAAAAAAGGACATTAACAAAAATGTATGATTTTTCCAGAGGCAGATTGTGAGCTTAAATGAACGGTGACCCCATCTTTTTATTTCATTTTTCTTTTAGGTATATGATAAAGTTCATTTATAAAAAAATATAGCGAAATCCTATATTAGAAAAAAAAAATTGATTTATACCCAGGAGCCCCTTAAATGTTGTTATCAACAACATTTTTTGCCAAATCACTTACAACAAACCAGTCTAATAAAAGGATTCCGATTTCTTTGGATCTTTCTTATAAATTGGTGCACAATTGCTTTTTCGGGTACGCTTTTTTTGAAGACCGATGACAGTTTGGGTTAAACCTTTTGGCCTTCCACGATTCTTCATATCTGGCATGGTGGAAGTAATATATGCGAAACACGCGATCAATAACAACTAGAATCCAGTAGATGTTCTTCTTGTTGAGTGGTATCTCGTTCTTCTTGCGAAACTAGTTTTCGTGAATTTTTGAATATATGAACATTATTAGTATCATTTTCTTTATTATCTGTTACATTTAAATCATCATTGATGTCTTCAATATCCTCATAAACATGCACGTCTGTTTGTTCATGTTCATTGCCACTTGAACTTGTACTTTCCATAGAATCAGATTCTAGAACTTCAAGAACCATACACTTCTTCCCATGACTCCAAAAAATTGTAATGCTCTGAGTAACATCTAATTTCTGTTGATATTCGCCCACCAGTAGCTTTGGATGCAAGACTAGCCATTTGTTGTAACAGAATTTGTGTCTCCCTGTATTTTGTGCTTTGAGAAATTTTCCTCACTCTTTTTGGTGTACATATGATGGAACACACTGATAACTGGGTTTCTGATATATCATCAAATAATCTATAAGATGTCCTGACTGTGTTAATCTTCCAACGATCTGACACTGCTTCAGCAACAAACAAATGTTCGTGATTAACTTCTCTTAGTTTGAGTTATATGCCTACACAGGAGAAGCATACTTTGATGAAACATACAAGAGCAACTTTTTGAATCGACTCTTATTTGGCAAAACTTTTAGGAATTTTGGTTCTCAATGCTCTTCAACTTCGTACTTTATTTGGTCTTTTTAACTTTTTGCATTTGAGCGTCACTGGTGAGTCTTTTATAGACGAAACGCGCGTCTGGCGTATATACTAAATTTAGTCCTGGTATCTATGATGAGTTTATTTACAACCACTGGGTCGATGCCACTGCTGGTGAAGATTTATTTCCCAGAGAGTATCACAAGCCCAGTATTCAGCACTTTTTGTGCTAACTTGAATTGTCATTGATATGGTTATATTTATATATTTACTGATTACAAATTTTTGATTTTTTTGAATTACTAAGGCTTTTCTACCTCAGACATAGATCACCTTAGCTGTATTTGGAAAAAACTTTTAGGAAATTTGGTTCTCAATGCTCTTCAACTTCGTACTTTATTTGGATTTTTTAACTTTTTTGGATTCGAGCGTCACTGATGAGTCTTTTGTAGACGAAACGCGTGTCAGGCGTATATACTAAATTTAGTCCTGGTATCTATGATGAGTTTCTTTTGCCTTGGCTTGTTGTAGCTGTCCATATAATTTCTCTATCATCACTCTCTTTCTGCTCCAGTTTTCCTTCAGACCTAAGTGAAAACTGTTTCAGGATGTATGCCCAAGCAGATGGTGTCACCAACTCTTGATATTTATATTTAGGTGAATCATTCAACAGTGGCGGATCCAGAACTTTTCCTAAGGGGGGGGGGGGGCCGCTGACTGACATAAGGGGGCCCCGCTCCAGTCATGCTTCAATGATTCCCTATATAATCAACCAAATTTTTCCCACAAAAGGGGGGCCCGGCCCCCCCAGGCCCCCCCCCCCTGGATCCGCCTATGTTCAAGAATGCTGAAACTGTACTCACCCATATCCTGCCCATATTCAGTTCATTTTGTTTGTAATATTTTTCAAATTACATAAAATTTGCCCCAAGTCATATACAGGTACATGCTAGATTTTTTTCTGAAGGAGAGTTGTATTTTGATTTTTAAAATATATTTAATTTTATAGTTAAAAGTTTTAAGTTTATATGCGTAACAGTAACAAAAGTTTTTAAATATATTAAAATTTTGATATTTAATTATTATTCTTACATTTTAATTCCAGTGTGATATAATTTAATTAAAGCCGGCTAAATAGCAAATTTGCTATTTTGCCGGTGCCGGTCAAATAGCCACTGCCATATCTTTATTACCAAATAAAAATTGAGAAAGGAAATGGGGAATGTGTCAAAGCGACAACAACCCGACCATAGAGCAGACAACAGCCGAAGGCCACCAATGGGTCTTCAATGTAGCGAGAAACTCCCGCACCCGGAGGCTTTCTTCAGCTGGCCCCTTAAAAAATATGTATTCAATTTCAGTGATAATGGACGTCATACTAAACTCCGAATTATACACAAGATACTAAAATTAAAAATCATACAAGACTAACAAAGGCCAGAGGCTCCTGACTTGGGACAGGCGCAAAATTGCGGCGGGGTTAAACATGTTTAAGAGACCCCCCATCCCCTATACCTCTAGCCAATGTAGAAAAGTAAACGCATAACAATACGCACATTAAAATTCAGTTCAAGAGAAGTCCGAGTCATATGTCAGAAGATGTAACAAAAGAAAATAAACAAAATGACAATAATACATAAATAACAACAGACTTTTAGAAGTTAACTGACATGCCAGCTCCAGACCTCAATTAAACTGATTGAAAGATTCTGTTCATCAAATGAATATTAGGCACGATCCCTCCCGTTATGGGTTTAGTATCATACTATCATAAAATATATGAGAAGAACATAGCCCGTGTCATGCCGACAACCGTTTTTTTTTTTTTTTTAAATAAATGTGTTTAGTTCCGATGCAAAGACCCTATAAGTGAATCAATATTAAAACCAAAAAATACGATATCTTTAATGACCGGACAACAGTATCGTAACTATATCCCTTCTTAATAATTCTGTTTAAAGGTTTTGTAAGCTTTTTAGGTGAATACTGACATTTTTGTGCTTTGTAAAGAATATTACCATAAAAGATTTGATGTGAAATACCTGAACGTATAAGATGTCTGCATGTTGATTTATATTTACGAATTATTTCCTTATACCGATGATAAAATTTAGTATATGTTTTGAGTAGTTTGTGATATCGAGAACCCTGGTGTAATAATTTTTCAGTAATTCATAAATTTCTCTCGCTAAAATCTAATACGTTGTTACATACACGAGCGAATCGTACAAGTTGAGATAACACCATATGATGGTGACAGTAAAGTCTATATAAACTATAGGTATACAATTATATCAACATCAATAATACATATAATACATACATAAACACAGACTATGTGACAGCAGAAGGTGTTGTAATAATAAACAAACATTATTTTAACATTTCAGATCTAAGCTTAAAAGATCTAAATATAAATTTACCTAAATTACACAACTCTTTTACATTGTTAGTACTCATCAGTTTAATAAATTTGTACATCGACGGTTTTTTCCAATAAAATGGCTTAATATAAATTGTTCTAAAACCTTGAAAACGTGGACATTTGAGGATGAAATTCATCCTCTATATCATTTTTACAAAAAGTACATGTTCTATTATTTCTTGTTATACCATAAAATATTCCATTTTCTATTAATAAGTCGTGCTTTTCTCAGACTATGACGTCTTTAATTTACATTGTGTCCTTTGTCTTATCACAGTTGTTCTGTGTCTTTTGTGTTATGTGTCGGTTAAAAGCTCATTAGAGCTTACGTCTTGCCCTTGTTTGTATACTATGCCGACTCTGAGTAAAGCTAATTTATTATTTAAGTGTGCGCTTTGTCCAAGGCTCTTAAGAGATTTCCAACTGAACGTTACAATGTTCTGTTACATCATGTTATATGTTAGGGGATGAATCTACTAAGCGCTTTAATATAAACATGCCTTGTCAGATTTGTTACGTGCCTGTCTGTTGTTCATGGTTCTCGAGTCGTTGGATTTCTTTGTTTTCTGTGTAATTTCACATTTTAACAGCTAACAGTATAGGTTATGCGCTTTGTCGATGGCCGTACGATGGCCTATAATTTTTCCCATTCTAGTCGTCAGTGGCGTATAGTTAACAACCATACTATTAGTTTTTATTTGTATATCAATCAGGAACATAGGTGTTAGATATAATGTTCCCAGACCAATCAATTACTTATTAAAGCAGTTTTGCTGGGATGAATTTAGGATGAATCGATGGAAGGTCAGGAGTAAATTATATTAGAAAATGAATCTATAAAGGCAACAGTAGTATACCGCTGTTCGAAAGTCAGATATTAGAATGAGTGAATATTACAGCTCTGGTGATACGAGGACATGCCAGAGAAGTGAAAAGATCCATTTATCATCTAATTATTTATACACTATTTTGAAGAAATAAATAGGAAGAACATATGACAAGTTTATATTAAGCATTGTATTTTTGTATCGTTTTAATTTTGTTTTCTCTGTCAGAATGAAGTTATACAGAATGGTGTTGTGTATTGTATTGTTGATCCAAACAGGAGAATGCCATTTATTGTATCCCGACTATTACAGCTTTCATCCACAAGCTACGTGTCCTGTAAATACTGATAGTTTCACCAAAAATATTGTTATATTATGTATGTATATTCATTTTTGTATTAACTGTTATATTTTTAAAATGTTTAACTATTTATGGAAACATAATTCCAGAAGTAATTTACGTTTAATATAAAGTACATTTGTTGAATTTTGTTGGAAAAAAAGGAGCTAATATTCTAATCAAGAGTGCACACGCTTAAATGTGTCGCCTGTTTAACTGACCAGTGGCGGATCCAAGGGGTTGGGGGGGGGGGGGGGACGATCAATGCATTTGAATGGGAACATGTGGGTTATGAACCCCCTTTTTAAAATGGCTGGATCTGCCCCTTGACAATTGATGTTATGTTGGAAGTCTTAAAGATAAAGGTTTTACTAAACGCATTACAGACACTTAACATTTATAACCAGATGCTCCGCAGGGCGCAGCTTTATACGGCCACAGAGGTTGAAATCTGAACAGTTTGGGCAAGTATGGACACAAAATTCAAGCTTGATACAGCTCTGAATTTGGATTGTGATTAAATAGTTGACACAGCAAAGGTTTCTGACACCTGTTGAATATAAATCTCCTCAAAAAAAATATTTGATGAAAAATTCTTCTTAATTTCTGAAATCTGAAATGAGAAAATGTTTGCCCCCACCCCTCCCCATTTTTTATTTACCTCCGCCAATCCCCTATTCCAAAAAATAATCTCAATTCAAATTTCTAATTAAGATGGCAACAATAACTATTCATTTAAATATATCATAAAGTATTAAAATATAAAATAACTTAGTCATGGTTAAAATTAATATTAATTAACAGTAAAGTCTGTAAATACAGCTACACATCTCAAGACTTCCTTTCACATAATTTTCAAGCAGTGTAAGGGAGGTAATCAAACATATATATAACAGTGTTCTTTAAATTTTAATTTGAATTGGATTACCTACCTTGCACTACTTTTAAATTGTATAAATTGTCCAGTAACCAGAAAAACCCTTGTTTCCCCCCCTTTTTCCCCCTAATTGCTTATTGATTTGTTCCATTACCCCCTATTACCATCCTTTGTAGTATGGAAACTTGTGGTATAATTTCAGAGAGATTTATACACCTAAACACAAGTTATTGACTAAAAACTACAAAAATGCTTATTTGGGCCCCTTTTTGGCCCCTCACTTATTGAAACCCCCCTTGGAGCAAGAACCCAAAACTCAATTTCAGCCTTTTCTTTGTAGTAAAAACCTTGTAGTGTAATTTCAGTGAGATCCATACACTTAAACACTAAGTTATTGTCTGTTAACTAGAAAAAATGCTTCTTTTTTACCCTTTTTTTTTTTAATAAATCTCAACCTGCTACTTAATAGTATGAATATTATGGTACAATTTCAGAGTAATAGAAATACTAAAACACACAACTTATTGTCCTGAAACTAGATAAATGTATGTTTTGGGTCCCTTTGGGCCCCTAATTCATAAACCGATGGGACCATGACCCTCAAAATCAATCCCAACCTTCCTTTTGTGATTATAAACAGTGTGTTAAAATTTTATTGATTTCTATTTACTTATACTAAAGTAATTATCCAGAAACTATCCGTCTTCGGATGCCGCTGACGGCGACGACAACATGATACCAAATATATGACGACCGCAAAAATTTTTGTTGTATTAAAATCAGTAACAATGAGTTCAAGGTCAGATAAATTGAGTCAGACAAACATATACACCTTACAATTTTTGATACACCAAATATAGTATACATATTGCTTAAAGCATTGAAAAACAGACACACAAAAAAAAAACCTCAACATTGACCCATGAACTATGAAAATGAGGTCAAGGTCAGACGAAGCCTGCCGAACTGAAATTTACCCATTACAATCATTTCATATATCAAATATAGTTTACCTTCTGCTTATAGTATTTGAGAAATGGACCTAACTATGTATTAACTCTTACCTTGATCACTGATCCATTGAATGAGGTCGAGATCAGGCTAACTGTCTGTCTGACAGACAAATCTGTTTTTCAATCTCTGCTGTAACTTTGACCTTTGGACCCATAGACATCAAAATTAATCATGGAGGTTTTCCTCTCATGTGTCCATTCCTCCTGTAAGATCGAATATACAAACAACAACAACAACAAAAATCAAATACAACATTTCCCCAATTTTCAGTTTATAAAATCTGTAACCATGATTTTTGGTCTACTGACCTAAATAAATAAGTGAGGTTTTCCTAGAAGCATAGTCAAGATAATTTCGGTGAAGGTTTAAATCATGGCTCATTGGCCTTCATCCAACATTTTTTGCCAAATTTTAGTCTATGAATTGGGACTGTGACTTTTACCCTTTTGACATACAGATCATAAGGCTTCTTTACCATCCTATAAGGCATAATGAAACCAAGCATAAAAAAGATTTGAGTTTTGGCTCAAACAATACTTTCTGAAATTGAAACTTTTTACCATCTTTCAGTCTATTTATGGCACTGAGACATTAACTATTTACCTGGTCATCAAACAAATAAAAACTGGTCTTGCAATATCAAAATGCCATTTTTTAAAAAGCTTGGTGAAGGTTGGCTTTAAAAATATCAGAATCAACACAGGCACTTGTCTCAGAATTTTTGTCCCTATATAACTTTAACAATATAACACATATTAAAGGGGCACTAGCTACGAGATATATGAAAAACCTAATATATTATTTTCTTTGGCTCAATCAGTAATGAAATACAAATAGTGAAATAATAATTCCTTTTAAGTAGACAATAACGTTCAATTTTGTCGAAATAAGCAAAAAAACATTGATAATGAATCATATTCACTTGCAAGTGAATAATTCGACCTCCTTGTATTCGTATTCATGCGAACTTTAATTTAACCCCTTAGCTTGAGATAGATAACACGTGAATTGTATGTGTAAAGTTATTTTTTAAAGGAAGAGAATGTCAACATTGAAAGTGGAACAAAGGTAAATCATTTGATTGACTGATTCGATCCACAAATAAACATTCTAATACAGGTAAAAACGATGATAAACATTTATTTTTTATCTGTAATTTGAAAATAAATAGACCTAGAATAATTCAACAGCACGTGTTTGCTTAATCTATTTATATCTATATGTATAGCTTGTATGGTCATCGGATGACTATAAAGGACAACTCGATAAATAATTAGTTGGCGTCTAGACTCAAATACACACGAAAGGAAGCTACGTATTTTCATGCCTGTGCCTTGTTTATTGTTTTATTTAAACTTTTAATAGTTTGGGAAAATGTTTTACATTGTTATAAATCAAATATGAGAATTTGCTTAGAATCGGTGAACATGAATTTGACAGCTAGTGCCCCTTTACCGATTCTAATCAAATTCTAGGTTTTTCATAGATAGATAGATAATTTTATTAACCAATCATGGTGCCCAAAATTTGAGCTATACAATCAAATGAATTACAAAATAAAGCACAGAAAATGATATATCTCGTAGCTAGTGCCCCTTTAAGGTATAAAGGAATTTTTTTCTTCTGAAACAAGTGCCTGTGGAATACACATGAGAATCAATTTTTTTGAAAAAAAATCTATTTTCAAGTTCATATAACATATACATAGACTACGAACATACCCTGATGTCACCAGTTGATGTGTCAAAACTTATATGTTAGGTTTGGAAAGATTGAGTGATCACAAAACTGATTGACCCGCCACATTCTGTATGTGGTAATCCCAGTTATTCAGTGGTTGTTGTAGTATAACCAGCTGTTGGTTTTATCTTTTGTTTCACATTTTGTCATCTTGTAGCTATGTGAGGCTTTCAATCAGAGATGATGCTTTCGTTTTTATTGTTGAAGGCCCCAAGATGACCTGTAACTGTTAACAACTTTATCCTTACATCTTGAGATACTTGTCCTATCTGGCAATGATAACATAGCTCTCCATTTTCATTTTTATCATGTGTACTTTTGGTGGCCTTTGACTGTTTCTGATCTTTGGTTGGATTGTTGTCTCTTTGACACATACCCCATTTCCATTCTCAATTTTATTTGCTCATTTTTGACAGAAATTATGATTGGACTGTTAAATAACTATAGACATTTGTATTTCAGCTCTGTGTGTAACAGCAGGATATGTAATGAATACTGCTATAGCTACTTCTATATGGAAGAAATGTTTAGACATACCAACACTTGGTGCCTGCAACAGTGAACCAGACTGTGCTAGCGATGGAACCAGGTGTGTTCCAAAAGACTCTCTGTAATATTCATGTTCTTCCTCTTGGACATTTTGTCAAATTATTTGTATTATATACCTCAATTACTTAAAAGAATTTCTATGGCTAGGCATGGAAGCCTAACATATTTAATAGGGCAATATAAATTGATAGAATAATTCAATGAACTTATTTCTTTTTTTTTTATAACATTGTTTTTTACTTAATAGTACCTTATACTTATAGTATGGTTGGAAATTCTTTATAACGTATGCAGTCTGTTTTATTTTTCAATTTAAATTTATAAATACTTAAGGACATAGTTGTTGTTTTATTTTTCAATTAAAAAGATATAGAAAGATGTGGTATGAGTGCCAATGAGACAACTCTCCATCCAAGTCACAATTTATAAGAGTAAAGCATTATAGGTCAAGGTATGGTCTTCAACACTGAGCCTAGGCTCACACTGAACAGCAAGCTATAAAGGGCCCCAAATATGTGTAAAACCATTCAAACCTGAAAAGCTGATTAATACTTAGGGACATTGTTGTTAGTGGGTACAGGAATCAACAACTTGTTACGCATCTCAATTTTGGAAGTTCCTCTTTTTATATATAAAATAACAACTACAGAATGATAAAATATCACAGATTTTATTATTTTCCCACACACAAACTGTTTTGTTGTTCTGATGTTAATCCAAACAAATCTTACAGCTAAAGATACATACAACATATAACCAATCACTGAAAATAATAACACATGTATTTCTTTTTTTCTAAGTCAAACAAAATTCATTTTTTTTGTTGTTCTTGAAATAGAATCAGGAGGAAAATTTATAAAAATACAGAGATTTGTTTTAATTGCCAACGAGACTACTATCCACCAGAGCTTAAATGAAATTTTGACTGGTTATACTGAACATCTTACCACCTTTGCTCATAATTTGAAAAGTTTGAAATTTAAATTTCTGTAAAAATAAAAAAAACATTTGTAAAGGAAATCAGAAACAGATGAACAATTTCTTTTTAAGTAGATTATTGTTTGTTTTCTCAATCTAGAAGTAAACATTTGGTCCTATTCATCCAATCATAAAGATGGTTATTATTGTTATATTTTGTTTATTTTACACATTTACAGGTCTTTTCCTTCCCATTTTTCGCAAACGTTAGTAGAAACTTTGTATCATAGAAAATCAAAAAATTTTTCACAAGTTTAAAAAAAAATAAAAATATCCATTACAAGTAGTTAAAGGGGCATTAGCTGTGAAATTCATGTTCCCGTACTGAATCTAATTGTCATATTTAAATCTTAACATACTAAAACATATATATCCAAAATACATACAGTCTAAATGAAGATATTTACAATGCATGGTCTCATCAGAAAGTGTAATTTAGAAGAAGCCCCATTATCCATACGAAGACTGTTCATGGTCTGCTCATGTATCCTGATGTAAACATAAATATAAGTATTCAGACAAGCAAGTGCAATCATATGAGAAGGATTTTTCCAGGGATTGATTAAAATATATGTGAATGATTGTTTCACCTGTATACAGAGGCGGATTTAGAGGTGTTTTCTGGGGGCCCAGGCCCCCTCTTTTGTGGTAAAAATTTTGTTGATTATAAAGGGAATCACTGAAGTATGAATGGAGCAGGCCACCACTTATGGAAATTTCTGGATCCGCCACTGGTATAAGAAGAAATTTTGTGTGTGTAGAATCAGTCAACATGGTTCTACTCAGCATCTGCCTTGTTTCACTTTTCATTTTGTTTTTTAATACTTGCTGGCTTAGCACATACATACTTCATCAGGGGGGAATCTCCAGCTTATGGTTATTTTAGTATAAATCTTATGCCCCTGCCCCTTTAACACAATACATTTCTTTTAAAAAATCTATAAAAGATGGTCTAAAATATACTTGTGATATGACAATTCCAAAGTATGATCTATGTATGGAATAATCTATGTATGGAATATTTCTGATATATAAGATATTTGTGTCAACACAAACTATCATATGAAACTCATGTAGAAGTACAATAAATATAAATATTAAATTCATAAATCATGCTTTACAAAAATGAAATCTATCAACAAGTTTCATAAAAATATTAGTATCTAATTCAAATATCAAGTCATTAAACTAACTAGTTTTTTTTACATCAAGGTTTTTATACAATTATGAGGATAAGTATGAACTTCTGCAATTAGGTTTATTCTACAATCTTTCAAAGTGTTAATTAATCATAAGAAGAATTACATAACTGAAAATCTACCAGAGTAAATTAAAATATTGTTTCAGATATGTACCGGGGTACAATAAGTTAGACAAAGATATCTGTCATATTTCATTATAATCTATTAAATAATTCTATCCACAATAAAATTTTCTTGGCATTTATCAAATAATTAAGGTCAAAGAGATGCTTGCAAGTTTCTGTTGCATAAAGATAATCTCAATAATAAACTATCAGATCATCCAAGTCTATAATTAGAAAGGTCTGTATGATGTTGGATATTTAACCAACATCCAGTTTGAAGCATAATTCTCACAGTGGGTCCAGCCCAGTTTCTTGTACATCTGTAAATACACAAAAACAAAATGAGAAAATAAAACCACAGAATTCCAAATATTTAATTCTTTAAAGTTCAAGAGCCAATCTGCCTAAGGCAGTGGTAAAAACTTCAGAAAACAAAAACAATTTTATATTGATTTCAGTTATAAATGTGTAATGGTGCACGAGTATTATACTATTTTCCTATTTTTTTTATCTGTATCTTGTGTAGATTTCCACTCTGATTCACAAGAGACCTACTTACCTCGATGCATTTTTTATCTATATCTGGTGTAGATTTATCCTCTGATTCACAAGAGACCTACTTACCTCGATGCTTTTTTTGTCCATATCTGGTGTAGATTTATCCTCCGATTCACAAGAGACCTACTTACCTCGATGCATTTTTTGTCCAAACCTGGTGTAGATTTATCCTCTGATTCACAAGAGACCTACTTACCTCGATGCTTTTTTTGTCCATATCTGGTGTAGATTTATCCTCTGATTCACAAGAGACCTACTTACCTCGATGCATTCTTTATCTATATCTGGTGTAGATTTATCCTCTGATTCACAAGAGACCTACTTACCTCGATGCTTTTTTTGTCCATATCTGGTGTAGATTTATCCTCTGATTCACAAGAGACCTACTTACCTCGATGCTTTTTTTGTCCATATCTGGTGTAGATTTATCCTCTGATTCACAAGAGACCTACTTACCTCGATGCATTCTTTATCTATATCTGGTGTAGATTTATCCTCTGATTCACAAGAGACCTACTTACCTCGATGCTTTTTTTGTCCATATCTGGTGTAGATTTATCCTCTGATTCACAAGAGACCTACTTACCTCGATGCATTCTTTATCTATATCTGGTGTAGATTTATCCTCTGATTCACAAGAGACCTACTTACCTCGATGCTTTTTTTGTCCATATCTGGTGTAGATTTATCCTCTGATTCACAAGAGACCTACTTACCTCGATGCATTTTTTGTCCAAATCTGGTGTAGATTTATCCTCCGATTCACAAGAGACCTACTTACCTCGATGCATTTTTTGTCCAAATCTGGTGTAGAGTTATCCTCCGATTCACAAGAGACCTACTTACCTCGATGCTTTTTTGGTCCATATCTGGTGTAGATTTATCCTCTGATTCACAAGAGACCTACTTACCTCGATGCATTTTTTGTCCAAATCTGGTGTAGAGTTATCCTCCGATTCACAAGAGACCTACTTACCTCCATGCTTTTTTTGTCCATATCTGGTGTAGATTTATCCTCTGATTCACAAGAGACCTACTTACCTCGATGCATTTTTTGTCCATATCTGGTGTAGATTTATCCTCTGATTCACAAGAGACCTACTTACCTCCATGCTTTTTTTGTCCATATCTGGTGTAGATTTATCCTCTGATTCACAAGAGACCTACTTACCTCGATGCATTTTTTGTCCATATCTGGTGTAGATTTATCCTCTGATTCACAAGAGACCTACTTACCTCGATGCTTTTTTTGTCCATATCTGGTGTAGATTTATCCTCTGATTCACAAGAGACCTACTTACCTCCATGCATTTTTTGTCCATATCTGGTGTAGATTTATCCTCTGATTCACAAGAGACCTACTTACCTCCATGCATTTTTTGTCCATATCTGGTGTAGATTTATCCTCTGATTCACAAGAGACCTACTTACCTCCATGCATTTTTTGTCCATATCTGGTGTAGGTTTATCCTCTGATTGTTTCAATAGAAGTTTCAAAGCTCTTCCATACTGTTGGTTAGCCTTAGCATGTAATACTGAAAACTGTGACATCTGAAATAATTAGCAATCATGATATATTACATATGACAAAACAGTGTTAGCAGTATTATTCATTCATAAGAATTTTAGTTTTATGACAACAGCTTTAAGCAAGATCAAGTCAAGCATAAGCAAACATTTATACAAACAAAGCAAGCAAGCCAACCAAACCTTTAAACTACAAGCGTTTGGAAAATAGATCTTAAGTCTATATTTTAAGTCCTACTGTTCTGATCCAAAATTCACAAATATAAATGATTTGATATATAAAAGCAAATATGTTCATTATGTAAAAGGAATCTTGCATGTCTCTCTCTTTCACTTGCATCTAAACTGCATTTAGTATTAAGTTGTTCTCCTGAAAGTTTCACTACCAATACTGTATGTATATTTCTGCTTAATCATTCATTCATATGGGCTTTAATTAAGAACTGTGTGCTGTACCAACCAGAATTATCATTAATATAAATACTTACCTTGTCGTCATTGAGATCTATCCATCTCTGCAATGTTTGGTAGGTTTCATTCAGATCTTGTAAAGTGACCTCTGGCAGTAAAGCTCCCTCTTCTTCCTCCACCTCTCCACCATTCTCCCTCATCAGAATGTCAGCCTCAGCACAAGCAAGCTTCACTAGAGCTTCTATTAACATCTCTTTCTGTTTGTCCATGTCTCTACAGTAAAACAGCTCACATTAAAATACAATATACAAGAAGTCTTACATATATACTGAATCACATTTATCTGCAATCCTTATCATATGGCTATGACTGCACATACTATTATTGACAATGTTAAAATAATGCATTGATGAAACAAATAAAAAGCTTGATATATCTCTTAAGGTAGCACAATACAAAGATTTTTTCACTCCCAATCAGACAACTTTAAACTGATGTAATTCATTTCATCCTTCTTCATATTTTAAAAATAAGGTACCAAAAGAAAGAAGAAAGATTACTCTTTCAAATTGTGATAATTTCATTATGACATAATTATTGCATAATTAATTATTATGTAATTAGTTGCTATATTGTGATGTCCACACTTGGATGAATTTAGCTTCTTTGTTCTTCATAGCATCCCAAAATATTTTATAGATTCTTGTACAACACAGCTTGACCTCTAAAACTGTCAAGCTGTATATTTTTATATTAAGTGCAAAAAGTGTGCTAACAATGCTGTTACACTGTTATAAAATTATGAAAAAGAGCATGCAATTCAATATGTTATTCTTATTAAGTATTAAAAACCTACTCAGTGTGTACTAAACAGCATTATCACATACTGTGTACTATCTAGGATGTGGTTTTGATTGTCAGATATGATTATAATTTAAAGCTGTTTTGGTTTATTTACAGTGTCCCATGAATTTTTTAAAGGTCTGGAGTTTACGCAGTTAAACTGGTTTTTAGTTGTATATGATGAATCTCAACAGTTGGCAATAACTCACTTAGAAGCAAGAAGAGTAAATAATCAATTAAAATTTACAAATTTTATACAGATTTATTTTCTGTGTTGTTTTTTTTTATTATAAAACGGGGAAATTTAAAAAAAAAAATTTTTAAAATGCAAAGAAAAATACTTCAAGGACAATATTTTGTCCATTTGTTACAGATGAGACAATAGTAATTTATTAATGTACAAATCTCTTTCTTTACTAGAATCACTAGAATTTCAAAGAGAGCGAGATAAGTTGAGTCCACAGGTTATGAATAACACTTTTCAACTTTTTTGTGTACACAATGTTTAGTCACTTGATACCTTGTGTATTATCACTCAGTCTCTGAAATTTAATAACTGACTTTAATGATGTTTTAATTTTAAAATAAAATACAACAAACATTGGAGTGCAAGTTTTCTTATTTCAAGGTGTTCATAGATATCAAATATTTGTAATATACAAATACCACATATATTCAATATCTAACCAAATGCTCCGCAGGGCACAGATCTATACGACCGCAGTGGTCGAACCCTGAACAGTTGGGGCAAGTATTGACACAACATTCAAGCTTGATACAGCTCTGAATTTGGATTGTTATTAAGTAGTTGACACATCATAGGTTTCTGACACAGTATTAATGTGGTCTAATGAACTTTTTTTTTTTTTTGCTGTTGAGCAATACACTACAGGGTTTAAGCTAGGATTTTGAGAGCTCTAGTCACTTTTGCGCACTATGAAAATCAACCGTTTTTTTGTGTTACAGAAAGGGACTTTGTCAAATTTTAAAAGCCTAAAGCATGCATGATTGGCAGTCAGGATTGTATGATTTGACTGTATTGGCCCTTATTATGAAAGATTCAGACATGGCATGTGGAAACTTAGTTTACAATTTCTCTTCAGTTTGTTCCACAGGACATTCCTAATCAACAAAAGTTGGATTCATTTTTTTTTTAAACAAGGAATCACAGCAAAAATTAACTTGCAATTATTATATATCACTGCATAATCATTATCTTTATAAAATGTCTAAATCGATATTTGGAAATCATTTCTATTAAGTTGGAACTGTATAAAATCCTTTTTGGAACGAGTATAATGACTAAAAGGAGGTTGTAAACAAATCAAGAATAGATCACATTTACTACTTTCGGTTTTGAAGTGAAACGAAAACGGGAAGTGACACGTGGATGATAAATTCAAAATGAGCCCAGATTCATCACGAAATTATAATTTTTCGGTCTAAATTCCTTTAGTGAGAGGAATGTGGAAACATAGATATATATTTGTCTCTCTCGTTTAATCGATTCTAAATGATTTTTGTATTTTACGTTTTTAATCAGGATCTATAAATAGTTACAGGAATACTTTTATGCATGCGTAGCACACAGTACAGAAAGCACCTGTTTAACGCGGGAAGACATCTCTGAATGTTTTGAATAAAATTCTTTATTTCAAATGGAAATTGTCTAAAGTTTTTGATGGCAATTTATATCAAGTATGACGAAAATGCGTTCAAATGACGAATCTACGACAAACTAACTAGAAATTGTGATCGTTTGAGAAATATTGAGATTCAAATACGAACTGTCCGGGGGTAACAATTTCGATCAAATGACGAAACTATACTCCTGTTTGTTGAAAAGCCAACTGACTGATTCTCATGGGGAAATAATTATGATGGTCAATTATGAGGTTTATTAATAATTAATGGATTAGTGACCCATCCGATGGCGATAACTGGATTAGTTGTAATCACAACTAGTAACACCTGTTGAAAATGGTAATTACCTGGGGGTCATAAACTTGTCAAAAACATAAAGACAGGTAGATTTGTAGTTTTTAATGTGAAAATATTTCTACACTTTCAAAATTTAAGTGAAGAAATTGATTTAAAATACTTTCGTCAATGCGAAAACCCTTTCGTAAATTACGAAAGTGACGAGCACTAGCAAAATCACTGACTATGCTGTTGAATATTAATCCCCTACAAAAAATATTAAACCCCACCCCCCTCCAACATTTTTTTCACCTTCCCCGTTTCCTTATTAAAAAAATAATCTTAATTCAAATTTCTAATGAAGTTGGCAACAATGACTACTCATTTAAATACATCATAAAATATCAAAATATAAAATGACATACAGTCATGGTTAAAATTAGTATTAATAAACAGTAACTTCTAAAAATAAATTTACAGCTACACATCTGAAGACAATCATCATTTATTAATACATAATTTTCAAGCAGTGTAAGGGTAATCAAACATATATATAACAGTGTTCTATTTGCCACTGGACGTTAAGCAACCAACAATCAATATAACAGTGTTCTTTAAATTTTAATTGGATTACCTCCCCTTCACTGCTTCTAAATTTTCTAAATTGTCCTATTTTCAGAAGACTTCAGAAAAAATCTTGTTTTCTTCCTTTTTTGTCCCTTATTGCTTGATGATTTGAACCATAACTCCTTCCCTACCCCCCCCCCCCCCTCCTTACCCACCCCATCACCATCCCTTTGTAGTATGGAAACTTGTGGTACAATTCAGAGAGACTTATACAATTAAACACAAGTTATTGAATGAAAACTAAAAAAATGCTTATTTTGGCCCCTTTTTTGGCCCCAAATTCCTATACATTTGGAACCATAACCCCCAAAATCAATCCAAACCTTCTACCTGTGGTATCAAACATTGATGGTACCATTTCAGAGCAATTGAAATGCTTGTACACAAGTTGATATCCTGAAAGTAGAAAAATGCTTGTTTTTGGCCCCTTTTTCTAAAAATAGGGACCATCATCCCAACCTTCCTTTTGAGGTATTGAACCTTTTTATAAAATTTCATAGAGATCCATTCAGTTAAACTAAAGTTATTGTCCGGACACCAAATGTGTCTTCGGACGACAAAGACGACACAGACAACATCATACCATTTTACGAACGCACAAATTTTTTGCAGTCCTATAAAAACATATTGACATCAGAAACCCACACCAAATGGGTTCGTGTATTTGATATTCCTATTAGTTCTTACTTTTTAATGACAGAAGCTTCAGGTCTTGGATCAGATTTCATTCCATAATAAGCAAGCAGAGCGTTCTGATCAATTTTAGAACTAACAACCTTGGCTAAATCTATTATCTCTACCAACTTCTTAGATCTGTCCTGTAAAACAAGATAAAACAAACCTGGTTATATCAAGTATCTGTTACTCTTTCTTTAGCTAAAACTAAAAACACAAGGGAGGATATTAACTTATAGTATAAGTTTCATGAAAGTCTGGCAAGAATTGTACCCTTGATAGTGCTAACAAGACTGGAAGATGGACACATGACTGAACAAATAGATGGACAGAAGGTATTTCTAGGTCCTCCCCAATGCGTTACGCAGGGGACAAACAAAGGACCTAACTTTCAAGTAATCTTAAAATGACCAAATTGTGTCAAAAAATTTCTGAATCCTTGATGTATACTGTCAGTGGCTGTATATCTCAAACGTTTATAAGGTCAATGCAATTTTACTGTGAAAAGCACAATAAGATTTATAGAATAACATACCTTGGAGGTGTCTAAGGCTTGTAGTCTGGACATATACAATGGTAAATGATCTGGATATGTCTTTCTAAGTTCATCATACAGAGGGTTATCTAATTCAAGTCTGAAACAATATAACATTATAACTCATTATACTTGTTTAACCTTATAAATTAATAATTATGTCAGGTATTTCACTAGTTATGTATAACTTGGTTAACAAATCATTAATTAATAAAAATGCTTCGCTGAGCGCAGCCTGATACAACCACAGAGATCTAACCCTGATTAGTGGGGGCAAATTTGGCCACAATATTCAAGCTGTCTGAATTTGGATTGTGATCATTTTTTTACATAATATAGGTTTCTGACATAAAATAAATGTGATCAAAGATCTTACAAATCTTTTGCTCAATACTGTGCAATTGAAAATTTCTTCTTCAAACTTTTCAAAATTTTAAAATTTGAAATATTTTGAAAAAATAAATATATATCCCTTAAAAGAATTGGACCCCCCCCCCCCCTCCCCCTTGGAGAAATAACCCCAAAACTCAATTCCAGTCTTTCCTTTGTAGTATGGAATCTTCTAGTACAATTTCAGAGAGATCCATACACTAAAACACAAGTAATCCTCTTGAAACTAGAAAAATGCTTGTTTTTGGACCTTCTTTGGCCCCTAATTCCTCCACGTGTGGGGCAATTAACCCCAAACCTGATCCCAGCCTTCCCTATGTTATAAGGAACCTTGTGGTACATTGTCAGAGAGATCCATACACTTACACACAAGTAATTGTCTGGAAACTAGGAAAATGCTTGTTTTTGGCCCTTAATTCCTAAACTGTTGGCCCCATAACCACTGAAATAAATTTGTACCTTCTACTTGTTGTATTAAACATTGTGGTACAATTTCATAGCAATAGAAATACTTATACACAAGTTATTATCCTGAAACTAGAAATATGCTTGTTTTTGGCCCCTTTCGGGCCCCTAATTCCTAAACGGTTTGGCCCACATCCCCAAAATCAATCCCCACCTTCCTTTTGTGGTATGGAACCTTCATAGAGATTCATTCATATAAACTTGCGATCTTATAAAAAGACTTAAGGTAGATTCATGGTATTCCGCCATCTTGGATTGAACAATCACAGTAAAAAATCGGTCTAGTTATTTGCCTAAATCTGCAAATTTGATGACAGATTGGCAATTTAATGGTTAGACTGTTTAATAATATATAAAGAAAACTTGGCAATTTATTGTATAATCCAAAATATTTAAACAAGTATCATTTTTCTTGCTTTTAGAATCATTTTTTTCAAACCAGCCATTTAAGGGAAGATAACTCTTTTAGTAAAAAAATTATACTGGACAGATAGGGAATTTTTTTCTTTTTACTTGTAGCAAGAAAACAAGTTCGGTGACACCATTTTTTCTTTTTATTTTCTTAAAACATATTACAAAACCTATCTTTTCACAATTTATTTCAAAATTCTATCTCATAGATTTTTTTTTATGCACACAAATGTGTTTTTCCATGAACAATCTAACCAAATTAAGGCAATTTTCAACGACTCATAGCTTGAAAAATAGCACGGTGACCCCTCCTTTTTATTATATTTTTGAAAAGAGCATATTTAAATCTTCATTCTGGCTAAGTATAAGAAAATTCTGTCTCAAAAAATATTTACTTATGATCTACCTTAAGAAACTTTAAAATAGGCAAAATTGAAAAAAAGAAGGTCATTTTTAAAAGGATGTATTCTTCTGACGTTTCAGTCTTGTTGAAATCTCGTTCTGGAATTTTTTCTAAAATATGAGATACAAGTGGAAAATATTAATGAATTTAAAAAATGTTATAATCAAACTTAACTCTGTGAAAAAAATGGGTATTTCCAATGAGTAGTTTTTGAGTAATCAATTTTTCAAATTTTATTACCAATCAAGTCAGTCTTTTTAGCCAAAATTTTGAGAAAATAGGTGAGGGAAACAAAAAATGATTTTACCAGAAACATGTTCATCCCACACCCTTTTTTCTTTTCAAATTTCGTAGATATGTATTTTTTCAATCATTTATTACAAAGAAGTTGAAAAAATATGCAATTTGTACTTAAAACGGAGAAAAATCACAAATTTACATAATTGACAACATGGTAAATTTGACAGAAAAAAAGCATCAAAATATGATAAAACTTTCTTATATTAACACCTGCCTATAGTTTTTTTAATTCAAATTTATTCAGATTAGTCCCCTCCATCTTTATTGAAAGTATGACAAAAAGTTTAATTGTGGGATTGTGAATTTTTTCATGGTAATAGCCCAAAATTGGTAAAAATTGATGAAAAATGTGAAAATCATCAAAATTGGGTACTTTCAAAGTGTTGTAGCAAAAAAAGAACTGATCCACCATATGATTTTTCTTCACCAATTATTTTTTTACAGTCATATAAACCCAAAAATCGGGTTTAGAAAAAAGTTAAATTCTAGAAATTTTTGGCTCCTCAGAGGTGTACATCCTTAAGGGCAATAACTACTATAAGAAGTTGACAGCTAAATGCAATAGATAGATCTTAAACATTTCTGCCTATGTCAGATTTTCTTTATTGATAATGGTTTTCAAGATAACAGACAAAATTGCATCTTTCCCATATATTTTATTTTCTGTTTGTGACAGGCATTTGCGGTAGATGCTTATGAGCTAATATAACAGCAGACTATATACCAAAGGAATATTATTATATATTTCTTCAAATTGTGTTTAATTTATTTAAAATTTGTTTTAGTCTCAGAAAATTTAGAGCTTCAAATATGGTATAGACAATGGACTATTTTTTAAGACCCTCCAGATTTTTTTAGGGCTGCTGTTTCAGTTACATATACACCAAATCTCCTTTTATGTATACATTACGCATAAAAACTTAACATTTTGAAGATAGTGGAACATAGTTGAGAAGATTCTGAAATGAAACTGCTTAAAAATTTTACATTAGTTGTTAAAAGGTGAAGTTATCAACATTTCTGGAAAATAAAAACCTAGTTTTCACATTGTGATTCATTTGCTGCAGACAAGACAAAACTATAGGGACCTTTAAAATCAATTGAAACCAAAAACTAACTTAAAATTCTTACTTAGACAACCAAGATATTTTCAGATCTCTAACAGCTTCATCGTATTCTTCCACTTTGGTCTTCTCTTTCCCTGCTGACTTCTCAGATTTATCTTTTCCTCCATTTTTGTTCTTTTTAGGTGAGTCAGTGACAACATACTTAAACTGAACACTTCCCTGATATGATAAATATAAATAATGGATGTAAAACATGTACCTATAGCATATCAACATCACCGTGTAAAGTGCTTATAAAAATGTAGCTTTTATACTTGTATAAATGGACAGAGGGATAAACAAACAAATAGGCAGACTGACTGATGAAAAGATGAAAAAAGTGATTCAAATATAACCCCACTCTTAATGTTGGGATATTAATGATAAGATCACTACTTCTATCAATATCAACTATAGGCCATTACAAAAATCCTGAATGAATTCTTTCTGATTAAATTTCAATTTCTATCTTCATCATGTTATCATTAATAAATAACATACCGGTTTACTCAACAATTCATCCTTAAATAAAGTCAAACTTCCACTCAGGTAATATCCAGGTTTAGCTCCCTTTGGTATTCTACAAAATAAATAATATCCAGGTTTAGCTCCCTTTGGTATTCTACAAAATAAATAATATCCAGGTTTAGCTCCCTTTGGTATTCTACAAAATAAATAATATCCAGGTTTAGCTCCCTTTGGTATTCTACAAAATAAATAATATCCAGGTTTAGCTCCCTTTGGTATTCTACAAAATAAATAATATCCAGGTTTAGCTCCCTTTGGTATTCTACAAAATAAATACAGTTCCATAAGAATGTCTCATATTTACGCTTTCCTTTCAGTTAATAACAAACATTCTAGTCACACAACTAGGAATCAATCTAAGATGACCCTAGAATAACAAACATTCTAATCACACAACTAGGAATCAATCTAAGATGACCCTAGAATAACAAACATTCTAGTCACACAACAAGGAATCAATCTAAGATGACCCTAGAATAACAAACATTCTAGTCACACAACTAGGAATCAATCTAAGATGACCCTAGAATAACAAACATTCTAGTCACACAACTAGGAATCAATCTAAGATGACCCTAGAATAATTATCTACAAGGAAATTCTGTAAATTAATATTTTGATAAACAAATTCCTTTAGGACAGTATAATTTTCATAATTTCAATCTATATAATACTGTATTCCCTTAACTTTTATACCATATGTACATTGATGTTAAATATTTTCATTCAGAATTTAAATTCTCCATCATACATTGTTTTGTCACATGGCTCCTTTAGAGCCAAAAAATAGTGTAAAGGGGTTTAATTGGTTCATACAATGAAATAAAACAAAAGAGTGCTCAAATTGAAAAGTCTTATTGAAGAAAGTGCTCTAATCATGACAACTGAGGTGAGAGCTCCAGATAAGATTTTTACCCACCATTTTTTTTTTTTTAAGTAATTGGGTGATGAAGTATTTTAATAGCATGATCAATTCCAATTCACCCCTAGCTTCATGCAAATATCAAATTGGGTTTTTCACCACTAAGCTCCTTAATGTATTGGGTTTTTTCATCAGCACTATATTGAATATTTAGGCATGTTACAATCACATTATATCAGGCATGTTATAATCACAATGTGACATTATATCAACCCCAGATGTGTTTCCATCTTAAATGTGTTTTTTCTTTGTATATGTGCTAGCTGTATTATTTGGTTTATTCACTAACAAGCAATTGTACATTTAATTTGTGTCCCGTTTTAAATGATAGTTTTGTATTTTCTTAACCCTTTCCTCCATGGATTTTTTTTCTTTCACATACTTGATTCGCATAGGATTTTTTCAATAAAAAAAAAACATAAGGTTTAAAGTTATAATACATTGTGAAAAACGAATATTTCATCAATGAAATTCAAGTCAGAAATTCTCATGAATATCCTTTTCATATTGGATACAAACTTTTTTAAGTCTGATGCAGACATTTTGTAGTCAAAGTGTTTCAACTGAGGTACTACACAGGCGTCAAAAGGCGTCATTATGGAGTAAAGGGGGTGGCGTCAAAAAGCGTCATTATGGAGGAAAGGGTTAAAACTTATGTAAACTGCAGCTGGTGCCACTAGTTGGACAGTAACTAATTGACTCTCTAGATCCCATATGATCACCCTTGAGTTTATAGTTAGGGTAGGTGTGGCTAAGTGTTTAGATTTTTATGTAATATATGTGAAATTATGGTGCTGTAAGAAAGTTTTACCAGACCTTTCACCTATTTGCCAGATCTACTTTTTAATAAAAAATAAAAAGTAGTTCCTAGATTTAAGATATACCCCAAAACCTTGGAGGTTTATACGGTGGTTTAATGATGGAGACCACTTTCAACTTAAATTTACAAATAATTCTGCAACATCAAGTAAATAAATGACCATGTTATACTGAACATGCCAATAAGACAACTATCTTAAGTATCCAGAACAATTAGACCAAAACAAAGAAAGTGTCAAGATGCATTAACGTAAAAACAGGATATATGTATTTACTCGTCAACTAAAATGAAAAAATAATTTATAAACTGTTTTTGTTTAATTCAATTTACATAAATCTGGGTTAAGTTGTCCCTTATCAGAACTTTTGATTTTCGATGCTTTGCAACAACATATCATGTCATAATTGATTTGGCCTTTCACTTTTCCAACTGATTTCGTTTTTGATGAAACCTGGTGTTTATCGTTCTAGCAATGTTATCGTTAAGGTACACAAATACGCCAGTGCGTTCAATAGACACTTCCTAAAATCACAAGCTGAGTCTTGTTATCATCGTAACTTTCCCTAAGCTATCAAAAAGAAGCCGAAAACATGCTTCTATTCAATATTTTTACCAGACATTTACTGTCGTTTTAATTCATTGTATGTTATAATAAGTCCCGACCAATTTGAAAAAATATGACAGCATGTCACACGCCAATTGGATAAACGTCGAGAAGATCGAAATGTTTTCATAAACACATGTACCTTTTGAGCAACTGAAAATTCCAACAGGGACCCATGCAGGGCTTTATTTTTAGAACAAAAGGACATTTCCAATTATAAATATTATAAAAATAGATTTACGCGACAACTGTAATCGGATAAGGGTTAATAACACAAACAATAGAGAATAAAAGCGTTAAGAACTCATAGTTTTTGCATATAATTGGGTTTTCCTTTGAATTAATTGGGTTATTGAACCCTAGCCTGCAATAGGCAATTGCATAAGGTTTTTAATTATTTGTATTGCGTGATCACGCAAATACGCAGCTTATCTGGAGCTCTGTGAGGTCATGGTTGAGTGAATTCTGTAAAAAGACAGTTTTCCATTACAATCATTCTTTAAACCAGTAATAGCTGACCTATAATTGTTACTTGTTGTATCTAACTACTGAACATTGATCACTGAACCATGAAATGAGGTGAAGATCAGTGAACTCTGTCTGATGGACGTGCATTGAGTCAATTACTCATAATAAATGAAACAAATAATTTGAAGAAAAAAGTATACAAAACATATAATCTGAGATAAAATTGTTGTTTTAATATTCTGTAATACCGACTTACTTGTCAGAAGGCAGTGGTCCTATATAGATGGGATACAAATCATCTTTATCTATGGTAGTTGATCCCATCTTTTTATTATTGATAGCCTTTGGCCATGTATTAAATACATCCAATGCTATACTGGACTGTAATTTATGGTTCAGAACTATACTCAGATCCTTAAGTTTTTCCAACTGATCTTTTTTCTCATGTCTCACTTGTAGAATAATGGTGTAGTCTCCTTTCTCCAATTTAACAGTGTACTGAAATAGATTACACAAGATAATTTCTCAGAAAAGAAAACTATTATATGATTATTGTAGAAGACAGGAACGATGATTAGAATGACGTGACCATGAGTTATCTGTCAGAACAATCTTTATAAATCAAATACTTAATCTGTTGCGTTTTTTTTACTCTCTGCTATTTATTTTGGGGCTTAATTGCTTAACATCTTTCATTTACTATCCATTTCTTTCTGTTAACTATAACAATAACAACAACAACAAAAAACAAATATTTGTGTTTCTAATGGCAGCAGAATATCTATAAAAAAGTAAAATCACAAAAATACTGAACTCCGAGGAAAATTCAATCGGAAAGTCCCTAATCACATGGCAAAATCAATATCAAACTGCTTGCGAGCACAGAGGCCATACATAAATGCTTTCATTTTGTATTGTTATCTAAAAATGAATCACTGAATTGTTTGGTATTTAAATGTAATTTATATGTCTCTACACTAAATCCATTGGATGTGTTCTGATTGATACTTTAGTCTCATTATTGCTTAGTTGTCATGACTTTGAACTAGGTTCAGTAATAGCTAAAATGGAGGATTGAGCCACCAGATTCTTAATGTGCATGTAGCAAGCCAAGAGCCTTTAATTCACTGGTTGTCATTGAATCATGTCGGTCATATATATATTTTCATTTATTGATTTTTTATAAATTTGTTGGCTGGTTTTCTAAATTATTTCACATTTTGTCATGTTAGGCCCATTTATTGTCAAACTGTATTTACCTTGCTGGCATAAGCATCTCCAGTTCCTAAGCACTGTTTATTGCTGTCATACAACATCCAGATCTGACTTTCATATTCTGATTCATACAACATGCTGCTTAATAATGTACAGTCTGGGAACACATCCACTGATTTGTCCTGTAAAACAAACAGATTTTTCCAGTAAAGTACAAAGGGAAGCTGTGCCAAGATCACATGTGCAATTGAAATTGTTGCATATTAAAATGTAATTTTCAGAAGGTTAGTTAGGAAAATATGTAAATATTGCAGGCATGAGGTAATTGTAATCAGTAATCAGCTGTAATCAATTACATTTTACAGTGTAATCAGTAATCATGCCATTTCTGATTACAAGTAATCATAATGTAATAGATTACATTGCAAAAAACAGGTGTAATCATGATTACTTTCAGATTACTTTAAGATTACATTCATATGATTATAACTTGCTAATTACAAATCTTGTATATATATATGAAAATACATGTAGTTTTTGATAGACAATATGAAAATAACAAAATGTAAAGCTTGAATGAAAAATCATGAAACTGGTATTCACAATGATGGGACCTTGTTTAATGGGATAAATTGTATCATCTATATAACAAATTTGAATTTGTATAACCAAGTGTTTTATTTTGTTAACAATTTCCTAAAGGAAATTGCCTCTCCAATATTTTGATGTGATATTGAGCTCTTATGATACAAGAATATGCCTTGAAAGCATTTTTTTCCTTGATTAAAAACTTCTGATATTAACTCCAATTTCATATAAGTTTAACCAATATTTTTACATAACTACATTGAAATTTAAATGCAGAAAACATTTAGTTCCAATTTTACTTTGATGAGTCAACATAAATATATGAGCTCACTTAATTCAAAATGGCAGTTAAAACCAGATTTCATTTACATGGGCATCTATGAGAAAACCATGCAGATGGTGCTCCATGCAAAGTTGTTTGATTTTGATGAAACTTTGCTGACATGTTCAGGTTGACCTCATATGAAAGTCATGCAAGTTTGAAGCCCTTACACTGCTGGTAACCATGGAAACGATAGGGATTTAGGGTATTTTCGAGTTTATTTATAGATGCATTTACTGAAATGCATAGATTTCATAAATTTCTCAAATAGAAATAAATACTATAATACTTCTGAGTGTTTAAATACTTTAATAGCACAGATAGGATGTGTATGAAGTATAAATCACATAATTTTATTAAACATAATGATATATATAGAAAATAAGGGTGTGGCAAAACACATAAAATGATAAAAAATATGGCCTTTTCATCTAATCACACTAAAACAGACTCTACAGCTCAAAAGTCGCTTTAATTTACCCTAAATTTCAGAAATGCTTTGCATTTTCTTTGGTTCAAAATATTTTGAAGGGATTTCGGTTGCAAATTAAATTTATAGATTTTATTGATCATTTAGATAGCCTCCCCCCCCTTTTTTTTGTATTTTCGCAATAAATTGAGGAAAGTCTCATATTTTAATGAAACCAAGCATTCAAAAATAAACACTTGAATTATACAGATTGTAACATGCAATATAGGTAAATCAAATAGAAAATTCAAAGTGAAATGGATTTTTGTGTCACAAACAATAGTAAGCATAAGGCTTAAAAAAGGGGGGGAGCTGCCAAAGACAATTTTTTTGGGGTATTTTTTTTTATTCCAAATTCCTTTAGTACACTTGTCCCTATTACTTTAAAGAGTAAAATCCATTCATTTCTTCCTAGTAATCCCATTTTTGGTTATTGCAGCTTGCTAATTACTAAAGTTGTATTCTGGTTACTGAAAAAGGATATGAAATTCAACGTCAAGTTAATCATATTGAAAAATCTTAAGTATTGACATTCAGAAATTGTGTCTGACAGGTAAACAAAATTAAGACACGTTGCAACCTTTTACTTGCATGCTGGTTACCATATAAGTCATTTTCATCATGAGTACCTGAGACAGTGTGGATAAAATCTGGATTTCTATTGTACAAAGGGAGATAATCCAATAAAAATGCTAATTTTTAAAACCTTAAAATTGCATGTACATATTAATTTAAACTAACATACACTTCATCAATTTAATAAAATATAAACATATCTCTATTTGGTTATCTGGAGAGAGAGTTAATAGTGCATTTGAGCATATACTCTTGGTTTGCTTTTGTTGTAGTACTTTCTAAAATTCTCCTAAAAAAAGGTCTAAATTTATAAATTCTCTTTTAGCATTGATACATTTTTAAATATCTCAATCTGTATAAATGATCATAAATGTTATTATTTTCTATAGCATTAGTATTATATTTAACAATCAATGAAGATGATACAATAACACTAAATGGTGCTTACATGCAAGAATAAGATTATTATAAACATACATAAATATTAATTCGAATTGACTTAGCAGCACAAGACAATTGTTGCATTAGGTATGGAATTTAGGGAAGTATTAAATTGTTTCCATACTATCTTATAAGAATTTACATACATGTAACTACATGAACTATGAAAGGTAATTTACTAATAATTCAATGAATAAAACTAGTTAGTCAATCTAAGAAACAATTTCTGACAAATGAAAATATTATTATGTTTATCAAATGGCCAAGTACATTCGTAATCTTCTTGATTGTCTTCAATACTGATGACCTTTTAATACAGAAGTAATTTTAGACTTCTTATTCGCTGATGAGAAAGCCTTGCTGATGGTGAGACAGTGAGAACATTCTATTTCCTAGCAAATATCTCTCTCTTCTCATTTGTGTTGCAACTGTGTGTTGACTTGGTGGTTTTCAAGACTTCAGCGAGATTCACATTGCCGTTTTTTTCCTTTTTTTTCAAAGCATATGAGTTCCATTTCAATTTATTTTTATTTGAGCTTGCAATTTTTTAACATCAACAGGAAAAATCAAAGACAGATCAGAGCCTTATTCTACATGTAGTATCAGTAATATTATCTAAGTTTTTCTTCATCATAAACTGTTGATCAACAAAAATGTGTCTCAGCAATCAGTCTTCTTTCATGAACTCCAGTTATTTTGGATCACCAAATGTCTGTAAAAAATAATAAGAAAACAATTGTTATACATTAAATGATTGAAATTTCCTTAAAAGAAATTACTTATTAACTTTTTCTTAGTGTAAAATGTGTTTCGATTATCACAACTCTGACATTCCAGTACATAAAATAAGAAATAAAGTATACTAGCTAAAAATGGACCTAAATTTGATTTTTTTCTTATTCCAAGCTGCAGCAAGCTTAATTTTAATGAAGTTAATTTTGCAGTCATCATCTTGTATTAATGACGTTATGACAATACAAAAATAGGGAGATGAGTATTGATTGCAAATGAGACAAATATCCACAAAAGTTCAAATGAAATGAATGTAATGCCTCTGTACAACCTTCAACAATGAGAATAAAACAGCTCAAGGGTACATTCTTTTACAAATACAGAGATTGCACCTTCATCAGGTTTGGGGTGGGAGGGGGGGGGGCACTATATAGACACTACATTCAAACTTGATTCACATGATACAGTTCAGAATTTGGATTGTGATGAATTATTATACACATCATACATGCAGGTTTCTGACACAGAATAAATGTGGTAAAAGAACTGATGGTTTTGAAATTGGACTTGTGCCAATATCCAAAATCTAAAGTTTAAAAGACATGATTAAGATTTATCATATCAAAGAACCCCATATATGCAATTTTTAATGAATTTAAACAAAGTTAAATTTGGACCCCAATTTGAATCAACTTGAAAACTGAGCCCAAATCATAAATCTAAACATGCTAAATGCATGATAACATTTAGCATAGAAAAAAAAACTTCAATAATATTTTAATAAACTAACAAAGGTTTTTTTGCCCCCATGATCTTTTTTGCAATTTGCAAACGAATATTAAAAATCTAAACATATAAGAAGTATTTAACCCAAAAAAGTACAATACACCGTTTAGTTTTGCATAATATCAAAGAACACCAATTATTCAATTGTTTTATGAAATGAAGTTTAACTTTCGACCCTTTTGACCCTATAGCTGATATAGACCAATTTAAAAACAAGCCAAACATCTGAAATTGGTAAAACAATAAGCATTGGAAACAAATATATAATTAATTTTACAGCTAATTTCCTAAGGCATGTAAATCTAAGACTTCGGTTAGCTTGCATGGTTTGTTTGTATATTGTACAATTGCAATTGACATAATGTCTAATCAAATTTAAAAGTACTCCATTAAGGTTCAAATATGCCTATATTTATTGTTTGAAGATATCAACCTTAATAACAAAGCTTGAATCAATATTTATACAAACAGAGCAAGCAAACCTACCAAAGTTTTACTCTACACGCATTAGGAAAATAGCTGTAATAATGGTAAAAGTGTTTTTTCAAAAATGAAAAATACAAATGTAGTCTTCAGGTTTACCATAAATGCATGTATACTATATATATAAATGAGGATCTCAGTGTCAAGCTGACACAAATGGCTGACAAGAAAACATATTTTTTTCTAGGTTTAATTCTTATAAAGAGAACAATTCCAATGATGAGTAATGAAAGTTTTGTTGTGTAAATTGTACTGATATGGCCCTTAATTGATCATAAAAAAATAATTTGAACGTTCTGTGTGTTATGTTTACTTTTTGATCACCAGATTGTTAACATTGAAGGGTTAATCTAATTTATTGATTATTTATCATGTTTTTACAATAATAAATGTAACTGGTCAATTTCCAATTTCTATATATATGATTATATCTCACAAATAATGTCACAACACAGGTCTTATTTGCTGTCTATTTAGTAGTCTCTTGTTATGACTTGTTTGATTCATTTTTTTATCAATTATATCATATATTTACCTATGTGATCTCCTATCATATCTGCTTTCATTTTAACATTATTTTTGTGCTTTTCCATCTTCAACATTAACCTGTTGATAAGAAATAAAATATTGTATATTTGTACATTTGCATGATCAGTACAGTGAGTTACATCTACATGTACATTGTACATTAAGTTGGCTTAACATAATGCATTGGTTATTGAAAAAAAAAGTTTTGTAGATATGATAATTAATTTGTGTAAATGTCATAAATGCTATGATATCAATCACATCATCAAGTAATTCATTTCTTCAGTATTGTTATTTTGAATTTGTTTTATCTGAGTAATCTGTAATGTTATAATCTCATGTTGCCCCTTCTGGGCCCTTTAATTTGGAATACATTTGTAAGCATATTCTATTCAGATTCTATTTTATTAAGGATAGAAGTAAAGACATGTACAAGTTCTCTGTCCATGTTTATAACTGTGATACATGACCTGCACTAAGGAAATGTAAAGAAAAAGTCTCACAGTAACCAATTTTTAGAGAGAAAAAAAAACAGCTCATAATTTGTAAAACATTTTTTTGAGATTGAGAACCATATATTGTATCAATCTAGCTGCATTGTACAATGTACATGTAGTACTGGTAAAGGAATGAATAAAGACAGGAAATTTGGGAGCTATATTGTGACTTTAACAGTGCTTAATCAAAACCTGTCACAAAAATCTTTAGGGTAGGGATAAAAATAAAGGTAGGTAAGGGTAAGGGTAGTGCGGTTAAAACACATACTTTTTAGTTGGCATAAATGTACAGTAGTTTTCGTATGTTTATGTAATTTATACGTGTTTCTCGTTTCTCCTTTTTTTTATATAAATTAGACCATTGATTTTCCTGTTCGAAGGTTTTTACACTAGTAATTTAGGGGTCCTTTATCATGTTTATAGCTTGTTGTTCCGTGTGAGCCAAGGCCGTACATTGACCTATAATGGTTTTCTTTAATAAATTGTTATTTGGATGGATAGTTGTCTCATTGGCACTCATACCACATCTTCCTATATCTATCTACTGAATGTTTTCTATTTCAATGGGTTGTATTTAAAAAAAAAAGGGATTTGAAGCAACCATTATTTTTAAATTAGGAGAAAAAAAACGGAGTCAATGGACTCTATTGACAATTTGTCAAACAAACTCGGTGCGAACAGACCTGATACCGGAGGGCTTTGTAATAGAATATATATTTTATCATGATTCTTGAGAGACTGAGAGAGAAAAAAGTTTTTCTATTAAAGTTTTGAAGGCAAACGCATAAATCTTTTAGTTTCAGAAGAATTTTAAATCATTATAAAAGAGGGACGAAAGATACCAAAGGGACAGTCAAACTCATAAATTATAAATGTATATCAATGAAAATTAAATTAGTGTTTGCTTCAAGAAAATTATGTAAACACCCCCCCCTTTTTTTTCCCCCAAAGAGAAATGGTCTATGCTCTTCTTCCGGTTAACCCTTCTTCCGATATTTGTTTTGAATCAGATGTGATGTTTCTACAGTAGGTCTTTTTATGGTGTCAAATTGCTTTTTCTAACCACAAAAAAAAATAACAAACTTACCAGAACCAACTGAAACTGAAAGTTTTGCTTTGAAATTTCCGTTGCTAGATTTGGAAGAGTCATGAAAGGATGGCAGCAACTCATTTTGTCTTCTTGTCTACTGCAATCAAACTCCTGTCCATGTTTGCAGCACATGCATTTTAAAATGTGAGTCTGAAACCTAGACATGATAGTGATAGTCTAGCCTCTTGAGTCATGTCTAGACTATCTGATTAGGATCAGACTTATCCCAGTGGCAGTGGTAATGTCTTTGCCACATGGTTTGCTATGTCTTTGTTACACTCTTTCAATAAAAATAAGTTTTTGGCTACACCATACTCATCAAAATATCATTATTTGCTATCCTTCTGCAAATTTGTTGATTTCCCTCCTTCTGTTATTGACACTAAATCTACCTTTTATTGTGAAGAGTTTTACAAAGGGAGATAATTTTAGCTATATTTTTCAGTTTTTCATCTTTTATTCAAATAAGCTTATATCAATTTGCAACCAAAATCCCTTTAAGGAATACTAGTTTGTAGTGAACCATAACGTTTAACAAAATATTTTTTTCAATTTGAGTGACTTTTGAGGTTTTATGGACATTTTCAGTACAGGCTGATTTCAAATTTAAGAAAAACACAAATATGTCAATAAAAATAAAAACAAAAATAAAGGTTGAAATAAGATCCAAATTACAGTTTCTTTTAGTAGAAAGTCTGAATTTTAAGGCCAAACAATTTTTTTTGTCATATAATACTTTGAACTATTCAATAAAAAAAAAAAAAAAATGTCCATTTTCAACAACATTTTCCAGCAAATTTGGTACTAAACAAGAATTGCCCTGTATTCACATAATTTGATATAAATTGTCATTTTTTAACCATAGAACTTTTAGATGTACTTAATACTTTACTAGGAACCCAAAATCAGCTGAAAATTCCACAACCCCTTTCATAATTTTTTTTTGATTTTGCATGGTTTTCTCGTAGACATCCATTTAACAAATTGAATAAATTTGTGTATAATATGTGCTTTCTAATTTTTATTCTTTATTAACTTTGAGCCTTACGGCTCATCAGTACAAACAAGTACATGTACAGTGTATACATATGGCATAATATTACAAACAATATGCATAGTAAACAACAGGTGACATCAGAAGTTTCATTAGTACAAAATACATTTTATTAAAATAAACTGTTTCTTAATTTAAAGAGAAATGTATATACTTTCCTAAGTTACAAAGCTGTTTTGTGTTTTCACCTGACAATAATTATTAATTAGAAATTTTTTCCTTTCTTTTTATAATGGCCTTTTGCTCTGCCTTTTATGCATTTATTGAATATACCTGCCATTAAATGCTAGTGCGTATATTTATTTATTTATTGTTTTATGCTTTTAGTCTGTTATATTTTATGATCTTTAAGTGATTTGCTGATTCCCCCCGTTCAATGCACATAGAGGCGCTCGCCACATGAACTTTGACTCTGGAGGCTCACAAATCAAATAGTTTTGCTTTCATTATTTTGCATGTTTTTTTTTCATTTTTATTTCATTTTGTATTTGGTAGTATTTGCATGATGCTGCATGATTTTTTTTATGTGATAGTCGGTTAAAGAGCTCACCAGAGCTCATGTTTTGCTTGTTATAATGTATATATATGCCGACTCTAAATAAAATTTACTTACTTACTTAGATCAAGTATTAAAAAATTTCAAACAAAATAATGACAATCAACCACTTTTAACTTTATTGATATTGTTATTAAGACAATAAAATTTTAATACCCAAGCTCACCTATTGTTTGTTAAAAAAAAGTTGAAGTGGTGATTAACACCTGTAAAAACATTAATGGATGTGTCAATTATGTCCCAACAGACAATAAAACTATACTTAATTAATTCTTCCTTATTTGTTCAGGTTTTTTGTTAATTCGGCAGTTGGTTAAAATTTGTAGAAAAAATAAAGGTATATCTTTTACATAGAGAAAGGACATGCACTTGTCTGTAATAGCTATTTTATCAAATTACACATGTTACACTGTACTTGTCTATAAATTCTTTTAAATAAGATGAATAATTTAAGGCTTTTAAAAAGATCACCAAAACTAGCTTTTTTGTGAGGATAAAAAATTATAAAAAAAACCTTCGACATTGCAATATACAATGTAATCATAAGTAATCTAAAGTAATCATGATTTCTTTAAAGAAAAGTAATCTAATGTAATCAATTACATTTTATTAGCAAAGTAATTGTAATTTAATGGATTACATTTTAAAGTCATCGACCCCATCCCTGAAATATTGAGACAAATGTGACAGTTAAAAGTCCAATAACTCTGGTACAGCAAACCAGAAGTTTTTTTTTAATTACAGTTTAAGTCCCATAAAGGTATGCAAGTCCTATAAATTTGGAATGAAAAACAAGATTTTTTGTTTAATCAATCTGTATCTAACTTTCAACAATTTAATGCATTATGTGAAGTTTCCGTTAAATCAATCAAGGGATACTTAAGTTATGGTACAACATGTATAAAATGTACTTAAATCTGATAGTTAATCCCGATCTTTGGAATGCCAAAGCAAAAACTAAACAAAATCTAAAAAGGGATTTCTTTTATCAATCCTAATAATAGTATAAGGCTTTGAGAAAATCAATCCTAACACACTAGAGTGTGTGTAAGCAATATATGAAATTTTGCCTTAAATTCTTGTGTTTAAATTTCATGAAAATTGGTTCAAGCAAATTCTAGTTATGCAAACTGTTGATACGCAGACAGTGTACCATAATTACTCATTTATCAAGACAAAGAAATTAATTATTTGTGTCCCAAAAACACATGATAAAATAGTTAGTTTCTGGTAATTTTTTGTTTTTGACCTTGAACAGACTTTTAGTCATTTTGTCCTGTTTACAATAACTTGCAAGTGTTTTAAAAAAAACTTACAATATGGAAACTATAGGTCAACTCCAGTGCAAAGATATGCCTATCATTTGGAAGTACATCTCTGGGTCCATTCAAACATTTGATCTTGTATTCTGTTGGTCTGAAAATAGAAATAAGAAGTACATTTACACCATGTAAACAATAACTGTCAAAAGTCTGCCTACCATTTCATAACTAGAAAAGGCAAATAAAAGTGATAAGCCCGAAAAGCATTTTACCATTTGTGGGATCATCAAATGTTCATGCAATCATTTAAGATTATTATACAGAAGGTTAAGCAACCAACCATCAATAAATCAAAGGTATTAAAAGTAGAAGAAAATATCTTCCATTATGAGAGACCAGTGAAGATTTTAGCAGAATTAATCTTAATTTGTGTACCAATTCTTTTCCCAGTTTGGGAAACACGTGTTATGTTCTTTTACTTACTTAAGAGGCTGACATAAAGTCTTGAGTGAAATGGAAGGAGAAATTTCTTCTGGTTTCAATGTAGCCTTGACATCATATCTCATTATTCCATCTGCTCCATGCTTAAATAATAAACATTTCAATCTGATTTACATATATAGACTATTTCATGAATATAACTTAACCAAATGGTTGTCATATTAACATAGATGAGCTTTTGCCATACAATAAATATGTTCAAGTGCCTATGACAAATCGAAAACATATTAATTTTTTTAGAAATATATAGGAGAGTGTATAGTCGTATATACTGTCTGATGCAAAGTAATTTAAATATACAGAAGTATTTTTATCTGCTAAAGCTGTAGTTTGTATGGAATACAGAGCAAGTATTATTAAAAGATGAGAAGCATTTCTTCTCAGATTTCCTGGTTCCCTTCAAAATTTTATTTAGTACCAGTATGCATATTTTCAATTGAATATAATAGTTAAACTTGAAACCATCACAACCTGAGGATTTAATAATGTTTTCACAAACCACACAACTCAGTACCCATGTTAAATGTAAGTCCCCAGTAAACACAAGGTATAGACTTTACTATAACATGATATACAGGGTAAGAATTATCAAACCACAGACCTGTATTTCAGTGTATATGTTGAATAATTTAGAACACACTTACATATACAGGTGACATGTTATCTATTTGTACACCATGGAAGTTAAGGCTGTAGTTTAGAGTCACGTCTCCTAGGTTGGCCCACCACTTAGCTATACACAACTCTAAAGTTCTGTTTTCCTGTGGAAATAACGAATGACTTTTGTTGATTACTTATCTGAATCATACTGAATAATTCATCAAATAAATGAATAGCTATAAACTAAGAACTATGAACCTCATCACAGACAAAGACATTAAAATGTGTCTATGTTACTGCTATAATTCTTGTTCTTCCAGGAAAACATGCATGGTTAATATTTGCGCTTGTCGAGAATATAATACGTCTGAAAGGCTTCCAAGAAATGTATTGAAATTAAAATTCTTATTGATTCAGATACCACAACTCATTTACCATTTTAATATTTGCTGAAATCTTATCATTTCAAGTAATGAAAATTAGTACACATTAAATAAGAAGGCCTTGAAATAATTTTTTAATTTAGTAACTTACTTAAAAGATTTCCCCACACCTATCCAATCTATTCTATCTATGAACTCATCCTAATCTAGGTATATATTTGTGAGCTTAATCTGTATTTTTTTGCACATGTTATCTTGTAAACAAGATTTGTGATAAGAGTGTATGATAGACAGATAGAGCTCTTTTCTTAGCTCCTATCAGTGCGAGGGAAAATACCTGACACATTTCAGTCGTGTTTAAAATTGTTCAGATTATCCTTACCGTAACTTTGAATGTCAGCGTACTCTGACCATTATCAGACAAAGTGAGAAATTTCTCATACTCATGGGAAGAATAGCTGCACTGAGGAATAACTTGTATGGCATGTATCAACATCCTGCATTTCTTCTCCAGATCTGTAGAGTTTATCTTGAGGACTAAAATAGAACACATATATTTTTATAATACAAAATCAATTGCTTTAAACATTCAATGAAGCTAAGGCATCACCTTAACAAATGACACACAAGTAATCTTAATTGGAGAAGAGTGTGTATCATATGACAGAGAAGCTCATGTATACATGTGTTATGTTTACTTGGAGAAGAGTGTATATCATATGACAGAGAAGCTCATGTATACATGTGTTATGTTTACTTAGAGAAGAGTGTATATCATATGACAGAGAAGCTCATGTATACATGTGTTATGTTTACTTAGAGAAGAGTGTATATCATATGACAGAGAAGCTCATGTATACATGTGTTATGTTTACTTAGAGAAGAGTGTATATCATATGACAGAGAAGCTCATGTATACATGTGTTATGTTTACTTAGAGAAGAGTGTATATCATATGACAGAGAAGCTCATGTATACATGTGTTATGTTTACTTGGAGAAGAGTGTGTATCATATGACAGAGAAGTATACATGTGTTATGTTTACTTTTCTTTTATTTCATGATATTCTGAGGTGGAAATAATTTTAAAAAAAGTCTTTGGTATTTTCACTTCTACACAAAAAGACATTAACAAGCATTAGTCATATATGTCTTAATAGTTTTATAATATTCCATCTACCTGCAACAGTGGCACCATGAGGTACTTGTATAAAGTGTCTATGTATCTGTCCTGGTTTAAAACTGACATTACTGTAACTCATTTCACTGTTCAACGTGTCTTCAACTCTGAAAAATTAAATACCAACAAATTATGAAGTGTCTGTGTATCTGTTATGGATTTTAAAACTGACATTACTATGACTCATTTCACATTTCAATGTCTTCTAATCTAAAAAAAAATTAAATAACATCAACATGAACAACTATATCATGAATGACTAGCAGTTGTAACTTACTTTTGAGGAATAATAACTGTGACTGGTAACCGTACAACAGCACCTTTCTCTATACAGCTGACATCATAACCACGAACCTGAAATATATATTAAATTACTATATAAATTGTATTTAAAACTTGAATGTGTTGTAATGTGAAAACAAAAAGTGAAGTACTGCGGCTTGGTTACCACATATAACTGCTAGGAGTGTCAACGGCCTTGACTACCCATGAGGTTCTTGAACAGTCATTTTCCTCATATGTTTGGTCTAACCTTTATAAAGTAGATACATGCTTGGTTAGATGGAGGTTTGAACACACATACATGATAAATCCACAAACATTCATTATATGCCTGTTCCCTTGTCAGGAACCTGTTGTTTAGTGGTTGTAATTTTGGTTTTTTTTGTTAATTGTTTTGTGTTAATTTTATCATTTATCTTGTTTCTGAGTTTTCATGTCTGCCATTCTATAGCTGACAATACATTAAAATCAGTATGATTTTCTGAACTGTATGGTGGACATATAACATCCCATTAACTATGCACTAACCTCTGTATAGTGAACACCTGTCTGTAAACCTCTAGGATCTATCTTTATGTTGATTGTTCTGGATGAATTCATTAGCTCTAAATGAGTTGGGTGCTGTACCCAGGCTGCATCACATGTAAAACACATCTCCATACAGAAATTTATCTTCTCTTCTTGTTCTGCAATATGACATTTTATTCATAAGCATATCTAAGAGGAAATTCTGCCCTGCTGTTGTAAACAGTGCGTTTGTTTGACATAAATATGCCATGGTCTATTGAAAGTTATTCTGTCTATTTGCTTTATTGTTTTAAAATATTTTAGAAGACAGAACTAAACTTAATATACTATAACAATAGAAATCTCACTAGTTAAATTTTGATGGTAATTGTCCAAATAGATTTGCCTCTAATATTTAAGTAAATTTGCTTGTAATTTTTATAACAATTGATTTATTCTAAATAAGAACAAGCTTGCATTGTTGCGTTTCAATTTACAAAAAATTTTCTACCATAAATCACTCTTCATTCATTAAATCGCAAATGAATAATAAGCCATGCTTGCATATAATGTTATAAAGGGAAATAACTCTAGAACAGTAAAAGTGACGCCACCCAAATTCAACCTACATATATATATATATATAAAAAAAAAATCTTCTCCCATTTTGTAATATCATCCTCATAAAGAAATATTGTCACTTATAAATACACAATATAACTAAATTGTAACATGATGAAATGTTCTTACTCAAAGGTTATCAAATGCAATATAAGTTCACTCTTATAATGAAGATCATACCTGTCTGACAAATATCTTTGTCACAAAATCTTGGTTCTATGCTAACATTAAATTCTGACGGTTTAATCAGCTGTCTAGGTTCCCTGAGATAAATTCCACGCTTCCCGCATCCAGTTATCACAGTAAATTGTACTTTACTTTCTTTCTGTTTGTCAAAATTCACCAGATAGTCCATGGTTTTCTCTACCTAAAATGTAATTGGATGATAACTACAAAGTAATTACAACTTTAAAAATCATTTAATATTTTAAATGGTCAAGAGAGCTTTAGTAACGTATCTTCATTCAGTTCAGATGTGTATAGCAAGTAAAAACCTAGAAAGATGAACCATATAATTGTGAAGTTTTTTAATTGATGTACCCATTTATTCCCGTAATTTTTAATCTTTAGTCTGTTTTTTTTCTACGATTTTTTTCTATATTACTTCTGACATTATGGACAGTACTGTTAACTTTGACAAGGTATTATAAGTAATATATATTAATACCTTATATCAGATTAACAGATATTTTAAATTATAAAATTTGTATAAATAATAATAATATAAATATATTTGGTTTTTGTTCACATCTTTGACCATTGGTCTTTTAACGAATAATTTTATTGTCAATCATTCCACATCTCCTAATTTTCATAATAGCAAAAATTTGAAATTCTAAAATTGGGACTATATATGACAAAATGCAAATACTTCTAACAGTGTTGTCTAAATTTTACTGCTTATTTTATACCTGAATTAAACCATATCCTAATGCAAACACTTCTATATTGTCTACTTTAACAGCTGTATTTTCTAGAGCTCGCTTCACACTGAATGGTGTGTAACCTACTCCCATGGCTTTCAGTGCTGATAATACCAGACCTATAACACAATATGATCTTAAAAAGTTTCATATGATCTATATAAACTCAGTATAGAGATATTGTTTTCCATCCATAAAGTATGATATAATAAAATTATTTTCTGCATTATTATATTTATAAAAAAAAAGCTTGTTTCCTGTTTTCTATTTCAATTATTTTCTTTAATTAATGAAATACAGTCGACACTCGTCATCTCTAGATCAGAATTATTTCGAGATACACATAGTTCGACTCAAACGAAAACCAGAAGTTTGACAGACCAAGGGACACAACTCTTGCTTAGCTTGGTAAAGCTAAAATAAATCCGGATTAATATGGGAAGGTGATCAATATTCTGGTATCAGATTGATGGTCATTCATTATTATAATAAAATTATTTTTACTTATTCAATTGTTTCAGTTACAATTTTTTCCTATGGCCGAGAGTAATTTCCAATCGATCTAAGAGTTATTAAGGTCGTTAAAAGTTGACAATTGTTTATTCTCGATACAAGAGATTTTAGAAAATTTAGATTTGTCTTCATTTTGTTTCATCTCACTCTTTCTTTTCAAAAGAAAATATAACAAGATCAGTGGCGGATCCAGAACTTTTCCTAAGGGGGGGAGGGGGGGGGGGTATCTTAATCCTCACTTAATACACACCCAAGCTCATTAGTGTAAATCACGATTTAATGTTTTGTAACAATTTTAAATACTAATAAACAGCTGCGCCATGAGCGCATGATACCCCCGACGTCTTGTGTGGAAGTTTTATGCAATAATCATAAATAGTTTCTGAGAAAGTTTTAAGCAATAAACCATGTATTGTTTTTTAGACACTCCCAACCCTTTTTTTTTTACAAAAAACTAAATATCACTAAAATAAAATTTTGAATCAAAACCAAAAAGTATACAGATCTTTAGATTAATATAACAAAGAAGTGTGTAAAGTTTTAAGCAAAAATCATAAATTATTTTTGAGATAGGGTGTGACATGTAAAAAAAACCTCCCCCGTTTAACAAAATACTCAATAACTCAAAAATAAAAATTTTGAATCATCACCAAAAAGTATACAGATCTTTAGAATAATATAACAAAGAAGTGTGTAAAGTTTTAAGCAATAATCATAAATTTTTTTTGAGAAACGGCACAACATGAAAAAACCCCTCTCCCTTTTTTACAAAATACTCAATAACTCAAAAATGAAATTTTGAATCATCATCAAAAGGTATACAGATCTTTAGATTAATATAACAAAGACATGTGTAAAGTTTTAAGCAATAATCATAAACTGTTTTTGAGATATGGCGCGACATGTAAAAAAAAAACCTCCCCCTTTTTTTTACAAAATACTCAATAACTCAAAAATGAAATTTTGAATCATCACCAAAAAGTATACAGATATTAAGATTAATATAAATAAGAAGTGTTTAAAGTTTTAAGCCATAATCAAGAATCGTTTTTGAGATACGGTGCGACATGTGAAAAAAATACACCCCTGTTTTAGTTACAAAGTGACTCAAAAAGTTTAAATCTTATTTTCACCAAAAAGTATACCGATCATTTGACTATCATAAGAAACAACTATATTAAGTTTCATGAAATTTGGATAAGTCGTTCTCAAGTTAGGGTGCAACATGTTTAGGCCAGCCAGACAGACGGACGGACAGACAGACGAACACCGGACATTTGTATACCATAATACGTCCCATCAAAATTTTGATGGGCGTATAAAAATGTCATGAACATTAACAATGTATCACTAATTATTTATGAAAATTTTATAAAAGATAATCTTAGGTAAACACTCTTGGAAATAGCATGTCATAAATCGATTACAGTGGTCAGTGACCGGAAATTTAATTACACGTGTATTGTCAGATTAACTCTTCAATCCGTTTAAATCTCGGAGGTCATGTTTTGACATATTTGTATTAGTTCAAGATAAATAATGAATTTTGAATGCTTTTGTTAACATTGGGACTGTAAATTTAGTTTGACTCATCCGAAATTTCGACTCATCCAATTTCGACTCATCAGGAGTCGAAATACATACATTTATATGACCATGTGAAAACTTTGACTCATACGAATTTTCGAGTCAACCGAGTTCGAGACAATGAGAGTTAACCGTAACTCAAAGATCAGAGTAGATAACTTTACTGAAGCATGTTTATCAATCTTAAAATGAATGGAATGTAATTCTAGTCATACCTAAACAACCACAAGCATTAGGTGAACTCATACTGGTTCCATTCATCAACTGACAACCTCTGAGAGTCCAGTTAGGAACTGATGCTATAGCTCCACCAGGGGCACTTATACATACACCAAGAGCACCATCATGTCTGAAGATACACATAAAAAAATAACATTAACTTTATAATTGATGCTCAAAACAGAGCAAAATGTATACTGTTTTTATTCATTAGAAACTTCAGTGATGTGCATCAATCTCTTTTTATTCTTTATACCAAGACCACAACCACAAATTTTCTGTCTTTCTAAAATCAAGGTGCAAAACTCTTCAAACATCAAACATTGATAAATGTTAGTCTATTTAAACTTATTATTTCCTTGCCAAACAAATCATATGCTTGTTCTCTTCATAAATTTGTTAAGAAGTTGACAAAAGTCACCTACGTTGGGCCTCTAGAAGACCATGTATACTGCATACAGGGTAACTTCTCTCTTAAGGAATACTCTGCAGACATCATCGCTGGAGAAACCTGGGCACCAACACCTGTAAACATACAAATACAGAATACCTACAGAAATAATAACAATGGAGAATAACTATGGTCGATTTAATTTTCTGTAACAATATTATATTTCAGCTCTTATGTGCTTTTAAAGATAAGTGCATGTGCATCCTTCCATGACAACCAACAGAAGTCAAGGCAGGTTCATAACTTCAAACTCTACACACATGTACACCTACCTATAAGTGCATCTGTGGTCCCTCCAGGACACCCAACTGTAGACAAAGCAGGTCCATTATTACCAGCACTAGACACAAATATAACACCATGTTTTTTTACAGCTTCACTTAAAATATCACAAACACGTCTGAAAATAAAGAATTCACTTTTCTTAAAACAACTCAATTATTCATCTTTCCTAAAGAAAAGAATCATTTCTTCAAATTTCCAATTAGAGAAAAGAACTTTTGTAAAATCTTTCCACTTTTTCTACAATTTGAAGACATGAAAAGTTAAGCTTTAGATGAGTATATGCTGAACTTTCTTACCCCAGCTTTTGTTTTATTGAAACTGTAAAATGGACTTCATCAGAAGATGACCCATTATTAACATACAGCTGTAAAGTTGTATTCTATTAATAAACTGTAATCTATATTACCCAGAATTTGGCCAATTAGATGCTTCTCCATAACTGTAGTTTACAAGGTCACATTTGTATTCAATAACTTTGATCATCTGAAATATATAATAAGCAATGATCTTATATTCTGTTTTGCTTGAATGATACTTTTTTTAAGATACCATCCAAGAATATATGTGTAATTAAACGTAAAACTTGGTTTAATGAAAGTAGGGTACAAAATATAAACAGTTAAAGCCATAAATTTAATATATCAAAATGCATCAACATTGCAATAATTTATTACACTAAATAAAGTTTATGTCAAAATAAATTCATAAAACAGTCACTAAATGTTGATAAATACAGCTCTGACTAGTGATGATCCAGTCTCCATGGAACCTAATCTTGTGTCTCCTATTTTGATGGAGATAACCTGTGCGCCTGGAGCCACACCATTCCTCTCGGGTGAGTCAGGGAAGTAACCTGCAGCAATACATGCCACATGTGTGGCATGGGATCCTAAAATTCAAATTGTTTACATTACTTCACATGTCAATAAGCATATTATATAATGTTTTGTTTCTGGAAGTTGCACCACAAATTTGTACTTACATAAGAATAATTAATCATCATAATCAAATTTAAACTTGTTTATATAAAACAGTTCTCTTGTTACAATGCGAAAACAAAACTCTGTTTCTTGCTCACCATAATAGTATTACTAATGTCAGAGCCATCACAAATTTTAGTAGTTGACTAAGTCTGGACTAAAATCGTATTTGTTTCTGGATTCTTTTTGTTATATTCATATTATTTTTGCGTATTTAGTCAAATAATAACTTAGGGCTGTTCCAGAAAATACTATGTCCCCTCCAGGGACGGCACTTTTTTTTTACCCCCACCACCCATAGAAATCAATTAAATTTTTAAACCACCACCAATAGAATTTAGATTATGTCAAGACCAACAACCTATGGAATCTTAAAAAAAATCATTGAAACCCACCACCCATAGATTTTTTTTTCTGTCAGTTTAGAAAAATATCGGAATGATGCTATTTTCCATAGATTATTAAAGGTTTTTCACAATGTTTTGGCTATCAGCATGAGAAAATGTGCAGTCCTAGTGGTCGGGTTGTCAGTTTCAGCACTTGGATGTGTTACGTGTCCCTTGTCTACACGCATTCATATTCATATTTCAACTTAAAATTCCAGAAATGTATCCAACCAAAATGAACCGAACCACAACCCTTGTATAGAAAATCAAACCAAACTGTTAGGTAGGCGTATTGTTACAGCCCTAGCTAGGGACAAGTTACCAAAACAAATTCAACATGCATGCAGTAATTGACAATTGGCAAATCACCTTTGAGATCAGTTTTACAAATCACAATTCAGGGTAGGGCTAAACCATTTGTCACAACAGTCCTGTAGGCCTTGGCAGCGTGTGTTTTGCTAGCCTTTCATCCATTTGTTCTTTGAATCCGTTTCAACAAAGTCAAAGATTTAATGAACCTAACAGATTAAATCACAAAGTATTGTTAGCTTTGTACCCCCAAAATTATCATGCAATTCAAGTTCTACATTTTCTTTAATTGGGGGAGACAGGATTTAACATTTCATATTTTGGAAACAGGGATTGCAGGTTTCTTTTTGGAATTCAGTTTTTTTTTTACCTCAAAACATCGAACTATGCACTTTTCCTGGATCAAACATGAGGTTAGTCTTTGAAAAATATTTGTCTAGTATAAGGCTAACCTCTACAAATACTAGACCACTTATCTTTTCTGGTTTTACTTTTTTGTGGCATAGCCATCGTTAGTTGATCGATCGTTCCAAGTTAAAAAAAAATAGGGGAAAACGCAATGTTTGTTCTGTTTTTTTACTTGTTTGCTTAGGTACTTTGTGTATCGTGTTTGTGTATATTACCTGCTAGGAATATGGGGAACTCCATCATCTGACGTTCCTGGGAGGTTGTCCATGTTGCTGTTTATACATACATGTCAACCTCTGACAATGGGAAATCATGTCATGACATGACATGATATGTCAAAAAGCATGTGAAAACGTGTGACGTAGATGCGGACTTGTTAATATGAATGTGGTAATGTTCATAATTTCATACACATTTGTGAATACAAAAAAACAATATATATTCTACTTTGAACTTTTATTGTATTAAACAGTGGTCTGTTATGTTGCTTTTAAAGCACCACCACTAGGCACATATTCAAAACAACTGCCAGTTTCAATTTTAGTTACATTTATTTGATAACAGCACACAATACAAATGTAACATAGTCAAGTTCGGATCAGAATTCAGTGTTAATTTCTTTATAATTGAAAAGGCTCTCTCACAGTAGGAATTGATATTTGACTGAATTAGCTTCATCAAGATTTGAAAGAATGTCATAATGTTGTTTTTTTTTTTGGCAATGTAAAATGTCATCTATAGATTATCTCTGCCATTGCTCCCATTGCTATTGCCTGGTTAAAACTGGGTAGTTCATCAGAAGAAAGCTGGTACTATCAGAGCTGATGCAACAGTTCTGTGGTATTTTTATCCCCATGGCCTGTAGAAATCTGTTGCCGTGTTGGCTAGATTTAAAACTGAAATTGAAAAAGAAAAATGTTTTATAAATTTGATTTCTATTAGATAAACATGTTAAATGTTTATTCAAATAGCTACATTGTATTTCTCCTCTCACATGTATTGTTTTTTTATCATTGCAACATAGAATGCACAAATTATGCGTTACTTGTCACTCGATCATTTAAACTCGAACTCCAAAATATAATTTATAAATCTTGAATCTTGCCGTACACGTCGTTTTGGCTTAACAATTGGCACTTTAGGCGACGGTACAGGTCCTGAAAAGTGACCTCTTTCTGTGCACATTTCCCCTATAAAGTGAATTTGAAAGAAAGTCACAAAATCGTTAAAACTAATCACAAACTACTTACCTTTTACTGTTTGTCCATATAGAAAAATAAACAATACGGCAGCCAAACAATTGCTTCGAATTTTTCGGTATTTATCGCCGAATAAGGATAAAACCCGAGAATAGCGATATCACTAACGACCAAAAAATGAAAAGAACGAAAAAGCGTGTAATTGCGTGTAAAGTGGTGAAAAGCGTGTACACGTCATGTGACAAAATCCTCGCGTGTAAACCGTTGAAAAAGCGTGTATTACACGCGAATATCATATGTCACTTGACATGTATGGTTTATACCATGTGCTAATATTTCAGATTTCAACGAAACGAAATAACCGTAAAAAAGTTTATATGTTTAAGTGTTTATTGTCATAAATAGACAAGATGTAACAATATATTACATTTAAAATAATAATGTATCAATCTGCGAGTATCTAATAAATAAACTGACTAGTAAAACCGGGAAAACCGTTTGATTCGCTTCGTTTAAAAGACAAATATATTCCGTAATATATATTTACCGCAAAGGGAAATAACTCCAACTGTCTTTACTTTTTTAGATAGGGTTGCATGGTACCAGTTAAGGAAACAGTAAATAATAGGAAAACTGCCGTTTTTCGTTACAACTATCTAGTAACGCTTTGTGTCAAATGTGCACCGGAAATATGCACACACAACGGAATAACCCACCACCCATATATTATCAATTTTCTCCTAAATACCCACTACCTATAAATATAAAATTATCCTCAAGGGTACCACCAACGTAAATATTTTCTTCCCTCACACGACCACCCATGGAAAAAAAGATCGTTTGCCGTCCCCGGGGGGGACATAGTATTTTCTGGAACAGCCCTTACCGGCATTGGTAACAATCTCCAGCACATTACCATCGTTATGGATACTAACTGTGTAATTCATCATATCTAGAAATAAAGAAGACAGTTTTTTAAGTTAATCACCCATACAATTGCATATACTTCACATACAGAACCACACAGTTTGAACTTTGTGATGTGACCCACCCATACTAAAACAATTCAAGTGGGTTTACAGTATTATCAATATCATCTTTACATGTTTTATGGGCTTCTTTCTGTTTGACTGTCTGTATTTTCATATCCCTACAGGCCATAGGTCCAGAAACTATTGTAATGTTCACAAACACTTTTTCTTCACACAATTTTACAAAAAACATGAGAAGAAAGACATACGATCTTCATTTGATCTTTTGAATAGTAAACAATTTCAGAAAAGGTTTCCTTCTGAGGAATTCAGATTCTACCTTTAAACAAATTTTGGGGACATCTTCACATTCCTTTTCGCAATATTTTTTAGCAAATAAATGCAGGTCGTTGCCATGGATACCCCAGAAAATGAATTATATTTTCTATTTTAACTACTGGTAAAAAGTGTATGGAAGCAGAAGACACTAGTTACATATATACATACATACATATATGACAAACAGTAAACATTATAAGAAAGCAAGGAAAATAGGATGGTATTTTTTTTCTTTCCTAACTGTTTATTGCTATCTTAACTCTCAATAAACCTAGCATTTAAACACAGGTTGAAATTGCTGCATATCATATGATTTATACTTGATCCACCATGTACTATTACTTACTGACCTAACATTAAACTGAATTATAAAGTACCTTCTCTACTTAATGTAGCAAACTGTCTTTCTTCCCTGTAACTGGCCAGCAGTTTACATTCACCAAGATTTCCTTCCTCACTTGTATCAACACAAGCCCTTAAATAACAATAGTAATATTAACACCAGCTATAAAACATAAACATTACAAGGAAAATTGGAAGATGCCATTATGGAACTCATAATGAAATGTCTTGTTATTACTGCAACAGAACTCTATTACGGTGACCTATAGTTGTTAATGTCTGTGTCATTTTGGTCTCTTGTGGATAGTTGTCTCATTGGCAATCATACCACATCTTCTTTTTTATATCTATTGAAAACGAATCCCATTTTGTTATGATCTGTCCAGCTTATAGGCATAGTTGCTAAGATATTTGCATAAATATATTGTTCCTGTTCTAAAACATCAAAATTTTTATCACTTATTTGCTGTTAAAACTTTGTTGTTTATCAAAAGAAAATTAGAAACTACAATAAGAACTGATTCCTTAGTTTGATATGTATGATATGGTATATTATGTTTGCCTCCTGGTGCTATAGCATTTTTTTTTATGTTTTATCATTATAATTTTCCCTATATAAATATTGGATTAAGAGCTGAATAGTGTCTATATTTGAATTACCTCCATGTATTCCCATCGAAAAAGACAAGACAATCATATACTATACCTCCATGTATTGCCATCGAAAAAGACTAGACAATCATATACTGGTCCACAGTCACTATATTTCTTGTCAAAGTTAGTTAAGATGTCTATCTGAGCCTGCAGATCTTCTCTTATCAACTTTTCATCCTGTAATAACACATTGATTGTAAATTTTAACCTTATATATAAAATACATACATTGTTACATATCTTGATTGGTCTTTTAAACCTCAAATGAAATGCAAACACTTATCTAATTCATTTAACTACTATCAGATGCAAATAAGAAAGTTCTAAAAAGTGATTGCAAGGATTCATTGTACATGCCCTAAACCAAGTATCAAAGTACTTGGACTTCATTTTTTTTCTATCTTCTATTTTATATATTTATGGGGTGTTGTGTTTTAGTTAGTTTGCCAGGAGAATGCAAAGATGGAAAAACATGTTGTTGCAGTCAGTATAAATATTTCCTAGATACAACACCCATAACTAAGCACCCAGATTTAAACCTCTGCAGTATTTATTTTTTGTGTATAAATTTTCCATAAATTTGAAAAGTGACTTCTGGGATTTTATTAAAAATTGTTGCATTATCCTGATTATTTCCCTTGGTATGACATTTAAACTTTATTCAAGAGCTGCTGTCATACTGTAAAAGTTGCAGGACCCCTTACAATATTTCTAATGGACATCCAGTTAGAGACAATTTATATACATATATGAAACTATCATTCTTTATGAACAAATAAATGCATGATATATATAAGTAATCAACAACGAAATGTTTTTTTCTCGTTAGGTTCATAAATATATCTTGATGAACTGAAGACAGTAATGTACCTTAGATTGTGAAAACCTTTTTAGTTTAAGTTATAGGGTAGCAAATCACATTTGATTGTAAAAAAAGTGATGTTTTCAGTTGTAAGATAGTAAATAACCTGATAAGGAATACATGAATTCCATTTTAGAGTTGTTTTACAAAACTACAGTGTTAGCGAAAATAGAAGATAAACTTTTAACCGATTTTAGAAATAAGTGGACGGAAGATCTACATAGAGTTTCTGCAAGACGTATGGATGGTGGTAGTAACAAATTAAGGACATATAGAACATTTAAAACCGAAATTAGTTGTGAACTTTATTTAAAAACACTATTATCTCCTGCTCAACGTAGAGCATATTCGCAATTCAGATGTGGGGTTGCACCCATACGAATCGAAACCGGGCGCTTCGAACGTTTACCAATGCATGAACGGACTTGCTTTATGTGTGAAAATAAAACTGAAACTGAGGAACATGTACTAATTGAATGTCCACTTTATGACGATTTAAGGAACGAACTTTATGAATATATAAACAGTGTAGATGAGAACTTTAACATGTTGACGAACCGTGAGAAACTGTCTTTTGTGTTGGGATGCCAAAACGTTAATGTAATTTACAAATGTGCCAAAACCTGTAAATCTATTTTAGACAGAAGGAGACGTTTTTTATATCGATAAATTTTTTTAGACTTTTAAATTTTTGTAATTTGTTTTAGAAATTTTAATAAGTGCATGTACATAGTTTTATAAAGTCCTTTTATTGTTTGATGAAATTTTACTTTTTGTCTCTCATAATTCTTTTAAGAATGGCATTAATATATATTTATGTTTTATGATATATGTAAATATTGTATTGTGTATATTAATGGTGAGACGTTAATAAACTATCTATCTATCTATCTGTTTTATTTATTTCAATGATCATATGCGACTGTATTTCATATTTATATGTTTAAATTACATAGGCTTCTTCTTACACATGTGTTCATAACAGAGTGTTTTTACATGTAAATAAAGCATTACTGTATTGTATTGGGAACAGGCATGGGGTAATCGTAATCAGTAATCGTAAGACTTGTTTTAGTAATAATCTTGTAAATTACATGTGATTGGGATGGAGTTTGACTACTTTGTAAGATAGTAATTCACCTATCACCTTTTTAAACATTGTAACTTACCTGTGAAGGGGAAGGAGTTTTTGCATCAAATTCCTCCAGTCTCCTGGAAGCTTCAGCTAAAGCCACTCTGTTTGGTGGGTCCCACTTCTTTTCTCTTCTGTCTTTAGTCATTCTATCTTTAAGAATCCTTGGAAACAAATCATATGCTGGTTTAACACCAATATGGAACTGTCCAGAAGGATTAGTCCAATCATCTGGAATCTACAAAATAAATATCTTTACTCTATACTGAAGTTGGATCAAGACCTCAAGGCTCAATCCTACAATTTACCATTTCATACTCCGAGATCATGAAAAATCTTTCTTAGTAAAGAACCACATGCACCAATTCCAACAACAAATACACCAAAGATTACATCATCAAATTGTTGGACTTTTTGAGGGACAACATATTTGTTGATTTTGATGGATTGACATTTCAACAGACACTCACCAATCCAGTAGGTTATCATTGTACTTCTACTGACAGACTTTATTAATACTCTTATAATGAAGCAGAATTCATATAGAACCTTCTCAAAAACAAAATCGAAAGGCATTTTGCAAAGTTTTTCACTTTTAAATTTAAATTTGTTGATTATGGTAATTTTCAAATTAAATACACTATTTGAATGTATTAGTTATAATATAGAAAGACAAACTATCCTTCAGAAATATTACAAGACTTGAAATAACTAGTCAGCTGTTTCAGAAGTATCATATCTAAAATTTTTCACCAACTTATTTTCCTATATCATTGTATATCATTCAAATGTATTTGTACGAATAACTAAATTTTTCATTTTGGATAAAAAAAGTATTCAAGGAGATCTAACTTTTTTGTCTTACCTTAAGTGTCCTTCCTGTTAGCCCAGTTACTTTGCCATCCTTAACATCTACTATTCATGCTATTGTTAATGTATCACAATCCCCAGACCCTGCTGTATCAATCACACCTACCTTAAGTATCCTTCCTGTTAGCCCTGTTACTTCGCCATCTTTAACCTCTACTATTGTTGATGTATCACAATCCCCTGACCCTGTTGTATCAATCACGTCCACAATCTTAGGTTTCCCATCACTCGTCACCTGAAACAAGCAAGTTTCCACACATATTTGTTCAAAACTTTTTATAAATATGTATTATACATGTAGTGAAGTTTTTGCTCAGATTAGCTGTCTAACTAACATTTATCTCACATTTTCTCTTATTCAAATATTTTAACATAAAATGTAGCTGTCACATTCGAAGACTTTCCATGTCATAATAAAGAAATCAAACCCTTAGTAATCTATAATCATTGTTGAAGGCCGTATGGTAACCTACATGTATAGTTGTTAATTTCTGTGTCATTATGGTTTCTTGAAGAGAGTTTTACTCATTGGCAATCATACCACATCTTCTTTTTTATATGTAGTACAAGTCTATATAAAGACAATAATGTTAATTGATAGGTTGTGGGTACTATCAGGTCTGTATTTTGTGTATAATTCAGGTTTTTAGTGCCTTGTATCAATATGATGAGTTACAATGTAAGCTCTTGTCAACCATGTTATTTTTTTTATAATTTGTTCTTATGTTGTACTGTCCCAGGTTAAGGGGAGGATTTAGAACTGGCAAACATGTTTAACCCTGAACCATTCTGTATGTCCATGATCCTGTCTCAGTCAGGAGTCTGTAATTCAGAGGTTGATTTTTGTTGCAGCATACAATGGTATAGCATATGATATTTGTTTTTACACTATTGTTTTGTACAAAAAGGTCATTAATTATTTTAGATTAGTTCTTTTGGGCCTTTCACTATGCAATATGGAATTTCTCATTGTTGAAGGCTGTGTCTATAGTTAACTTCTACATCATGTGGGGTCTCTGTTTGAGAGTTGTCTCCTTTGCAATCAAACCAGTGACCACATCTTTTAATTTTTATATTTACAAATTAAACATGTTGAAGTAAATTAAATCCTTGAATTGAAAGTTTTTAAAACAATCAAATCAAATGAATGGGTTTGCATATATGCTGGTACATTTGTAACTAACCACAGAATTCCAGAACATGTGGATTATTTTTTATAATTTGAGAAATATTACTTTTGTTTTCAGTCTGACAGTCATGTCAATTCTATAATTTTTAAGGAAATTTCATTTCTGCTTTCAGTTATGTGATTTCTTTAATTTTTCAAAAACCTACATCTAAATTGTCATTTCAATAACATCTTAGCTTTAGTTCCATGTTTAAACTAGTTTACTTTTTTTAAATGGCATTACTTAACCATCATTAAATAAACTGACTGGCCAATTGATGACAGATTTAGTCCTTCTTAAAAATGGCTGAACTATTTCTTACTAATCCTATTGTTGACAGCATAAATTATCTTTGGTTAATAACAGGGTTGGCAAAAACCCGGGTTTTATGAGTATTGCCCAGCCCAGTGGGAAATACTGGGAAAACCCGGGTTTTACTGGGTTTTAGTGGGTAATACTGGGCAATACTGGGTAATATAAAATACTGGTCTGAATTTTATAGAGTATTCAGTGATCAAACACAAATTTTATACATTTAAGATATATATAACCTATTTTGTTTGTCTGAATTGGTTTTAAACTGTAAATCATAAAGCAAAAAACATTTTTAAAATTAAACTGTCAATTGTTCTTGAACAATTGAGAGGTCTTTCCTTTTTTAATGTAAAATACATGTTCCAACAGACGTAGAATGTATTGAAAAGGTCAAGGTCAACCTTAAAAAGCTCGAAAACACACTAAAAATCCTTTAAATAAGGTTAAAAACACTAAATTCGCTATCTGGGACATGACCTTGACCTTTGACCTTTTGACCTTTGTCAAGGTCATTGGTCCCCAATGCCATTACTGAAGACCTTAAGGGTCTAGGACCTTTGGTTATATAGTAAAAGCTGATTTTGTCTTTTCAAAAACCTAAAACAGGGGTTATGCCCCTTATAGAAAGGTCAAATCTCTTTGGTCAAAATGTAACAAAGTTGCGCCATAATGACCCAAACATTTTCCACCATTTAAAACTTCTGTAAGTATAATGGTTTCTGAGAATATCCCATAACAAGGTGTTAGGTCAAAGGTCAAGGTCAACATACAAATTTGACCTTGAGGTATTTTTTAAAGATACATGAAATGATGATGATTGGTGAAGATCCTATGTGTCTACGACTTACGGTTTCTGAGTTTTGGTGGCCAACCGACACCGGTTAATTTTCAAAGGGGCATAACCCTACCAATGAGTCGTTGAATCTTTTCGATCCAAATGTAACGAAGAACCGGGGTCTGGTCCTGAACAAATTTCACCCTTCATTTTTTTTCTACCTATTACGGTTACGGTGTTGGAACGATAACAAGGTTTTTGGGTTTCGGAGGGATTACTCCGAACCGACAAAATATTTCGACTCACAGGTTGAGTTCCGGATAGGTATTCATGACACCGATACAAAGTGTGAACATGAAAGCGACACGTCTTACGGTTACGGAGGGAAATTTTGTCAAAGTTTGGCGGAACAAGAAGAATAATAATAATAATAATAATAATAATAATAATAATAATCAGAAGAAATACAGTAAGGTCTTTCCCTTTAGTAAAAGGAAAGACCTTAATAAAATATAACTCCTATTAAGAATTAACAATTACATGTAAGAAAAACTACATTTAAATAATGTATACTAATACTATATGTACTGTCACTAATTAGTAAGTAATTATTCAGATTAGAATGCAGATTTGTTTATGTAACAATAATCAGCCCTTTCAATTCTATAAGTGTTAATGGTATGACCCCTTAGGGTGTTTATTTAGCAATATGACAAATGTATGAATGTAAAACATTTGAAATTAACAATTCACTTTAAGTTAAACATTGCAATAATTTTTTTCTTCAAAGTATGGATTATTGAAACAATGCTTGGTAATTAACAAGGTTTCCTTAAATGTGCAAATCTTGTATTCAGGCTACATAGAAGGGAATGAAATTGAATTTTTCATTCTTTTAGAAATGACTGTCAATGGTTATATGTATAAAAAGTATATATTTAGCTGTAATACTATGAAACTACACCAAGACTTTACTACTTTGTGTTAAAATAAGCTTAAACCAGGTGCTCCGCAGGGCGCAGCTTTATACGACCGCAGAGGTCGAACCCTGAACAGTTGGGGCAAGTATGGACAAAACATTCAAGCGTGATACAGCTCTGAATTTGGATTGTGATCAAATTTTTGACATTACATGGTTTTTTTACACAAAACAAATGTCAAGATTTTACAAATCAATTAAAGATTTCTTCTTCAAACTTAATTAAATCTAAAATTAAATAGTTGACACAGCATAGGTTTCTGATACAGAATGAATGTGGTCTAATGAACTTAAAAGTTTTTTTTTGCCTTTGAGCAATTCACTATGCTGTTGAATATTAATCCTCTCAAAAAAATGTTTGAAGAAATTTTCTTTTTATTTAAGAAATCTGAAATGAGAAAAATTTAACCCCCCCCATTTTTTTTCACATCTCCGTTTCCCTTTTTCCAAAACTGATATCAATTCAAATTTCTAATGGAGTTTGCAACAATAACTACTCTTTTAAATACATCATAAAATATTAAAATGTAAAATAAAGTGCTTGTTATCACTGAATGGTAAAGATTGGTTGGTAGTAAAAGTGAATATAAATTGTTTATTGTATAAAACAATAAAAAAACTTCATCAGAAACATTTTATATTGGCAAATTTCCAATGAAGTTATTTACATAAAGTTATTGGCAAATAAAAATAGAAAATGACATCATAGTCATGTCTGGCAAATGTCCAACATACATTATCTAAAAACATTTTAGATAAGATAAGGGAAAAAAGCTTCATCAGCAACATTTTATATTGGCAAATTTCCAATGAAGTTATTTACATAAAGTTATTGGCAAATAAAATAGAAAATGACATCATAGTCATGTCTGGCAAATTTCCAACATATATTATCAACTACTATTCTATACAAAGAAAGATAACTCCAATTGAAAATTAATTGCTATTGCACAATATTGTGCAATTAGATATTTCTTGCTATTGTGCAATACTGTGCAATTGAAAATTGTTTGCTATTGCACAATACTTGATATGGAATCCTGATTTGGACCAACTTGAAAACTGGGCCCATAATCAAAAATCAAAGTACATGTTTAGATAAAGCATATCAAATAAGCCCAAGAATTTAATTTTTGTTAAAATCAAACTTAGTTTAATTTTGGACCCTTTGGACCTTAATGTAGACCAATTTGAAAACTGGACCTTAAATTAAGAATCTACATACACAGTTAGATTTGGCATATCAAAGAACCCATTTATTCAATTTTTGATGAAATCAAACAAAGTTTAATTTTGGACCCCCATTTGGACCAACTTGAAAACTAGGCCAATAATTAAAAATCTAAGTACATTTTTAAATTCAGCATATCAAAGAACCCCAAGGATTCAATTTTTGTTAAAATCAAACTAAGTTTAATTTTGGACCCTTTGGACCTTAATGTAGACCAATTTGAAAACGGGACCAAAAATTAAGAATCTACATACATAGTTAGATTCGGCATATCAAAGAACCCCAATTATTCAATTTTTGATGAAATCACACAAAGTTCAATTTTGGACCCTTTGGGCCCCTTATTCCTAAACTGTTGGGACCAAAACTCCCAAAATCAAACCCAACCTTCCTTTTATGGTCATAAACCTTGTGTTAAAATTTCATAGATTTCTATTTACTTATACTAGAGTTATGGTGCAAAAACCAAAAATAATGCTTATTTGGGCCCCTTTTTGGCCCCTAATTCCTTAACTGTTGTTACCTCAACTCCAAAAATCAATCCCAACCTTCCTTTTGTGGTCATAAACCTTGTGTTTAAATTTCATTGATTTCTATTTACTTATACTAAAGTTATTGTGCGAAAACCAAGAATAATGCTTATTTGGGCCCTTTTTTGGCCCTTAATTCCTAAACTGTTGCTACCAAACCTCCCAAAATCAATCCCAACCGTCCTTTTGTGGTCATAAACCTTGTGTCAAAATTTCATAGATTTCTATTCACTTAAACTAAAGTTATAGTGCGAAAACCAAGAAAATGCTTATTTGGGCCCTTTTTGGCCCCTAATTCCTAAAATGTTGGGACCAAAACTCCCAAAATCAATACCAACCTTCCTTTTGTGGTCATAAACCTTGTGTTAAAATTTCATAGATTTCCATTCACTTTTACTAAAGTTAGAGTGCGAAAACTAAAAGTATTCGGACGACGACGACGACGATGACGACGACGACGCAGACGCCAACGTGATAGCAATATACGACGAAAAATTTTTCAAATTTTGCGGTCGTATAAAAATCATATTGCCCAGTAATGCCCAGTATTCCCCATTTCTGGGAGTATTGCCCAGCCCGGGAAAACCCGGGTTTTCCCACCCGGGAATTCCCGGGCGGGTAATACTTTGCCAACCCTGGTTAATAATTTTAAGCACATACATGATATTAAGAGTTACATAATAAAAACGAACAAAAAAAAAAACTGTTAAATCCACAAAAGGTGATAATTCAATTTATTTATCTAACAATTGTATTCTTAGGACCAAAACTTTGATGAAAACAATTAGAGAAAACATATTAATCCTCAATTTCAGATATTAAACAAAAATCTCATCTTCAACATTTTACTAAAAGGCTGAAAACTGTAACAAATAAATCTATTAATTCGAAAAAAAAAGTCTGAAATCTAAATAATAAAATAACTTGAACATCTTAGACATTTAACATTAAAAATAAACATGAATTTATCCAAAGGAGATAATTATCCTCAAAATATTGCCAATTAATCCTTTGAATAAACTTATTTTTTAAGATTAGCAATTAAAAACAGTAATAAAATCTTTAAATATTGTTTTCATTGGTTATAACACTATGTTTTGAAAAATTAAAACATAAACTTAAAATAAATCACTATAAATGTACAGATATGAGAACTAATGATCCTACATCCTGACGAAACTATTTAATTATATTGTTTGGCATTGCACATGGTCATTCGCTTTTCAGACTGCTTTAAAAGTGTTTTATATGACATCCTTATACTAGATATGTTTGGTGTTTTTTTTTTATTTATATGCAGTACTACTATTTCTTACTTCGAGTCTTTTGGTTTTATTTAATGTTACAGTTTACTTATTTGTGTACCTCATTCTTGACTTCTTGAGAAATTAACCCAAATGCAACTGATTTTTACAGTGTGTTTTTATGTTCAGGGCTCACGCTACCAGGCGACTTGGGCGAAGAAGTCGCTTTCCCGACCGTCACTTCGCTTTCCCCGACCCCCAAAAGCGAAAACAAGTCGCCCTGTTCTTGACGATACTCGCTTTCAGTCGCTTCCGTCATCGGACACTTTCAATTTTTACCAAGTTGATGAAACATCAATTTTTTATTGATAATTAAAGAAATTTAGAAATAAACGATTCATTATGTTAAAAAAAGAGGTTGAAGCATCGTCTTTGCAGTGTGTAGCAGGTTATTTGATAAAAATACAACTTTTTATCACTTCGTGCATTTCCGCAAGTTCCGGTGCTTGTTACTCGAAAACGTACATCAACCTAAATTTCGGCGGCAAAATAAGTTTGTTACTTCATTTAAACGTGATAAAAGTTGCCTCCAGTAAATGTTTAATCCATTTATTGCATTAAAAACGTCATGTTCCTTTCCAAATAACTTGTCAAACATCGTTTATTTTTGTAAATTTTCTTGCATTCGTCCGCCATTGACCGATTTCTAAACTACGGATCTGAACCGGACCAGCTATGACCGAAATCCGTACTTTTACAATAATCACTACGGACGCACAGATGGAACAGCTGACAGAGGAATATTGATCCCAAAGGGGAAAATTACGTATTCCACACGCATTAAGAGACTTTTGGTTACATCTAATTGATTGGTGTATATAATTCCCTCTATTTTTTATGGATTGTTGTTTCAAAGTTGCTTAACTCTGAGACAATTAATTATATTATTGCCCAGCTTAATAACTTTTATAGTTTTTTATGAGAAACACTGAATTTCATACACAAGATAGAATTGAATTAAATTGTAATTGATATATTATAATTTCTTTACATTTTTTAAAATAAAAAAAATTTTTTTTTAGTGCTAGATATTAAATATTTAGTTGGTAGTTTCTCACAAGAACCTTAGTAAAACTAAATAAACAACTTTTAATTTGAAATGTTACTTTAATTGTATACTCAGATATGAATTGAATAATATAAAAAGAACATTATTTACATATGACCCTTTATACTATAGTAAAATCCAAACATTGTAGCGCACCGCGCGAATGAGCACTTCTCTTTCAAATCTCACCACTTCTCCCATCAGTTTCAAAAAGAGAAGTCACTTCTCCCTATAATTCTGAAGTAATGTGAGCCCTGATGTTGTGCTGTAACACCACTGTCCCAGGTAGGGGAAGGACATTAAAGTTGGGCTCTCACAAACATGTTTTATTTGAAATTTTGGGGCCCTTTATAGCTTGTTGTTCGGTGTGAGCCAAGGCTCTGTGTTGAAGGCCGTACCTTGACCTACAATGTATAATTGTTTACATTTATAAATTGTTATTTGGATGGAGAGTTGTCTCCTTGGCGCTCATACCACATCTTCCTATACCTATTTAACATGCATGTGACTGTGTCACATTCTTTATATGCCTGTCCCAAGTCTGGGATCGGTAGTTACAGGTATATAATTGCGATTGGTTCATGTCCGTCATACATGTAATTGTTTTTGTACTGTAAATTCGAAATTATTGCATGCATTTATTATTGCGATTTTGACATTTTGGACTAAAATGAGATTTTAATTTTTGCAATATTGGGGAAATTTCTGTTTAATTCATAAAAAAAAAATCAAAATGAGGTTAATTTATTGCGATTATAACCCTGTTGTATTTTTCGCAATATAAAAACATCCCTTCAATTTCTGAATATACAGTAAATAACATTGTTATAAATTAAGCTGTTAGTTTCCTAGTCCGAGATTACTCTGAAATGAAAGGCAAAATGCCGAAATCGATGGGTCACTGTGAAAACTTACTAATGATGAGAAAATAAAGGTTGGCAGGTAGGTGAAACTTACATAAATGAAGAGATAAATGAAAAATGAACAGATTGATGCCCGATTTATATAATTGCAAGGCCGTCAGTCGGCACCAGAAGCGACGAAGCAGCGCATCTATTTTGGGTGGGCAAATATCCACTTTTTGATATGGGACGAGCTCTGACGTCCTACGGCCCCAGCTTGTCTGGCAAAACAGCCGTTGGACGTCAGAGTAATCTCGGACTATTAGTTTCCTTAATCAAATTGTTTTACATCTTTCAATTTGACTGTGGCTTTTTTAGATGAAATGTGAGCCTGGAGAATTATGTAATGACTGACTTAAATTCTTCTGCCATGCTCATCTTTTTCGCTGCTTTGCTGCACAAAAATTCATCTTTCATTTTTGAACACAACTGCTTGTTGTATTGCAGAAAATTCATTTTCATTTGGTATTATGCAAAGTAATTTCTGTCAGTTCTTACATTCTTACCAGGCCAGGATATTATATTTTACTTTTCATAGTCCTCACCCCCTCTTTCCTTTCCAAACACAAATTTGATGGTTGTCCCCTCTCTTTGTAGAAAGAAACCCTAAATACATATACATGTAGTACCACTATGTTTTTTTTTCAAACAATGTGTTGTTTCATACAATATAAATCATGTACATGTGTAAATAGGATTGATGTATTTCATATCAATGTCAAGTCAGTCTTCATTAATTTTTATGTTTAATGTTTTAATGTATCCCTGGATTTTATTTTATAGGCTTCAGTTAAATTACTAATTATATAATGTTGTGATTTTAATTAGATTATTTTCATCCTTGTTGTTCAGTTGCAATGTAGATTTTCAGCAACATACATGTATCTTATACTACAATTAGTGATTTTGGATTGCTTTAAAAATTACTTGAGTTACAAGTGCGTGTTATTTTATTCTATATCTTTACTTACAATACTTTAATTTATGCAAGTATGTTGTTTATACATGACATTGATTTGTCATGCTTTGTCATTGTTGACATACAATGTAATTTTTCAACCCTTACCTGTAGACCAGGTGCACCCGGGTCAACCCCAGTGTCAAGTATTGCTATCAAAACATTTCTCCCATCGTGATCAGGGTATTTATCTAAGAATGAAGCTGCTCCTGTCTCTTTTTTAGGCAATAATCCATGTACTGGAAAGTCGATGTCAATTGTTGACGCCATGTTTTCGGCAGACGATTACTGGTGTCAGTAAACGCTTGACATCAACCATAAAAATTGAAATAAGATTTCAAGCGTTTATGGGACATATACAAAAAAAAAATTGACGACTACTCTATAGATACAGTAAGGAACCAAGTGCATTCAACATGTTCAATAAAAACAGATAGCCTTGCAAGAAACTATCCTGCTTAATTTCCTCTGTTGGGGGTTTCTCTCAACTAGTATGATTCTAACTTTCAAGAAACAAAACTATTTTTTAATGGAGAAACACATTATTTTTTATTACAAAGATTCGTTTTATTTCTTCAGGTCAAGTTGACTTATAACAATCCAAAAAAGTGGGGTTTCTATAAATATATTTTTACTTATGTATGCAGACGACACTGTTTTATTTAGTGAGAACATAGATCTACAACATATGATAAATGCTGTAAACTCTTCTGCAGAGGAATATGGTTTATATATTAATACATGTCTAAAACTACCTAAAGTGGTACGTCGTGTTTAGAAATAGAGGTAGTGAAAAAAGTCAAGAAAAATGGTTTTTGAATAACAACCAAATAGATATATGTGACAGTTCTGTATATTTGGGTATTCTTTTTTAATTATAATGGCAGTTTTTTTACATACACAAAAAAGATAAAAAAAAAAAATGTTAGCCAATCAAGGAAGAAAAGCTGTTTTTGCTTTATGTAGTAAAATTGTAGATGAATATTATAACTGTGAAACGTTACTGTATAAAAAAGAAGATGTCCTTATTTGATACTTATGTATCTAGTATACTTAATTATAGCTGTGAAGTGTGGGGTAATCACAAAGCTGATGATATAGAGAAAGTACATTTATATTTTTTAAAACGAATTCTAAAGGTTAGAAAAAATTCTGTTAATAACATGGTTTACTGTGAATTAGGACGTTATCCAATGTATTATGAAAGACAAAGAAGACTGATTCAGTTTTGGTTCAAATTATTAAATACTGATAACTGTATACTTAAAGCATGTTATGAATATATGTTTGAGAGTTCATTTAAAAAACCCAATGACAAATCGAATTGGGCATGTTCAGTCAAAGAAATTTTATGTAGATATGGTTTTCATGATGTATGGCTAAAACAAAGTGTAAATAATGTTGATATATTCATACATGAGTTAAAACAAAGAATGAAAGATACCTTTATTGCTGATGTTAATGCCTTTTTTTAATAATTCATCAAAATGTATTCCTCATAGATATATATATGACACAGATATACTGCAATTTCATTTAGATAGACCTGTTAGTCAAATATATAAACCTTTTATATGCAAATATCGTATCTCCGCCCATAGCCTCAATATATAAACAGGCAGATATTATAATGTAGATAGAGAAAACAGATTATGTACTATGTGCAATAACAATATGGTAGAAGATGAATACCATGTTATTTTAGAATGTAATAGATATAGTGATGTAAGAAAACTATACATTAAGAAATATTATTGGCAATATCCATCCACATTTAAACTTATACAGTTGTTATCAGTTCACAATGTGAAAGAACTTAATAATTTAGGTAAATTTTTGTTTAATATTGAAAAAAATCGTAATATGTAGTTGTATTAACTATTTATCATATGAATTTATTTTCATTCTCCGCCATACATGTATTGTGTATAATTATTGTATTTATATTTCACTGATGCATTAAAAAAAAATATTGTAAAATTGTATATTCTATAAGCTGTATTGCTTCTGAATAAAGTATTATTATAAATTGTCAGCTTTTTAGTGTAGACTGACTGGCTTGTTCATTCAAGCTCATATCAACATGCAGTTGCTTGAAAAGGCAAGGCTAGATGCATTCACTGCATATTAAAAGACCGTGAAAGATCAATGGCTATTGAAACTTTTTATATAATAAATAAATTGCCACCTGTCTGTTTACACGATCTATTAAAGGGGCACTACTGAGCTACGGGATATATGAAAGTAAGATTTTTTTGTTCAATCAATAATGAAAGTGAAATAGAGAAATAATAATTCGCTTTTAGCAGCCAAAATGGTTCAATTTTGTGAAATTAAGCTGAGAAACATTGATAATTAATTATTCACTTGCAAATGAATAATTCGACCAATTATTCACTTGCAAGCGAATAATTCGACCTCATTAAATCCGTATTCATGTGAATTAACTTCGATTTAACCCCTAACTAGAGATTGACAACGCATGCATTGTACGTGTACTGGTTATCTTAAGGAAAAGAATGTCAACAATGAAAGTGAAACAAAGGTAAATCATTTGATAACTGATTCGATCCACATAAATGTTTTACATTGTTATAAATCAAATATGAGAATTTGAGTCGTATCGGTGACCATGAATTTGACAGCTAGTGCCCCTTTAAATGTAAAAGATTGTAAACATTTCTTTCAGATATAGTAATATACTGGATATTCCACATTTAAAACATAAACAATTTGGTAAGAGAAGTTTTAAATTTGCAGCTGCTACTCTGCGGAACATTTCATAACTGATTTTTTTTCTCAATTGAAGAGCCTGGAATGGTTAAAAATTCTGTGGTTCTGCATGAAGATAAGCTTTTTTCCCACGTATTACAACATGCCTGTGCTCTTTCTATGCATTTAAAATAATTTGCTGCTTATATATATATGTGCATGTTGTGTGTTTTAATGTTATTTGTTATTTATATTCGGTAAAAAGCTCTCATGAGCTTATGTTTGTATTGAAATATGTGAACCGAATCAAAATAAAACTTTCGTATTCGTATATTCGTTCTGTACTAGTCTTACAATATGCACTCCTGTTATATATACAATGTATGAACAAAATAAAGATTAAACAAGCTAGCAGTAGATTGAAGGTCTGTTTGTATTTGATAAAACTGTAAAAAGTTCTTTGGGCTTAGGATTCCTATGAGGCATGGTTTTATGCACCATTTCGAATAAAGCTGTCAGCATAGGGGCTGTATATGTAACTTAGGTGCCATGACACATGATTTAATCCACAATTTTACAGACTTTGTACAACTGTGTGAGATTGATAAAAAAAAAATCAATATAAAGATAAAGAAAGAAAATCATATCGAAATGAAGTATAGGTGTTTCAAAAAAATTAATGAAGATGCCTTCTGTACAGACTTACATCAAACCCCCTTTTCATATTGTTGAAATGAAAGATGATATTGATATTACTGTCGACAAATGGTATGAACTTTTTAATCAAGTTATTAACAAGCATGCACCAATAAAAACTATTTATAAAAAGATTTGGTAAACTTTAAAAAGTGGCGTAATAAAACAACGTTGTTAATATTTAATGCAAAAAAGGAATATTACCAAAACGCTATAACTAGTTCCAAAAATAGTAAAGAACTTTGGAATCATATTAAAGAGTTAAATCCAAAAAAGGATAATATTTTCCCACCTAAAATGCAGTATGAAAATCAAACTGTTTATAACAACCAAGATATTGTAAATACTCTTAATGTTCATTTTTCATCCGTAGCTGAAAAACTTATTGGAAATAATACTTCAGATATGCTACAAAATTTTAATAGTGAAAAATTAAAGAAAACTGAACTTGAATTTTAATTTAAAAAGAGGTGTGTTCTCAACTAAAACATCTTAATATTAATAAATCTGCAGGTTTAGATGGAATTGGTCCCAAATTTTAAAGCTTAGTGCAGAAATAATATCACCATCATTAACTTTTTTGATAAACACAAGTATAACTTCAAATCGTTTTCCCCAAAAATTAAAACTTGCAAGAGTAACTGCTATACATAAAGGAGGACCAAGAGATATTCCCTCAAATTATCGTCCAATTTCTATTTTAAATACCATATCTAAAATTTTCGAGAGACATGTATGTACATAGTTATATGAATTCCTAAACAATAAAAAAATTTTTACATATCGCCCAGTCAGGTTTCAGACAAGGTCATTCGTGCCAAACAACGCTAACTACAAACTAATTGACGAATGGTTAAAATATCTAGATAATGGAGAAATAGTTGGTACAGTGTTTTTTTAGATTTCAGTAAGGCTTTTGACCTTATTAACCATGCCATACTTTTAGAAAAATTAAAATTTTATCATATCGGAGAACATATTATAGATTGGATATAATCATATTTGTCTGAAAGACAACAAGAAGTCCAATACGCTAACATTAAATCTGATAAATCGTTTGTAAAGTATGGAGTGCCTCAAGGTTCTATTTTAGGTCCTCTGTTATTTTTAATATATATGTATAAATGATTTACTACTAAATATTAAACAATCCAACATGGATTTATATGCTGATGATTCAACATTGCATTTTCATGATAAAAACAATGAAAAAATAAACAGCATATTGCAAAATGATTTAAATCCTATACAAACTTAGTGTAAAAATAACAGTATGAAAATCAATGCACAAAAAACTAAGTGTATGAAATTGGGTTCAAAACAAAAACTTACACAACTATCAGAATTATGTATTACCGTCAACAAAACATGTATTGCGAATGTCCATTCTTTCAAATTACTTGTAATTGACATTAATGAAAATTATAGCTAGGAAGATCGTGTTGATCGTATATGTAAAATGATCCCATCTAACATATCACTTTTATATAAAATTAAAGTATACTTGCCAATACAAAAAGGACACTATTTTATAATGCATATATTCTACCATATATAGACTATTGCAGTTCAGTTTGGGGAAATTTGTTACAAAAAGATTCAGATAGAATCATAAAACTTTAAAAAAAAAAGAGTAGCAAGAATTATACTGGAATGCGATATTTCTAATCCATCTAATTTCATGTTTTCATCTTTAAAATGGCTATCTTTTACCAAAAGAATAAAATACCAACAATCAATTCTAATGTATAAAATTGTAAATGGACTAACACCTGATTACTTAGCAATGCTAAATATTGATGATGTGCAACGCCACAACTTACGATCTGTCTCTAGTAATGATCTTTTTGTTCCAAGACCAAATACAAATTTTTATAAAAAATCTTTTCATTATTCTGCAACCATAGTATGGAATAATTTACCACTCGAAATAAAAAAAAAATGTCGTAATGTGGAATTATTCAAGAAACATTGTAATAATCATTTTCTTGAAAATTATATGCAAGTCAAATAATTTGTTTTCCTTTAACAAAACTTTATCAAATATTGCCATTTATTAATTTACCATTTGTATATTTGAATGATTGAATTGTGTATATACTAGTAATATATATTGTAATATATATTGTATTTTAATGTATAAATGTTAACTGTATGCATAGTAGTAGGGAGTGTGAAGTTTTAGTCCCCCCAAAAACACAAGGCGTTAAGGCGCTGACGTCATATGCGCATGCCCCGCCCCCAATATGATATATGGGCATATACTAGCCCTAATGACGTCAGCGGAAGTAAGGAAGATGAATCACGACGGATGGACGCCGGTCATATTTGGTCATGACGCAACCATGAGTCATCAGGATGCAAGATCGGGGCATGACTCACTACATGAGTAATGAGGATGAAAGATCAGGGCATGACTCACTACATGACAATACCATGATGTACGTGTGAAAATTCGAGAAGTATTTTTTCTGTTCGTTATGATATTTATTTTTTAATCTAAATAGTCAAGGGAAAAAGTACTTTTCGAAGTTACACCCTTGTTTGTTTTCGTCGGAGGTATTGCCCCGAGATGACCTTTTACAGTGCAATCCATTTACCACTAATTGTCTACATATAAGATAACAATTCCAGATAAACTCGAAACGTAATTACCTATGAAAAGATTGACCAGCAATCGTGGTCACCGTGTGTTCTAATCATAGTATGATATGAAGAAAAACATGTCCAAATAAGGTCAACACTTTATTTTCACTCAGAAACCGAGATAAACGCACATGACCATATAAGAAAATAACTCAGAGTATCAAATGACCATATTAGGAAAATATGTCCAAATAAGGTCAACACTTTATTTTCACTCGAAAATCGAAATAAACACACATGGTCATATATGGAAGTATGATATGACCATATAAGGAAAATATGTTCAGACAATGTATGTCATTCAAAAATCAACCTCTTGAAAGCGATGGAGAGGGGAGGCAACTCGGGAAATGGGAGATAACTCTAGACGAACCGACATTGGTCTAGCATATCATTCTGTTTAATCATATATAGGAAGGAGTGATGTATGGCGTCCACAATAACGACGTGTCTAGTTTTAAACGTTTATTTATTCACAAACAAATTCATTGGTAAATGTTTTTCAATTCGGATTCGATCGTCTTTGGGTCTCGGGCGGTGAGTTCGTTCACGATATCTTCCAGTGTGAAGTTCTTGTGTCTGTATTTGACGAAATGTATGCAGTACAATCCACAACTGTCGCCGTCTTCGGGCTGCACTCGCACCCGACTGAACTTGTATCGGGGTCCGTTGGCGACCAACACGTCTCTGAAGCGAGATCGATACTTTTCTGGCGCTCGACCGAACGAATCGAAAAAATCGACGGGTCCCTCTCGCGGGAAGTGGAACGCCACCCAGTGAATGCCCTTGCCGTCGCAGTCGTCCGTGTTGACGACGAAACTACGGGGCCTGTTCGAGACTTCATCCGGCAGTTCATCGGCACAACACACGGTCGCCGGCAGGTCTTCGAGATAACACTCCAGTTCGTATCCGTAGGTTCCCTCCACGCCGTCGTCTTCCGTTCTGCATCGTTTGGCGGATGGTTCGTCGCCACAGTCCCTCTCTTGATGGATCTCGAGTCCCCGGGCGTGCGCAAATACCAGTCCGCATGCGCGGCAAGCCATCAGGTCCGATTCGCTTCCGATGTTTTCTTCCCCGAGTTCCATGGTGTTCGATTCGCTTCCGGTGGAATCGACGTCTTCGTCCTCGGCTTCGGCGTCGTCCTCGCCTCCGCCCAAGACGTCGCTACGTAATCTCAAGTGTTGGGGTGTAGCGGCCTTCAGATCCACCAGAAGGTATCCGAAGGGTCTCCTCGTGACCTCTCGGAACGTTTGCATCAAGAGGTGTCTCTGACTCGGATACATCTGTCTACCTAGCGTGGCGACGGGCTGGCGATCGACTGGATTGTCGAAGAGGACCAGGTAGTGACAGTTTCTCCTGAGTCGGATCCTTCCCGAAATACAGGTTCTGATTCACAGCCACCACCGACAGGTTCCGATGATGCGATCCTTCCTTGAACAAGTCGTTGATGCGACGGTCTTTGGCCGAGGTCGACATCAGGTCGTCCAGCACGAGTAAGTTTCTGGTCCGTGCATCAAAGAAGTGATCGGCTTCCAACTCGGTCGGGATACCGCGAACGAATTCCACGGTGGGCACCACCGTCTTTCGAATTTCGTCGTAGAGGGGTTGCCATCGTCGGTACAGCCAGACGATCCTCTCCGGCACCGGGTTGCACGTGGATCTTCGCAATGCTTCCTTCACGAAAAACGTCTTGCCGCAGGAGGTCGGACCGGAGACGATCATGGTGAACGGGTGTTGAAAACGAAAACTTTCTTGCGTCGCATTTTGCGGTGGCGGCGGTGGCGGCGGCGGCGGCGGTGGTTATAAGAGGAAGAGGATCGAATACTTAATCAAAACCATGGACGAGTTTTACTTATTCGTCAATAGTGGAGACTCGCTCCAACTTTTACCCCAGAATAGGGGAGGACAGTTCAGAATACGTTTACCTAGATCACACTTAATGAAAGGAACGTGGGAGTGTGCTCTGTTGGAGATGACCTTTGTACCGGCTTTTGAAACGTCTACGCAGAGGATGTACGTGTGTTGCAATCTGGTAAGGGATGAATCTTACGTCAGAGACACTTACCTGCCACTGCTTCAATCCGTAGCCATCGGAAATGAAGAGACCACAGAGATAATTTTCGAGAGACCGCTCTACTTCGCGTCGAGGGGAGGCGAGATGGAAATATTGGAAATCACCTTGAGAGACGATCGACTTCGCGTGTGCCGTTGCAAAGATGATCACGTGTTCTGCTTGCTTCATTTCCGACAAAAGTTATGAGGGAAAGTTCCACCCTTGAAGTGAGGATGGAGTGTCCTAGCTGTCAAAGAATGTTTTCGAGAAGAGACGTCATGTTGAGACATCATCGAAATAAGCATGGTACTGGCGTACCACCACCGCCGCCGCCGCCGCAAAATGCGACGCAAGAAAGTTTTCGTGTTCAACACCCGTTCACCATGATCGTCTCCGGTCCGACCTCCTGCGGCAAGACGTTTTTCGTGAAGGAAGCATTGCGAAGATCCACGTGCAACCCGGTGCCGGAGAGGATCGTCTGGCTGTACCGACGATGGCAACCCCTCTACGACGAGATTCGAAAGACGGTGGTGCCCGACCGAGTTGGAAGCCGATCACTTCTTCGATGCACGGACCAGAAACTTACTCGTGCTGGACGACCTGATGTCGACCTCGGCCAAAGACCGCCGCATCAACGACTTGTTCACGGAAGGATCGCATCATCGGAACCTGTCGGTGGTGGCTGTGAATCAGAACCTGTATTTCGGGAAGGATCCGACTCAGAGGAGAAACTGTCACTACCTGGTCCTCTTCGACAATCCAGTCGATCGCCAGCCGTCGCCACGCTAGGTAGACAGATGTATCCGAGTCAGAGACACCTCTTGATGCAAACGTTCCGAGAGGCCACGAGGAGACCCTTCGGATACCTTCTGGTGGATCTGAAGGCCGCTACACCCGAACACTTGAGATTACGTAGCGACGTCTTGGGCGGAGGCGAGGACGACGCCGAAGCCGAGGACGAAGACGTCGATTCCACCGGAAGCGAATCGAACACCATGGAACTCGGTGAAGAAGACGTCGGAAGCGAATCGGACCTGATGGCTTGCCGCGCATGCGGACTGGTATTTGCGCACGCCCGGGGACTCGAGATCCATCAAGAGAGGGACTGTGGCGACGAACCATCCGCCAAACGATGCAGAACGGAAGACGACGGCGTGGAGGGAACCTACGGATACGAACTGGAGTGTTATCTCGAAGACCTGCCGGCGACCGTGTGTTGTGCCGATGAACTGCCGGATGAAGTCTCGAACAGGCCCCGCAGTTTCGTCGTCAACACGGACGACTGCGACGGCAAGGGCATTCACTGGGTGGCGTTCCACTTCCCGCGAGAGGGACCCGTCGATTTTTTCGATTCGTTCGGTCGAGCGCCAGAAAAGTATCGATCTCGCTTCAGAGACGTGTTGGTCGCCAACGGACCCCGATACAAGTTCAGTCGGGTGCGAGTGCAGCCCGAAGACGGCGACAGTTGTGGATTGTACTGCATACATTTCGTCAAATACAGACACAAGAACTTCACACTGGAAGATATCGTGAACGAACTCACCGCCCGAGACCCAAAGACGATCGAATCCGAATTGAAAAACATATACCAATGAATTTGTTTGTGAATAAATAAACGTTTAAAACTAGACACGTCGTTATTTTGGACGCCATACATCACTCCTTCCTATATATGATTAAACAGAATGATATGCTAGACCAATGTCGGTTCGTCTAGAGTTATCTCCCATTTCCCGAGTTGCCTCCCCTCTCCATCGCTTTCAAGAGGTTGATTTTTGAATGGCATACATTGTCTGAACATATTTTCCTTATATGGTCATATCATACTTCCATATATGGACATGTGTGTTTATTTCGATTTTCGAGTGAAAATAAAGTGTTGACCTTATTTGGACATATTTTCCTAATATGGTCATTTGATACTCTGAGTTATTTCCTTATATGGTCATGTGCGTTTGTCTCGGTTTCTGAGTGAAAATAAAGTGTTGACCTTATTTGGACATGTTTTCCTTAAATGGTCATATCATACTATGATTAATAGAACACACGGTGACCACGATTGCTGGTCAATCTTTTCATAGGTAATTACGTTTCGAGTTTATCTGGAATTGTTATCTTATATGTAGACAATTAGTGGTAAATGGATTGCACTGTAAAAGGTCATCTCGGGGCAATACCTCCGACGAAAACAAACAAGGGTGTACAAACTTCGAAAAGTACTTTTTCCCCTGACTATTTAGATTAAAAAATAAATATCATAACGAATAGAAAAAATACTTCTCGAATTTTTATACGTACATCATGGTATTGTCATGTAGTGAGTCATGCCCTGATCTTGCATCCTCATTACTCATGTAGTGAGTCATGCCCCGATCTTGCATCCTGATGACTCATGGTTGCGTCATGACCAAATATGACCGGCATCCACCCGTCGTGATTCATCTTCCTTACTTCCGCTGACGTCATTAGGGCTAGCATATGCCCATATATCATATTGGGGGCGGGGGATGCGCATATGACGTCTTTTTTTTTGGAGGGGACTAAAACTCCACACTCCCTACTACTATGCATGTATTTTGTTTGAGGGCCTCAATTAAAATTAGACTAGTTATTATTATTATTATTATTATTATTATTATTATTATTATTATTATTATTATTATTATTATTATTATTATTATTATTGATGTAGGTGCTTCGTGTGTGGTTTATAATACCTGTTTACACTCACACTATTTAGTGGTTGAGTATCATGAGTACAATGTACGGTTACAAGTACATTGATAGATTAAGTATTTTCAGGCTAGGCAAGTACATGGAAACACCGTTTTTTTTTCACATACTTTCTACTTACATATAATAAGATACCACAGTTGATTTAATGTCGCAAAAACAAAAATAGGGTGAAAACAATTTCGGGGGTAAACATTTCCACTATATTACATGACTATTGGACTCATTGAATTATTATATTCCACGCCTGAAACATTACATTGGTTGCGTAAGCTTAACTTTTAAAGAACAATACTGGTATTTAAGTCCAACTTATCATTTGATGATAGCTTCGACGGTTAACATTTATTTTTTTTTAGAATTTGATGCGTTAAATGAAAAATGTCACGAAAACCAAAGATGCACACAATTTTTTTCCCTGGGTTGAAGGGCGCATTACGTAATTATTTTTTGCACGTAAATGTAATGGTAATGCGCAGCAAACATAATGCACCTGTGTTGAAGACCCACTGGAGGCCTTGTGCTGTTTTCTGTCCTGTGACCGTGTTGCCAAGTTGTCTCTTTGACACATTCCCCGTTTCCATTCTCAATTTTTATAAATGTTTTATTATATTATAATGCCATTTGGGTTAACATCATGAAAAAATAAACACATGCACTTGTTAAATAAGATACAAGACTATTCCTTTTCATTACTTTCTCCTTCGAAGAAATCAAGAAACAACCCTTTCGAGAGAATCTGATCGAGGAATGGTTTTAACGAAAAACATTTCCTGCGCATTTAAACGATCGTACATTTACATAATGATGATTTTCAAGAAACACTCATGTTAACTCACATAAACGTTTAGTTGCCTTCTCATTTACGTATTCCCCAATTCTACCTTTATTCATGCTTATTCACTATATCCTCTAACAGTTTATATGTACCATGTATAAATGTTTTATTTTCAATTAAAACTGAAAGTCAGCATATCAATAAGACGAAAAGAAAAGTTAATGTACATTCCAAACTACAAATGAAAATGAAGGCATCGTGTACTCTTAAGTGTAACACTACAAACAGCGGCGTTTTGTAAGGTCATATTAACTTTAAACAATTTAATCAACATGTTATACATGAATTTTTTAATAAAAGTTTATTTGAACGTAATTGTTATAAAGTTGAAAGTATATGCGACTTATCTCCAAGGGACGGGTGTTAAATCTATTTCCAACGAGTCGCCATTATTCAGTGCTTCAGTTCACACTCCCCCCTCTATTGTGATGTAAACGAGTCGCCATTATTCAATGCTTCAGTTCACACTCCCCCCTCTATTGTGATGTTAACGACATTTATATAGCAACGGGTTTATTATCTGAAATATGTATTATTTGCTCCAATAGTATAAACTTAACAATAAAATATAAATGGACATTAAAATCATATTGATCTCCATCTATAAATGAGGGTGACAAAAGGTATTACTAAGGACACTCCAGTTTGTAATAAAGAATTTGTACATTTAATGTGTTAAGTAGAATTATCTCTGCCTTCACTCTAGATCATACAAACAAATATGTTGAAACGTTTCTGCAGTTTGTGAGAAAGGACATCACAGCAACATGGTAAGATTCTTATTTTTCTGCGTTTTTCCCTCAATTTTCACATTTTAGATAGTTGTATTTGTGTTTGTGTAGAATTAAATGTTTTCAAAATGATATTGAAACGTGTAGCGCTGTCCATTTCATGTAGCTAGCTACCTTTCTACTTTTTATTTTTTTTATAAAAAAAAAAAGCAAGAATGTAATTGTGATTTCTTTTACGAAAAGAATCATTTCATAGAACAGTATGTCATTTCAATGAATATTCAATTTAAAACAAATTATTCTATTTGACCTTAATATTTCTTTTTATTTCGCTGAAAGGTGTTATACGATTCTGAATTCGACACTCCCTTTTTTTTTATGTCTTTCAGCTTTTGATTTTGCCATTTTATTACTGACTTTCCGTTTTGAATTTTCCTAGGAGTTTTGTATTCTTGTTATTTTACTTATTAAATATTGATTTTTTTTCAATTTGGGGATTGTTTGGTTTTAGTTAAGGATGTTTAAATGGCCAATTTAGCATTATTGGATCTGTTATTTTGACATGAAACCTGCAAACTAATTGTTTTGAAAATTAGAATGACAGTTAAAATCAATCTTGTGCTTGGAACTTTTATTTGATTTCAGTTTGGACACCTGAATGTATTCATCAAGAAGTTTGTAACTGAACGACACGGACCTCAGTCATGGAGTTCTATCATGTAAGAGTGCTTTCTTAAACGATAATTGTTTCTGTATATAATCTGTGTCAGCTTCAACATATTTTTCTTATGTGCATATTTATCAGGTGACAACGTTGTCCAACCATAAATAAAAGATAATGCAGGATATGTAACACCAACCCAACAACACTATCAAACAAGTTAAGATGGCTACATGTCTTCAACGCAAAACAAATGTATAGAATAAGATCTTGCGCTCTGTTTAAAATATGACTGAAATACCTGTAAGAAAGTTATGAGTGAATCTAACAGACTTATCAAACCTATGCCATCAAAACAAATTCTCAAAACATTTTGATTATAAAAGACAACAAGTATGAACGAGGTTCCTGAGACAGGCCCTGTGTAAACCATGCAATATTGCAATGACATCGCTCTATCGATAATTATGTTCAACATTAGGATGAGTGATTGGGTTAATACTTGTAAGTGGAACAGGAAACTCTTTTTTAAGTCCACAGTTTGTATGGCTTTGCTTTACTCAGTCGTTGGGTTTCTGTATTATGATTAAACTGACTCTATGAATAGAATATACGTATGTTTACTTGTTCAAATAACATCAAATGATGGCTTGAGTATATATAACATGTAGCACACATATCAGTAGCTAAACACTTGATATTTAAATGAGAGTATCATGACAAGTTTTAATATGGTCATGTTTTCAAACTTTTGTTTTTATATTTAGTTCGCTAGACACCAGGTTCATTCTGCTTATATGAAAGTTATTCAGGCTTGGATCAAGCACATTTAAAAAAGGATGGAAAAAAGGGGGTCAAACGGAATCTGATTTTTTAGATTTTCGCAATTATAAAAAAAATGTAAACTATTTTTCTTCCAATATTTTAATATTTGATATAATCCCTGAATGAATTTGACCTTTGACCTGTACCTTATGTTTGTGTTGTTGTCGTTTGATCTTCGAATTATGGTGTGTGAATTCTCATTGTATCATGGCTTCTTATTATTTAGTCTATATCATGTATTATAACTGTATCAATACTATAAAAGAGACATAAGAAACTCTAAAAAGCACTATATTAATGAAAAGTTTAAGACAATTGGAGAAAAAACAATACTATTACCAAAAATAGTAAGTTGCATACGGTGATGCCAATGATCCAAATATAACCAAATTTTATTTTATGAATTATTTTGCAGAAAAGGATTAAACCATTCAGGGAACTTCTCTGAAAAAGATCAACATGACGATGAACTGACACAAAGACTGATTAATTTGTCTGTTTCACATCTCAGTAAGTAATCCCCTTGTTTCAATCCGTTCACAAATGCAAATGTAGAAACAAATAAGATGTCAGTACACGGTTCCAGATATACATCTTGTTCGGATTCATTATGGCATTCAGCAAGGTAGTAAATTTTAAATAGTTGAACATATTTACGTCATAACAATATGATACTGTTATTAACTCATTTGGTAGCTTAATGGTAGTGGTATATATCTTCAGTTTTGACACATACAAATTTGTTGTAAGTTGAAGTATGCACGACTTAGAGTACAGACATACCCCAATTTGTTTGTAAAAGATGAAGAAACTTTTTAAATAAGGCATTGAACATAGGTTGACATCTAGATATCAAGACGCCATTCTTTCGATTCATGTTTTTTTTCTTCAAAACATACGTTGAGACGCGTATTTAAGAACCATTAGAATTACAACATGCCATTGGTCAGTTTCCTTGCTGTATTAACTGTTTTTAAAAATGACTTTCGTATTGTTTTGTTGATATGATCCAAAAGTCGACTACATTAAAAAAAAATGTAATACTTATGTAAAATCTGATATTTCGATGAAAATGGTCGAGGACACGAGTTATTTTAATTTACAAAACATTGCAAATCTAAGCTTGCCTTAAATTGATATTTGCTATGGTTACTTCGCAATAGATATATTTCACATATATATGCAACAACTTAAAAAGGAGTCACATATGGAGATGGTTTTTATGGACACATGCTAAACTGTAATTGTTTTTTTGTTAATGTTCGATAAGTAATGAAGTGAAAGAGAAGTTATACATTATATTACATGTATGAGTATTTAGTAACCCGTATGAACCTGTTTTGTCCCAAGTTCAGCTTTGCAATTGTTCTGTATCATTATAATTAAAATATTGATTTTGTAGATTTCAAACGAGAAGCATTCTTAGTTTTGATTGGAGAATACATTTTACATTACTTCACACGATTTGGGTATGATGAATTGATTCGTCTTCTTGGAGGAAATATCTTGGAATTTGTCCAGAATTTGGATTCCATACAGAACTATCTGAGGGATGATTATCAGGATGTGATAGCACCGTCCTTCCATTGTGATGAAGACTCGGTGTCTGATAGAATGATACTACATTACTTCTCACACAGACCTGGTTACCATCCATTGGTCAGAGGTGAGGAAAATAGTGTAATATTTCTGTGATGAACACCGAATACCCATTCTCTCTTATCAAACATAAATTGTAACCATCATGTCTTCGTGCTTTTTTTTTATTTGAACGTTTTAGTGGTGGTCACTGTTTTGTTCAATTGCATATTTATGTTATTATTGAAATTTAAATAGAGTTTTGGTATTTTAGCTAGACGTAAAAATGAGAATGGAGACGGAGAATGTTCATTGTAACATCTATAAGTGACGATTTTAAGACATAAAACATTAAAAATGAAAGGTTTGTTTTCATAACAAAAATGCTGAGCTGTTTGACCGTTTTGTTGTTTCAATGCGAACGTCGTTAATTGTTACTCAAAATAAACACGGCTCGAAAAAATGACATTAACCCAACTGATGAAATGCTGTTTCAAAACAAAACGAAATTCTCACCAAGTGGATTTCTATAATTAAAAATTTACATATGTTGCGTCTGAAGCATTTTCTGGGTTTACATCCTCAAGAACTCTGCTACCCATAAAAAGAAATTCAAAGATGTATAAGTACTTGAATATGTAAAGGGACAATATATTCCCCCTCATAACTTAGTATATTTCTATATCGTAACTGTATATATATATATTGTTCACATCTATCATCTTGTGAATCTTGCGTTTTCAAAACACATTTTAAATAAATTTCCTGAATATATTTTTTAGGTTTTATCACAGAAGTAGCCAAAGTTTTATATAAGATGGAACTGTCCATTACCATAATTTCCATATCCAACGAATCAGTGGCCGATGAGTATGGACATCGTGAGCACGTGATATTCAACATTGTAGCAAAAAGGATTGCAGAAACGCCTGACGATTTAACACCAACATTTGTTGCTCAAACTAAGAAACATGGAGAAAGACAAATACATAAGGAGGTACTGCATGTTTATTAACCATTATAAACCTATTTTATGTTGTTTTTTGATGTCTTTTAGCTTAGTTTTTATGAGGGGCCTGACGGAAAGGGGGGGGGGGGGGTGTTTGTCTCATCACGATTCACGAGTCTATTTTTTTGTCAATCACGATTCACAGAAAATAAATTTCAATGATCACAGATCACGAAAATATAAAAAATAAATAAATATGAAGAAAAACGGATCATTATAGCGAAAATGCGTCGATCATGAAGAAATAATCCATTAGGGAGCTACCATTTGATTTTTATGGGGGGGGGGGGGGGGGGGGGGCTAGGATGAAATTTGAAAAAAATAGGCAGGACAGGAGTTTTGAGTAAAAATAAAAGGCAGGATGAGACACTTTGCAAAAAAAAAAAAAAGGCAGAATGACAATTTAGGTAAAAAAAAGTCAGGATAAAGTAATAAAAAAAAAGGCAGGACAGAGATTACAACTAAAAAAAAATGCAGGACAAAATTTTTCATCCTAGCCCCCCCCCCCCCCCCCCCCCCTTAGGCCCCTCTTTTTTTTGTTTCATGTACCAATCTTTCCAGAGGATTTGTAGTGTAATATGTGAACAAACTTTTAAAGTAGTTAAAATCATGTTTTTCTGTTAATATTAAACATTTAAAATACTAGTATCTGTATTAATCAACACATTTCGTCAAAATATTTTGAAATAACAACAATGCAAAATATAAATGTACAGTCGTCTCTTCTAATACGAACACTGCAGCGTCACAAACCCTGATTAATATAAAGCTAATCATATATATATATCTTTTCGGTTCTAATAGTGAAACAAAGACTGGTTTTATGACCAGCAACATGCAACGATAATTTTTGCACTCAGATTAAAGTTCAGAAATTTAACTTGTTGAGCACCAAAATCTCACATCTTTCCTCATATATATATATGTTTATATAGGATGTGGATGCTGTCAAAGAAAAATTGGATCAAATCAGACGAGAATTTGGAGAGGACGCTTTACCGCTGGCTAAATTCCGCAGCGCCAAGGCAAAATGGCGGGCGATAGCACGTATTACATTGTTAAGTAGAGGATTTGTTCCAAATTACCCGGAACAAAATTTCATCAACCCAAGAATGTTCATTGAAGTCTTTCCATACCATCTGATTTTGAATGAGGAAATGAAAGTGATCCAGTCTGGAATTAAAATTCAGCAGATGATGCCATTGATCAGAAGTAGTCGGACAGCAGAAGTACAGTTGTTCTTCAATTTACTCTACCCAAGACACACAGACTTCACATATGAAAACGTGAAGAAGTTTATCATGTGTCCGTTTGTGTTAGAATTCAAGAGAGATAAGTTGGTCAAAGATTGGAAAAAGCGTCCACTTCTGTCACTTAAAGGTAATTTTAAGGAGACTAAGAAATGTCAACGAAATCAAATTAAATTAAAGAAAACAGAACAGTTTTCACGTCTTACTTCTCATAACCTGATGAATAACATGTACCAGATAAAAATACAACACAAATACAATGCTGCATGATACTAAAACAGTACAGACAAACAATGTATATATTCCATGCCCAATTAGGCAAAGCTGGACTAAGATAAATTAGATGAAGACATTCATACAAATTATATGGTTGTCTGAATGAGAACCAAGCTTAAAGACACTGACAAGTTTTCATGGTAAAAGTACCGGTAAACTAATAAAAAAAATCCGCCTGATGCTAGAAATATATTCAAAATGCCTTCACCTTAATGATAGATCAAAATATATCTATTAAACCATTTGCCGTTACGAATATTGTTATTCTTTCAACAAAACATTTTCAAACCAATTTTAGTATAAATAAAAATGCGTCTTATGGTAATATCTTGATTTGTAAATCTTGATAATTAAAAGTGTAATTGAAATAAGATCCTAAGAGTCCCTTTTATTTCCAGGTCAGATGTACCTACTTCGTGATAGAGGCTACTATTTCTTTATTTGTACTCCAACCATAAGATGTTGGTACGACCTGGAGGAAAGAGAAATGCGTTTGGCTGATATACCAATGTGGGACGCTACCAGGGATTTCCTCTTGACAGACTTGGCATACAGGTCATTATCATTTTACATATATATATGTACTTGTCTCTGAATTTTGTATCAATGATATGAGTAAATGGAAATGGAGAGACAAGTAACTGTTGATATATATTTTACTTTATTATCATCAAGAAATATATATTTTTTTCTGTTTTGAAATAAAGAGAAAAAAACCGTCAATGTTAAGGAAAAGAACTTGAAGACAAGAAGGTCTGTTTCATGTCATTACAATAACAAGGAGTTGTGATATGATCGATAAATTTACAACTATCTAAGACCAGGGGACATCTATGTGAAAAAATAAAGGTACGACCTTCCACAACGAGCAAAACACAAGTTTGATTAATGAATAAACTTTTTTGGAATTACTAATGACAAAGTTTTGTTTTAAATCTTATATATGATGGTGATGCAACATTCAATTTTCATTTTTGTCTTTTTTTATGTTGACAGAATTGGAACGGGACAAAATTACACAAATTCATTCTCATTCAATGATAATACCGATGCATTGGGTTCTCTTAGCCAACGTATAGATGACAAAAAAACTGATTCGAATGAAAAATGGAATATTCTGATGAAAGAATTAAACAACGAGAAACAAAGAAACCAATCCTTGTACAGTTCGTTTTTACCTAGACACTCGGCAGCGATACTTAGCCAAGGTCAAATGCCAAAAGGAGGTATGTATTGTATGTATAGTGTTGAACATGGCGTATGTGTTCAGTCGAATAAAACGTTTTAGAATTGAAAAGTAAGTGGACTCTTCATTTATTGTATCAACTGTTTGTATCAATGTTGAAACTATAATTGCCTAAAACTTGACTTGGGGTGATTGTTCACCATCAAAGCTGTAAATAAATAATTACTCTTATACCGGCGTCACACATCAGCGTATAGCTCCGACGTACGCCGGGCGTGTTAAAAAATCATGTACGCTGCCGATACGCTAGTAATTTTAGATGCATTCAACCTGTCAATCATATCTGTAACGTGTGCACAACGAGCTTTATTAATGTATTTGGTGTACGAGAAGCGTACCTTAGCGTTTATCGGGCGTTCAAAAAACGTATGGTTGCGTATGCCTGGCGTTCGTCTAACGTAGATGGAATGCACGCTACGAAGGAAAAAAGTTTCTTGAACGTATTTGAGACGCGTCCCGGTCGTATCTTGGACGTTCTATTATGGAGTGTATGTTAACAAACACACCCGCATACGTTTTAGTTAAAGTCGAATGATCTCGAAGCGTATACAACGTGTCTCAAACTTATCTGTAGCGCGTTAAAAGCGCTTGTAGCGTATGTATAACGTGAGTGTAGCGTAAAAGTATACGCTAGACACACGCTTGAGCTGGATGAAAATTTTTATGCTGCATAAAAATTTCCTGGAGTTGTAGCGTCCACCAAGCGTATACCTGTGTATTTCGACGTACTTCAAACTTATGCAACGCGCGTTTAACGATTGCTTAGCGTTTCTCTGGCGTGCAATTAACGTATACCGACTCTGTCATTTTCCCTGTACGTTTGGTGCACGCCGGTCTATACGCCAATGTGTGACGCCGGTATAAATGAAATTTTTAAGCTGCATAAAAATTTCCTGGAGTTATAGCGTTCACCAAACGTATACCTTTGCATTTTCACGTACTTCAAACTTATGCAACGCGCGTTTAACGATTGTTTAGCGTTCCTCTGGCGTGCAACTAACGTATACGGACTTTGCTAAATTTTCTCTGTACGTCTGGAGCACGCCGGTCTATACGCCAATGTGTGACGCCGGTATAAAGAAGTGCACGAACTGGCAAAAAAAATTCCACCCGGAGAATAGCATCGATAGAATAAGCATTTTCTGATGGTTAACCATTACTTATTTTAGAATTCCATAGTTATATTCAGTGACAACATGTCATAATTATCAATGAATATCACAAAAGCAGCAATATGATAGACACGGACATATTGGGATCTATATATGAATTACAAAGGCTTATCATCTTCGTTCTTTATTTGGCCTTTTTAACATTCTTTGATTCGAGTGTCAGACTCACTGATGAGTATAGTGTAGACAAAACGCGCGTCTAGTGCCTATATATAATTTCAATCTATGATGAGTTTATTTATATGTGTGATTTATGACAGAATGTCAAAAGCGAACACGTGTGATCTATGTCAGAATGACACAGGCGTATACGTGAGATCTATGTCAGAATGACAAAGGCGTATACGTGAGATCTATGTCAGAATGACAAAGGCGTATACGTGAGATCTATGTTAGAGTTACAATTACCGAGATGAGATGTATATGCTGGTATGACAGTGACAAACATGTAGGTTCTTTGTCGGACTGACTTATCGGAAGTGATATAACTCTGGCAGAGTAAACTGGCATTCATGTTTCTTGTGTTTAGACACTAAAAACTGTCAATATTTTAAATTAATGCAGACTTAAAAATCTGAAATGATGGATTTAGTAATCCTACAATAAATTTACATGATTTTATTTATTTTAGATTATTATCCTGATGTGACAGCATTGTTCTGTGATATTGTACATTTCCTGCAGATTGTTGGAAGTTCTAAACCCATCGAAATTGTCAACTTCATCAACTGTCTGTATTCCAGATTTGACCGAGTCACTAAGATTCACGATACTTACAGGGTAAATAAATCACTAAGATTCATGATACTTACAGGGTAAATAAATCACTAAGATTCACGATACTTACAGGGTAAATAAATCGCTAAGATTCACGACACTTACAGGGTAAATAATTCACTAAGATTCACGATACTTAAAGGGTAAATAAATTGCTAAGATTCACGATACTTACAGGGTAAATAGATCACTAAGATTCACGATACTTACAGGGTACATAAGTCACTAGGATTCACGATACTTACAGGGTAAATAAGTCACTAGGATTCACGATACTTACAGGGTAAATAATTCACTAAGATTCACGATACTTACAGGGTAAATAAATCACTAAGATTCACGATACTTACAGGGTAAATAAGTCGCTAAGATTCACGACACTTACAGGGTAAATAAAACTCTAAGATTCACGATATTTACAGGGTATATAAGTCACTAAGTTTCACGATACTTACAGGGTAAATAAGTCACTAAGATTCACGATACTTATAGGGCAAATAAATCACTAAGATTCACGATACTTACAGGGTTAATAAATCACTTAAACATAGGATGTTAACTTTCAATTTATTCTATAGAATTGGTAGATGTTGGGTGATAATAAAATAAATTCTAGATATTTGAACAGCAAACCATTTCATCTCATACATTTTTTAAATAGTTCATTGAAGACCTGTTGATGACCTTCTGCTGTTGTCTGCTCTATGGTCGGGTTGTCTCTTTGACACATTTCCCATTTCCATTCTCAATTTTACTTATCAGAAATATATGTATGCTTATTTTGTTTAACATTATAAACCAGATACCTAAAATATAAATTTTGTTTTTTGGTTTTTCATATTAAGTTGTATCTAGCTATCAGTTTTGTTTAAGTCAATAACAAAAAAATGTAGATTTATATTTTGTTAGCCTAAATGTTTTTTCTTGTTAGGTGGAATCGATTGGTGATGCTTATTTTGTTGTCTCTGGTGTACCAGATAAAGTACACAACCATGCTGAAAGAATAGCTAACACAGCTCTTGGAATGATGTTCACATCACAAGAGGTGGCCTCGCCAGTCAATGGTGAAAATGTTCAGGTAAAGTCATTTTACTAGCAAGTTGTGATAAGTTTCTTGTATAATAGGTTATTGACGTTCAGGTCAGTCGTAAATAGCTTGCTTTGATGTCCAGTTGACTGTCCGCACTTGTAACATTTCATCAATATCAGACGTGTCTATTTTGTTTATGTATATTTGGATTGAAAAGGTAAAGAAAATACCAAGGATGCAAATAAAAAGTATGAGTCCAATAAAAACGCAGGTGCTCCGGAAGAGAAAACAGTCCTGTTTCAACAAATTCGAAACAACATTTCATAAAAAAAAACAATTTCCCAAGTCAAATACTGGTTTGGAGATTTGCATAATTAGATATTGAAATATGTTTTCAGATTAGAATCGGGGTACACACAGGTTCTGTTGTCGGTGGCGTGTTTGGGACAAAGATTCCAAGATATATAGTTCTCGGTGAAACTGCTGTTGTTGCTTCTAAAATGGAAAGTCACGGTGAACCAGGAAAGATCCACATCACTCCATCTACATACAGGTAAATTAATTTCTCTTTAAATGTTCCATTTACAAAAGGAATTACAAATTGAGTGCTCATTACAGAGTCTGCAGTTTGCCAATATTGTGAGAATTTTAACTTTATTGTAATCAGCTGTAATTTATTTTAGAGAAAAAAAAAGCCGTTTAATATACACTGTAATTTTCATATGCAATAAAGCTCTCTGGATTAGAGAACAAATAAGATATGATGTATGTGTGTTTGTCATATCTGAAAGTTACTCTAAACAATAAAAAAATGTACTTTCTACAGAGCATTGAAAGGTAAAGGATATTCCCTCGAAGAAAGAGGAAAGATTGAATTACGTGGATATGGAACACTTGGGACATACTACCTTGTCGGAAACGAAAATGCGTCAATAGAGGACATAGCAGGACGAACTAAACAGGAGGTATCATACATAAATGAAGGAAAAGAGAAAGGTAAGATTTAGGTAAAATAAGAAACTTTCACAAAATGTGAATTATATCAACATATTTATTTTTAGAATTCAGATTGTTATTTTTAAAGTAGATGCAGGTGTTACTTTTCTTAGAAAGTTGTTGTGAGAGACTCGGTAATTGTTTGCCGAAACAATTCGATCAATCCGAAAGTTATGTTTTTTTGGGAGGTTATTGCAGTCGGAAACCCGGTTGAAATAGAACAAAAGAATCGAAGCTCTTTGTTAGAGAAGGCGATAAATGTGTACTGTATTGTTTACTATAGTGACAAATTTTTTAAAAGTTAATAGAAACGAACAAAATTACAATTTTCTTCTCAATTACGAGGTGTTTAATTTTAAAAACACCATTTGCATAAGTTTTCGATTTATCTAGTACATAGTTAAGCAGAACAATTAGATTTCAAGTCGACGACATGGGTATCTTTTAAGTTGGATGAAGAAAATGCATAACCTCCGATTTTTTTGAAAAAATTACCACGGACGGAAAACATATCAATCTATTAGCTCAAAAATTTTCGTGTCTACCCTTCCATTATGTGACTCAAGAAAAAAATCCCCAAAAGGGGTAACAATTGTATCGAAAAGAGAAAATCGCGTGCACCTTTTTATGTTAGGGCGTGTTTTAGTTGAATATTTTGTCTTGATATCGTACAAAGTAAGATTTTTTGATACATCGTCTCGCTTCAGATTCTATTATTTTTATATATCAAAGCTACAGATTGACTTTATAACACAAAAAAATAACAGTACTTAAAGATGAAATATATGGGTCAAGTGAAATACAGTCATATATCTAATGAGTCACAAAAACAGAGAAAGTGTGTTCGAATAGCTATTTTTTTTTACTGAAAGTACTTGACGACAGTCTTTCAAGTTGGATGATGAAAATGCATATCTTTGAAAAAAATATAATTTTTTTTGTGAGTGAAAACTAGGGTTTATAGTCTTTCTACACTAAAAAAATCTAGTCTGCCCTTCCACGAAATTTTTAATTAGAATTTTTTTAAATGTTTATGAATTTTCAAAAATTCCACCTGACAACCGATCAGACAATAGTTTTAAGTTGAATCAATGCAGACAAGATCATTAACCGATGCTCATTAGCTAGTTGATACATTTGTCTTTTAAAATACAACTGACATATAAGGATCGTAATGGTGTAATGTGGATAAATTTATCGGTTTCCATGAGCAAAATTGGTAGCGCGTCATCCCTATAATGGCTTCCATTTCTGCGATTGTAAAAATGAACTGGCGTAATGGGGAGATAATTCTGACGAAGTAGAATCCTGACTTATTGACGCCTCACTGGGAGTCTTTTTCGAAAAATAAGCGATAGCATTGAGACTGTTTAGTAAACTGTGACGATGAGTTTATAACAAATGAACCTCGGTAAGAGATATAATGCTTAGTATAGATGTTCTCTTTTGTCTTTCATTTTAACTAGGAACCAGACCCATTGCAGATGAGAGTGAAGTTATTACATTTAACTACTGAGCTGTTACTTGGCAGAGAAGGGACTTTTATAAAATATATTTGTTGATGTATCTGTATAATTTACATTTTAAGACCATTACTATCTTTATCAATGGACTTTTGTAGATAAAATAAATTTAAATATTAAGCTGAGTGGAGTTCTGTAATGAGACATTCAGTATTATAAAAGTGGAAGACATCTTAACAATAGATCTGTTATATTGCTAGTATATTTATTGTAGAACTAAACCATAATCATAAAACTGTACAAATTGTAAAATTATTACATACCGTTTATACCATAAAAGTACTATCAAAATCCTCAAATTATTACATACCGTTTATACCATAAAAGTACTATCAAAATCCTCAATTTCAATAACACACAAAAAAGAAAATTCAGTCTCGTTACCAGGATGTCAATGCATACCTGCTTAGCGCGATTTCCTATTGACGATGACATATTAAGGCCGTTTCTGGTATCTTAATGAAAGTTTAGAAGAGGCGTAGATAATACAGGATTCTCTAAAAAAAAATCGAATATGTGATTGTCTATTGTCATGCCTTTTTCATTAGAATGTTCTGTGGTATTGATAGATTTCAAGGAATGGTGGACTTACACTACAGATCTCTTCTACATATATACGACTAAAAAAGTACAATTTTAATTATGTTTGTAAATACATTAAACATTTAGGTTTTGTGTTGATAAAATGTATATGTAAATTTATTATTGTGCTAAGATTTTATAACTGTGATTTTGAATTAAGTCTGTGATACTATTGATATATTATAGTTCATTAAAATGTGTAGTTTTTTGTGTTTTGCATTGATAACACTGGGATATAAAACTTTGAAGATGTGGTATGATTGCCAATGATACAACTATCCACCAATAGTTCAAATGAAGTGGATGTAAGAAATTATAGACAACATCACGGCGTTTAACAATGAGAAAACCCCATACTTTATAATCTGCTATAAAAGTCCCCGACATGAAAAATGTGAAACAATTCAAACGAGAAAACCAACCACCAACTGTATAACTAAACAGTTGACGAAAAACAAGACTGTTGACATGAACTAACGGCAACAACTACAGACACATAAAGAATTAAGCAAGGTTCAACATGTTTACGGGCACTAATCCTTGCTACTAACTAAGGACAGGGGTTTAGCAGCACAACATTACACCAAACTGTAAAAATCAGTACCCATTTGCTTAACTCAAGTGGTCGGTTTGAGGCACAAAAACAACTTACAGAATAACAATGTAAACAAAACACCGGAATGAGAGTTCTCGCAGTTACTGAAAGCTAATAAAAAACCAGAGTTAAACTAATAAACAAATTATGTTTTCAAAGACTAAGGATCAATCAGTTCACGTCCAAAGGACTTGGTGTAAAGGCGTCATGAACAGTCTGCGAAACGCAGTTCAATGTTTTATTAAAGTCTGATCCCACAACAACTGATGTACAATCAGTATTTTTTAATTGTAAATCAATACTACATAAAAAGAGAGCCATTATATATAGAATTATTTATAAAAGTCTTAAAATACATATAGACAACGTTAAACAAAATGAAATAAGGTACGACTAAATAAAATTTATATGTCATCCATCTAAGAATAAAAACACTAACTCTTGGTTGTCATCTAAAGTATTAAATCATTAAAAGTTTTAGCAACATAGTATTCATGTTTTAAAAGATAGCCTCAAAGAGGACATCTTAATAAAGCATGCTCTTCGTCTTCAATAAAATCATCACATAAATGGCACACTCTGTTTTCTGAAATGATCTTTTAGTATCTCACAGTTTCAACCATTAGTTGGGCTACTTCTCATCTAAATGGCGAAAGCTTACTGAAAGGAAAATATATTTTACAGTATTCTTCGGTTCAAAGTTTCAACAATTTGTACGTTCGTCGCTTTTTGCCTACTGTGCCCGATACAGATTTATCAGAATGTATAACAGCCTGTTTATCGCACAATTTTGACATACACAGTTTTATGAAATATAAATGATTGTCCATATTTTCAGGACAGCAAATAACTTAATTTCAGTTCACATAAGTTTTTCTTTCCTTAATTTTTTCCAGTTTTAGCACACTTACGCTTAATACTCATATTGACAGCCTACTTATGAACTTTTTCATGACACATCACCTTTTCAAAAGCCAAATTTTAAATTAACATTATCGACAAAAAAGTAAAATCATAAAAATACTGAACTCAAAGGAAAATTAAAAACAGAAAGTCCTTAATCAAATGGCAAAATCAAAAGCTCAAACACACCAAACATATCAAACGAATTGATAACTGTCATATTCCAGACTTGGTACAGGTATTTAGAAAAGGGTGATTTTACCCTGGTTTTAAAGCTAGTTAAACCTCTTACTTTTATGACAGTCGCATAACATTCCATTTTATTGACAACGATCTGAATGTAGGATAATGAGTTACCATAACTGTACATATACGATATATATTTAGTTATATGTTTCTTTAGGTGCAGGACTTTTTAGCGAGTCCATTTTTACGCCGGGGTTATCCATTCACCGTTACAATCGATAGCTTTTCTCTTATTCTACAACCTACCTGTCGAAACTGAAACAATTTACAGTCATTTATGCATTTAAATTCGATTAAACATGGACATTAATGTTGTTAAAACAACACGAAATAATAAAAAAAACAATATATGATGATTTGCTGGATGCTTTTATTAAAAAACAAGCAACAACACATATAAAAATAAGTTCAACACAAGAACATTGCCAACATTCTTTATGTGCTTGTCCGAAGTCACGAACCAGTAATTCATTTGTTGTCTATGGTTGATGTCTGTTATATTTTCATATTCTTCTGTCTGTTATTTCTGATTAGTAGTTGTCTGTTTGGTAATCGTATAATATCTGATCAATGCATTTGAAATAGCTGTCATTAACTACGAGTACTCTTATATCTGTACTTTTGCTTCTTAATAAAATTGAAAATGAAAATGGGGAATGTGCCAAAGAGACAACAACCCGACCATAGAACAGACAAGAGAAGAGGTCACCAACAGGTCTCCAATGCAGCGAGAAATTCCCGCACTCGAAGTCTTTATGGTAGTTGTGTATTTGTGCTTCGTATCAATCTGTTGAATTCATCCATTTCACAACTGTTTTTGACACGGTTTGTTCTTATTTTGCGCTGTTACATCACTCAGGAAATACAATACATCTCTAGCTCAGTTAGATCGATGAATCAGAGGTTCCGGGTTCTAGTCCTGGAGGTGGCATTATGAATTTTTATAAGATTGTAATCATGCGACTTTCTATTGCTGACTATGCGATTTAGATACTGCTCAAGAACGTACGGTGATCAACAAATGCTTCCAACTTATTTTTTTTTATTGAAAGTGATATAGTCGCTCATTGGAAATCATGCCACATCTGCTTATAAGTAAATATAACTTTATGTTGACAAACAAATGGGATAGATGTTACATTTCCAAAAAAAACAAGTCAGGTAAAAGAAAAGCTATTTACGCAATGAACAACTTTGCATCTTTTTGTAAGATTTTAAATGTTTAAGATAAAAATTATCTCAAACTGTTGTTGGCAGCACGAACATTTAAGCATTAACAAATGATATATTCGTGTAAATCTCTTCCAACAGAAGTAACGGGATTAAATTTCAGCTTAGTGGTGATAAAGAGACATACTGAAGTTTCTGAAAGAAAAAAAAATCAAGTGCACTGGAAGCAAGAACAATTTTAAAGGAAAAGCCATTGTATATTTTGATCAACTTCAGTTGAGGTAATTGGAACCATAGTTTCTGCCAAAAAAAAAATATAAAAAAAATCATCTGTTGCGAATTTAACGGAAAGCATTCATTCGCAATGGTCAATCTTTATGTATTCTTTACTAGGTGGGTACTTTACATTGGACCAGCAAATTACAAAGAGTGATGTAACCTGTTGTTTTTAAAATGATAATTGTTGTTCTTAAAAATTACGGTTTCTGAGACTTACAGGAGTACTGATATTTTATTGACTAACATTAAAGGGAGAAATGATAAACAAGAGTACTTTGCTATGTGGGTCATTATAAAAAAAAGTACAAATTTCGACGAGGTAATATTTTGAAAACTGATGTCATTGTTTAAAACATTTAAATGTGTCCTCTATTCTATATTATGATAGCAGCGATATTCAGAAATATGCAATGGGAAAAATGAAGAGTTCCTTCAATTTTTACAATTTTAGGTTAATATCCTTTGATAGAATCGTGTCAATGATGTTACCAATTCAAAACATACATTTAGGTACTAAATATTATTGTTAAACATCAAACGACTGCTCCAATTTGTTGTTTAGGTTTAAATTACAACTTATTGACATTACTCATATAGCTGTGCATTCAATTAGAACATAAATTTTAGAATACATTGTCGTAAAAAAGTTGGCTGTCCTAATTATGGCCGTTGTAAATACTAAAAAATACACTTAAACTGAATATATGTAAAATGTATAAGATTAAATGATAATAATATACTTAATCCTTCGTATACGACCTAAAAACACTTTTTTTATGAATAAAAATTAAAAAAATAGACATTTTTTTATAGTAACACCACTGACCCTTCTTTAACTCCAATGACACAAAAGTATCACCATTGACATAACATTTAAAATGTTACTTTTATTAAGTACTGAACACAAAATCAAGCACATCGAGCAAAAGAAAAAGATGAAAAAATACTTCTTAGGCTAAAAAATCTCAAATTATATAACAAAACATCCATTACTAAAAATGTCAATAGTGTTACTAAATAGTGCCATTGGTGTTACCAACATACATCAGTTTGTGAAAACTTTGTATATGTAATACATGATATTGTTAAAACATTGTGAAATAAGTATTGTTTTTCATAAATAATATGATGTTTTGCTTGTTAAATATGAAAGAAACACAAAACAATGCTGATTGTCATGATATATTCAGTGGTGTTACTAAACTAGCGAATGGTGTTATTTTATCAAAATGTTCTCACCATTGACAGAAACACCAATGATTTAAGGTGTATTTTAAGATTCAGTTACGAAATAAGGGCTCCATTCCCCTATTCTATATGTTGTTACTGGTGCATGTTTCTATAATCAATACATTTCATAATTAAAAGTTCAGGAAATGTTTTCATTAAATGATTTTTATAAGGGTACACTATTTTCATTTATTGCAAATGCTGAGATCTCGAGAAAGATAACTCAAGATTATCCTACAAATTTGTCTTTTGGTTTACACCATTGATTTAAAAATGAGACTTTTCTTTTTGGTGATTTTTTTCTATGATAAAACCAACATACACCTCCCAAATCATTAAAAAATGTTTGTATATATCAAAATGCAATACAAAAGTGATAAATCCTAATAACAAATGTATAATGATATGAATAATAGTCCTATTACAGGTCTGAAAGGATTAATAGTAAAAAATAACAGTTGATTCTGGCTATATCCAAGGGTTTAAGAAAACATTAAGGATGTATTTATAACATTTCATACTGTAAACTGTATATAATGTATTACAAAACATTCATTTCTAACATATGCAAGTGTTATTTTGATACATTTTGATATATGTTCATGTCTTTTGACTTAAACCAACCAAATAACGTAGTTTTGCATGGTTTTTTTTATAATGACCCATGTATGGAAAACTGTATTATGATCCAACTGTTATATAGTTTTCTTTTAAAAAGAGAGGCGTGATTAAGACACCAGGGGCGCATTCAAAATCATAAGTCGAAAACAAACTGATAACTGTATATTACACCCGCAACATTTGGGCTTCATTGCTATAGAATCAATTCTCGTGTTATTGGTTATGTACAGGCACCTACATCAGTTTGATGGCAGTTGTTCCTAGAATATATGTTATAAATGTAAACACATGAATAGAAAGTAAGTCAAGAGTATGGACAGTCAAAGGAATGCACACAATAAGCGATACGTTATTTTTTTTTAAGATAACGCTATGACTAAGGGAATGACCATTTGATATTCTGAGGGGGTAGGGGGAGGATTTTGAAAATAAATAACTCCGCCTTGATAATCACATAAATAAATAGTTTGTTCTGTGGTAGTTTGAAAATAAATTACCTGACTTTCAATGTACGGAAAATAAATAACTCAGCAGGCCTAATAGAAAGTATGAGATGGCACCAGATTCTTCATAAATTCATCTTTTTTTTCAAAAAAATAAGCCCAAATCTTTTAATAATTAAAGTATAAATTTTATTTGAATATACTTAAAATGTCTAAAAATTGATTTCATTTAACTTGAGGTATATTTTCTCAGGAACACTTACCTGACTTTTATTTAACAGGGCCGTAACTGCTTCATGTAGGAAATTTCAAAACCAAACGCTTGTCTCCATATCAAATTGTGTTCATATCGAGTGCCTTGCAAGAAGCAAGCTTTGTTCTCACTCAGATTTTTCGTGATCAATGTTTCTTATTTATTTGTCTTTTGTTCATTGATAATGATTGCCCTTCTGTATTCTGTTAGCATTGCATTCCTTTTGTAATTTAGCTATTTTGTTATTAACTTGATCATGAGTTTAAAAAAAAAACAGAAGCCACAGACTTAACTATGTTAATTACATTTTTACTTTATCAAGCGTTTAGTTTTGAAATTTCCTACATGAAGCAGTTACGGCCCTGTTAAATAAAAGTCAGATAAGTGTTCCTGAGAAAATATACCTCAAGTTAAATGAAATCAATTTTTAGACATTTTAAATATATATATAAAAACGATTAAAGGTATAATGAAAATCTATTGCAATAGACTACTTCTTGCATTTGAACAATTTGTTACGAAAGTGTAAGATAATTTTAGTGCCGTATAAGATGTATTATTACGGAAGCCGATAAGGGCCATTCAAAAAAAAAAAATTATGTCGTAATTACGACATAGCATGTCGTAATTTCGACATAACATGTCGTTATTACGACATCGCTATGTCGTAATTTCGACATAACATGTCGTTATAACGACATCGCTATGTCGTAATTTCGACATATCATGTCGTAATAACGACATCACTATGTCGTTAAAACGACATAGATATGTCGTAATAACGACATCGCTATATATAAAAGAATATGTATTATGATTGCCAAGAGACTAAATGACACAGAAATTAACAACTATAGGTCATCATAATGCCCCCAATAATTAGAAAAGCCCCCGATTAGTCAGCTATAAAAGAGGGAGGAAAGATACCGAAGGGAGAGTCCCCGAAATGCTGTGTGGCAGACAGTGTTATTAATTAATTATTAGCTCCCTTGGTAAAACTCCAAATTTCATATTTAATGTATTTCATTGTTAAATAATTTACATGAAGCTTAATAAGTACATTTTTGTTAATTGCATAGACTTTGCTATTTGAATTCATTGGTTAAAGATATTTATTTATATTGTAAAGTTTAATATTTGCATCGTCGCAAAATCTTTGGTTACCTTCTTTGAATAGATTCAGTGAGAAACTTATATATTTTATAGATCCCATGTAATTACACCGACCGTGTATGTGAGGTCTAACATTCATTCCTACCGAGAAAGTTATGCTATCCATCTCCCTACAAATAAGTGCAAACTTCAAAGCTTTTTGTAATATGGTTGAATTGAAGTATTGGTTGCTCTATTTCTACATTCAAACGTTGGGCACGATGTTCCTACAACGCCTAGGATTTAAAACAGAATCTTCGAAATTTCATCCGCAAAACAAAATAAAAATAAAAATGTTAGAAAACACGAAACAATATTGTAACAAATTCAGTATATGTTTTAAATTATGTTTTTACAGCTCTTGATCATATACTAAGTAATATTTAGTTTTAGGATTAAAATAAGAAAGCTATGTGAAAAAAACGGATGTCCAACGTTACATTTATGAAAAACTGTTTTAACTCTTATGTATAGTGATCCTATTTCTTATTCTCTGATCTTCTTCATTCTTGGCAGGAACAACGACATGTGTTGGTTCTCTTTGCCGTTAAAGCCGTTATTTTGCCAAATTTCATTTGACTCGGTGGCTGCATATTAAGCTGGAATAAGAAAAATGTCCAACGACGTTTTTCATTAACTCAACGACTGAAAGTGAATTTTATAAGTAGATATAGCAGAAAATGAATAAAAAGAGTAAGACAATAATAATATCTAACAAAAGTACAAATATCTGCCTCATGTGAGTTCAAATATTGCTGATTCAATAAAATCTTCTCTACACAGTCGTTTTTCAAACGGTAGCCATTTTGTCCAAGTTGGTATTTCATTTTTCAAAGCAGTTAACGCGTATTTTCTATAATTGATAAAAACAAAAGTTAGATACACGAAGAGTAAGAAATGCCAAGATTCTTTTCTTATTACCTACATATTTGGGTCTTAAAGGAATAAAATGCTTCCACACATTACAAAACGGTAGCCAATTTGTCCAAACGTCTGAAAACGTCCAAAATCCTAAAGACGCTAATTTCCGACGTTACATGTGCTAAAGTTTCAATTAAATGTTCATGATAATTAAAACAAATCGTGTTATGAAATTTGGAAAAAGAGGTTGATGATTGCTGCCGAAAAAAGAGAATAGTGCATGTTGCTATAGACTCCGCCCGGGGACATAGGTTCGACACAGGTGAAATTTTCCAATTTTTATTAATCGTTTATAGCTTTTAACGATTTATTTAAAAGAATTGGGAAATGGGGAAAACATCCCATTACATGAACTTCGTCCAACTTTTGCAAAGACAAATTGGAGACACCAAGACAGTCCTCTAAATGTAAAATGCGAATTGAAATTTATGTTACGGAAGTAATCCGAAATAGATCATTTAAAGTCGTCACTTAAGTAAGGTGCAATCACCAATATTAAAAGACTTAATACCAGTTCACGGAATGTTTTACTTCGCAATTTGTCCTGCTATTCATGTTATAACGGTCGTGATGAAAATAATTTCTGTACTAGCGAAGCCGGAACTTTTCGTCAATATAAACTTGTGCATAAAATGGAGGTAATTGAAAGACGAATCCCAAACAGCAACGAAAACCGTTTCATCGAATTAATAAAAACGTTAACCCGGGATTATATTTGCCGTTTTCGCGGACGATCCAGGAGTAGATTACTGTATTTTAGAATGTATATCAGAAGTTAAACGCTATAGATGACTTGGGAAATAATTCTCAAGCCAAGGTTCAAGTAATTGAAGGGGTGTATTTCGACAACTTATGTGCCAGGGAAAATACAATTCTATTCAAATTTAACCAAGGGTAAAAATGTTCGATTTACTTGCAGTGTCAGATATATTTGTATTGGTTGAATTAAGATATAGAAATTTTACAATGACAGATGATATGCACCTTGAAAGTTAAACATCCTATGATAAAACAAAAATATGGAAAACCGTATACATGTACTTCCGTCCCATCTTTCCTTCCTACATTACTTTCGACAGTACTGCATTTTTAGTTGAAATAACTTAAAGGGTAAACATTATTAAATCGATTTCCACAACTCAGGTAATTTTTGATAAAATGACATCACAAAACGAACAGAACCAGAATCAACCAACAATATAAAAAACCGAATAAAACTTGCAAAAATTAAACGAAGTCAAAAACCCTCTTCGACGCCGCATGTTTTAAAAGTGTAACGTCGTGTTGTAGGAATGTCGTGCCCAACATTTGAAAGTAGAATTAGAGCTATCAATACTTCAATTCACCCTTATTACAAGAAGCCATGTAGTTTGCGCTTATGTACAGGAAGATGGTGTGCTTGGCATGCAATGTCAGTCCTCATATATTTCCACGTCTTATTTGTTTACTTCTAACTTGTCTGGCTGTACAGCCCTTCCACGGCAGGTAACTTATTAAACTTACACAGGATTTTAAAAATATATAAGTTTCTCACTGAAGGTATCCAAAGAAGGTAACCAAAGATTTTGCGACGATGCAAATATTAAACTTTACAATATAAATAAAAAATCTTTAACCAATGAATTCAAATAGCAAAAGCTATGCAATTAACAAATATATACTTATTAAGCTTCATGTAAATTATTTAACAATGAAATACATTAAATATGAAATTTGGAGTTTTACCAAGGGAGCTAATAATTAATTAATAACACTGTCTGCCACACAGCATTTCGGGGACTCTCCCTTCGGTATCTTTCCTCCCTCTTTTATAGCTGACTAATCGGGGGCTTTTCTAATTATTGGGGGCATTATGATGACCTATAGTTGTTAATTTCTGTGTCATTTAGTCTCTTGGCAATCATAATACATATTCTTTTATATATAGCGATGTCGTTATTACGACATAGCTATGTCGTTTTAACGACATAGTGATGTCGTTATTACGACATGATATGTCGAAATTACGACATAGCGATGTCGTTATAACGACATGTTATGTCGAAATTACGACATAGCGATGTCGTAATAACGACATGTTATGTCGAAATTACGACATGCTATGTCGTAATTACGACATAAAATTTTTTTTTTGAATGGCCCTTATCGGCTTCCGTATATTATTAAGTATAAGATTTATTTTATTTTTATCGCACAATGTGGTTATATTTTTTCCTGTAATTTTGAACATTTTTAATACAAAAGTCTCTCTTATACTGGAGTAACCTCTGCAGTGTAGCAGCATGTGCTGTTCATTTTCAATTTTGCCACTTTTACAGATTTCACAAATTCTTTGATCTCTGGGCACTTTTAAATATCTTCCTCTTTTAATGGCAAGGTTATGAGCACTAACTCTTAATTTACATAATGATGATCGATCTGATCTATTTTTTAAAGCATCAACATAACCTGCCCGTTCACTCATTTTGTTAACACTCTGGAAAAATGTTAATTTTGGAGATGCTGAAATATTTGCATGTTGTTCCTGAAAACCGTGGTCAATTAGTCTTTGTTTTATATAACCCAACAGGGGTTTAATAGTAAGGTTATCATTTGACAAACAAGATAAACCTAAGTTTTGAATAATAATATTTAACCTTTAAACCCATGGGTTGCTTTTTTTTGTAGCATTATATATTTGGTGAACTAAACTTCCTTCTGAAGTGATTAAATGATTACTAAAGAATTCGTTTCTACTATATCCAGGGGCTTAACTAGATTCTTTTAAAAGTGAGGCAAAAGATATTTGCCATTCGGTGACAAATATTACGCAAAATCGTGAATCCTGAGAGTTTCGCGGACTCTTAGGAGGCACAATTATTTGAGTGTCCCTACCCTTGGAACCTCAGGCTCCAAAAACACCAGTCAAGTAAAAGACATCAGCCAAGTTGAAAACACCTTCAAAACAGAAGGCTGTATCAACACCAAAATCTACTAAGATTGAGGTATGCTGCTAATGGCAGTCAAGATCATCAGATACTTCTTACTCAGTAGTGACAGTCCACCTTCCGCGAAGAAAGCAAAACTTGACAAGATTTCTTGGTTTAATGGGGAAAAAAAGAGTTATTAACACTTGTGTCGATCCTGTTAATACATTTAAAACCAAACACAAAAATTACAACTATAGACTCTTTTAAATTACATCGGCGAATGTGAACTCAGTCCGGTCAACTTTATTTTGAAGAAACACAAATTTTGTATTTCATATCATATATTTATTGATGTCGTAGATTTCTCAGTTTCATGACTTAAATCAGCTGCTTAAATATTGTTAATCCTTAATTTTTTTTTTATTAACATACATGTATAATCAACGCGTACATCGGCGAATGTGAACACCGTCCGGTTATTTTTTTGGCAGAAAAACATTTTTGTTTATCATGAAGTTTATATTTTCGTATAATATATTTATTAATCTCATAGATTCCTGAATTTCATGGACGAATATTGTAAAATAAAAGATATATTAACACTTGTGTTGATCATTTCAATATATTTAAAGCATATATCGGCAAATGTGAATACCATCCGGTCAACTTTTTCAGCAGAAAAACTTTTTTTTTTACTATAAATTTATATTTTCGTATAATTTATTTATAAATCTCACAGATTCCTAAATTTCTTGGACAAATATTGTAAAACAAAAGAGATATTAACATTTGTTGCCGACCAGTTGAATATATGTATAGCGTACAACGACGAGTGTGAATACCGTCCGGTCAACTTTATTTGCTCAAAAAAAATTTTATCCACTTATTTTGTTTGATTTTCATAAATCATATTTTAATATCTTTAAGGTCTACAAATATTAAACAAATCTACCGAATAACAAAAAAGTTATGACTATTTATATGTCGTCCGGTCAACCGTCCTGTTACTATCCGGGCAGTCGTCCTGTCATTAGTGCAACCCAATATTTCTGCTCTTTTTCATTGGAGATTCGAAACAAAATAACTTCCGGTTTCCGGTAAAATTTTGTTTTCTGCTTTCGAAATCGCAATTTTATGCGATTTGTTGTTTTTAAAAAATGCAGAACATGATTAATGCCGTGAAAGGGTCCGCCCTTGGTGTAGCAGAGTATTTCACACCTGTGCTAAAGGTATTTTGACAAAATAAAGACACGAATCCCAAACATCTTGGGGGGAGTGTCAGACCGAAAAAGTTAACAACACAAAATCAATTTTTTAAATTGTTAGTATAAAGCTAGTCCAAATAATTAAGACGTCTGTCAAGGCTTTTTTGATTAAGAAGGCGTCCCAGAAAAAGAAATAGCCATTGCCAGACGTAGGAAGGCATCCCAGAAAGAAAAAAAAATTGCCTTGCCTGACGTACATAGGTACAGTCAGAGCTCAGACATAAATAAGTTTGAATCTGCTTTTGACTCATAGAGGTCTAAATTTGTAAGTTTTAGGATTTTTCTCCCTTTAATCAAAGACAATATACAACTTTAATAAGTCAAATATTGTTAAGCAAGAAATAATTCACCAGAATCAAAAAGTTGCAAATATCGACTCCTACAAGTCGATAAGTTATCAAAATTGGTTAACTTCAAGACTCACGCATATTTATAAAAAGGTCATGCATCTAAATCAAATAATGACAACATTGAAGGACAATGCTTTTGTCTTCTCATGAAAAATATTATGAATGAGAGTCTAAAAAATCGGAGATAATGTTAATTAACCTTACAATGCAACCACCTGGAACCACACTTAATGAGGTAAAACATCTATGTTTAAAAATGATGTTCAATTAGATAATTTAATATAGATAGCTCAAAATCTTGTGAACTCTCAGACAGGTTTTTGCTGTCATAGGTGGTGTACTTTGGCCACCAAGTACAATTAAGTTTTTTCATCAACATAAATAGACATAAACAAGTCTGTCATTTTCTGACTTAGATAAGTCTAAAATTGAAACACATTTTTATAATAAATACATGTTTTGACTTCTGTAACATGTTTAAGTCAAAAGCAGAAATCAACTTGTTTATGTCTGAGCTCTGACTGACGTAGGAAGGCGTCAGAAAAAATTAAAAATGCCTTACCAGACGTCATAAGACTTAATTATTTGGACTAGAATAAAGCATTCAATTGGTGATTTGATGTTTGCCAGTTACATTTACTACTGGCTATGTGTAAGCAGATCCCATTAAACGTACAATTGTGACCATCAAATCACCAATAGACAACTTTTGAGTTTGATGCATTTCCGTACAAAACTCTGGTTTTAGTGAACATCATTCATACGTTTAGGGGCATCTTCACTTCCGCTCCAATGTTGAGGGAATTGTTGGAAAAAGATAATACTACATGTATATTGCACGAATTGTTCAGCAAATCAAATTCTCATAATTGACAATCAGCACTGCTGTCATTAAGGATTTGTGATTAAGTTCTTACGAAACAAACATTATTTCTAGTTTACCCTGCACAATGATGATCACTAAGACGCTTGATGAACGTTGATAGTACAGGGATACAGGCCATCTACTCTATCTGGTAAATGACGTCATACATGTAAAGGAGCGCATAATTGAAGAGTTTTTTCTGGTGAGGGATGAACTCAAAAGTGGTCTATTGCTACCATTTCCGTGTTTGCACTTTCAATAAAATATTGTTTTCTTCATACAGGGACTTTCTATACTATAGACTGTCCATGCTTCATTCTAATGAAACTGACAGAAAACAACATCAAATTATACATTTAAAATCTGTCAAACATCGTCTGTGCTTGCAAGTACATTTGCATTAATATGAATGTTACAAACCATGTTGCATTAGAATTGCCAATATTGCCATAATTGGTGTATAATACATACCTCAATTGAGGTATAATCCACCATTTGTCATTAAAATATCAATTAAATCATAACAGATTACACCTTAAAATCACTAATAGAAAGTCAGCATGGTCGTCTTACCAATTAATCTGTGTACAGATACAAAAATCTGCCTGTATGATTGATCTGGAGTGAATTTCCCCCAGAAAACTCATCTTGTTTGTTATTTACATGTAATCATATTTTGAATAAGCTTTAGATTCATTTTATAACATACATTGTACATGTACATATACATGATACACCAACAGACACTTTCTAAATGTTCTTCCTAAGCATTCTTTTTGGTTAATATCAGTTATACTATTTTTTTAAAAATTGTACATGTTACATGTATATAATTTACCACATGACAGCTGGTGGCAATATAATTTACCACATGACAGCTGGTGGCAATAGAATTTACCACATGACAGCTGGTGGCAATAGAACAGGAATGGGGTAGTGCACATGCACAAGTTTTTGAAAAAAGAAAAAAAAAAACATTTTGAGTTCATTTATAGTATATTGATTATCATGATTATTGTTATCATACTGCCATTCTAGGAAAGCCATTTTAAACTTTAATATACAATGTACATCATGTACATGCATCAGTTATCTTTCAGAAAACAATTTTCAATTAAAATTACAATTTTCACAATTCCAGGATTCCAAATTTAAAGAAACTGGAGTACTGACACCAGAAGAGGTAAAGATTATTTGATACTTATCATGTTCTTGGAGAGTTCAGTAAACCTTACATTGGAAAAAATAACGATTACTTTAATTTTGTAGAACTTAACACTTAAAGTTGAGGACCTTATTTTGACATCTGTCTTTTCATTTGCTTCTGATCCTAGGATTTTAAATTGCAAAAACAGTAATATTGAAATTTGTTCTGTTACGCTATGGTCACAAAATATTTGTTTTTCTATTTTGCTAGAAACAAAATCATGAATGTGTTCACTAATCACTATAAACATGATAAAATTATAACTATTGATATTCATATGACACTTATTCTGTTTTTAGTTTGTTGCTGCTGGGGATCATATCGTTCATTAGTAACATGATTAACTTTTAGTTTTTTAAATATTGATATTCATATGAATGATATGATACATATTCTCTTTTTAGTTTGTTGCCGCTGGAGATCACATGGTACATCATTGCCCTACATGGCAGTGGGCAAAAGGAGATGAAACTAAAATAAAACCATATTTACCTCCAGATAAACAATTTCTTATTACTAGAAATGGTAAGCTATTAATAATATTGCTTTATGAGCATAAAATGATATGAGACAACACTAACATGAATCAGGTGGAAATGTAAATTAGATATGATGCATAAGATTAAAGTGATTAAAACAATGACTTATTTGTCTGTAAAGTTTATAAGTTAATAAATTTAATGGTTAAAATATAGAACAATATCTGGTTGGTTTCAGTTCCATGCTACAAAAGAGTAAAACAAGTGGATACCCACCAAGAAGAACAAGAGAAAGTCATAGAAGTGGATGAGGATGGAGGATGGGTGGATACACATCATTTTGCAGGTAAGTGGAACAGGATAGAAGAGGGGTCGTTACAGATAAATGGATGAGGATTGAGGATTGGTGGATACATATTATTTTGCAGGTAAGTAGAACAGGATAGAATAGAGGTCGTTACAGATAAATGGATGAGGATTGAGGATGGGTGGATCTATATCATTTTGCAGGTAAGTGGAACAGGATAGAGGAGGGGTCGTTACAGATAAATGGATGAGGATTGAGGATGGATGGATACATATAATTTTTTAGGTACATATAAGTGGAACAGGTTAGAAGAGGGCTTGTTACAGGTAAATGGATGAGGATTGAGGATGGGTGGATACATATCATTTTGCAGGTAAGTGGAACAGGTAAGAGGAGGGGTCGTTACAGGTTAATGAATGAGGATTGAGGATGGGTGGATTAACATCATGTTGCAGGTAAGTGGAACAGGTTAGAAGAAGGGTCGTAACAGGTAAATGGAAGAGGATTGAGGATGGGTGGATACACATCATTTTGTAGGTAATTGGATCAGGTTAGAGGAGGGGTCGTTACAGGTAAATGAATGAGGATTGAGGATGGGTGGAAAAACATCAATTTGCAGGTAAGTGGAACAGGTTAGAGGAGGGGGTCGTTACAGGTAAATGGATGAGGATTGAGGATGGGTGGATACATATCATTTTGCAGGTAAGTGGAACAGGTTAGAGGCGAGCTTGTTACAGGTAAATGGATGAGAATTCAGGAGAGGAAGATACAGGTAAATGAAAGAGGATTGAGGATGAATCAATATGCACATTTTGCAGTTAAATGGATGAGAATTCAGAAGGAGTAGATATAGGTAAATGAATGCGGTTTTAGAATGCATGGATACACATTATTTTGCAGGTAAATTCAGTTACACTTACCCTCAAAATCTACAAAAACTAGCTATATTAGTAGTACATGTATTATACAAATAATGATGTATCCACAGTATATAAATAAATCACATTGAACAATTTTATATATTTTTTAGACCCAAATGCACAAGCCTTACAAGATCAAGTTGCTGAAATGACACTAGATTCAAAGGTTCGTAATGTTTTTTTACAGATAAAATCCTTGTTAATCTTACATTTTGTACTTATATTCATATATCTCTTAGCTCATCTCACTAAATGGCTGAAATTGGCTTATCTTATTTATTCATTTCACTTTCATATTCTGTTGATCAAGATTTCTTGAAGTCTTTGCCTCTGAAACTTGACAAGGTAAATTGATACCAAACTTTCCATTCCAAGGAGTGTACTCTAAATCTATGATTAACTGAAAAGTTTTAACCATGTTTCCATTCCAAGGGGTCAACTGTAAATCTATGATTAACTGAAAAGTTTTAACCATGTTTTCATTCCAAGGGGTCAACTGTAAATCTATGATTAACTGAAAAGTTTTAACCATGTTTTCATTCCAAGGGGTCAACTGTAAATCTATGATTAACTGAAAAGTTTTAACCATGTTTGAAAAGTTGAGATTTGGAAGACATATTGATTAAACCTCCTTGTAAATGAGTTGGTACTTCAACTAACTTGTGACTAACTGATGCATTACATCATCCAATCAACCATATCATGTAGTTGTTGCTTAAAAATTCAGATTTTTTTTTTACATCTTAGGATTGTCGGGTTTTCAGTCATAAGAATTAAGCATTATAATTTGATTATTTAAAGGACAGTAAAAAGGTCAGTAATCAGGACAATGATGATGATGATGGAGATGATGATGATGACGACGGAGATGTTATGGACATGGAAGATTTTGAACAAAGTGGCATGTTAGAGGAGGAGGATAATGTAAGTATCTGATGAATGGGAAGTGTTAAACAAAGTGGGATGTTAGAGGAGGAATATAATGTAGGTATCTGATTAATGGGAGGGGTTAAACAAAGTGGCATCTTAGAGGAGGAAGATAATGTAAGTATCTGATGAATGGGAAGAGTTAAACAAAGTGGCATGTTAGAGGAGGAATATAATGTAGGGGAGGAGTTAAACAAAGTGGCTTATTAGAGGAGGAAGATAATGTTAGTATCTGATTAATGGGAGGAGTTAAACAAAGTGGCATGTTAGAGGAGGAAGATAATGTAAGTATCTGATGAATGGGAGGAGTTAAACAAAGTGGCATGTTAGAGGAGGAAGGTAATGTAAGTATCTGATAAATGGGAGGAGTTAAACAAAGTGGCATGTTAGAGGAGGAAGATAATGTAAGTATCTGATGAATGGGAGGAGTTAAACGAAGTGGCATGTTAGAGGAGGAAGATAATGCAAGTATCTGATAAATGGGAGGAGTTAAACAAAGTAGCAAGAGAAGGAAGATGATGTACCCGGTAGTTATCAGATTAAAGATCTAGAGAAGCAAATTTGTACCTTATAATGGGAAGGAGTGTCAGTGATTTGATTTCAGTCAAACAATGTCATGTAAAAGGAGGAAGATAATTTTAGTTATATGAATAAGAGGTGGAGTAAAAAGACAGTTTGTTTCATAAATGAAATATGAAAATAGTCTATATGCAGTAACACATATAGCAGCACATTATTAGTTGAATTGTTACTTAGTTTTAAGTTATGCTTTCAGTTATGTTGCCATGTAGATTTGATTAAGAAAATAGTCCATGGCATTTGATTTTTAAGATAGAAGATTTTTTTATTTATAATGTTTACTTTTTTCAGGCCACATTACAACGTGAAAAGTGTTCCCGACAAGACTCAGAACCTGGGGGAGAGAGTGGTATATTACAGACCAGAACCTATGACCTCAATATCACATATGACAAGTATTACCAAACCCCTAGGTTATGGCTATATGGTTATGATGAAGTAAGTCCTCTATATCACATATGACAAGTATTACCAAACCCCTAGGTTATGGCTATATGGTTATGATGAAGTGAGTCCTCAATATAACATATGACAAGTATTACCAAACCCCTAGGTTATGGCCATATGGTTATGATGAAGTAAGTCCTCAATATAACATATGACAAATTTTTATTAACCAACTAAGTACATTATTGCCAAAAATGACTGGTTATTAAAAATAACATATTTTCTGTAATGGCCCGGTTTTTCTGTAATGGCCCTGTTTTTTCTGTAATGGCCCAGTTTTTCTGTAATGGCCTGTTTTTTTCCTGTAATGGCCCTGTTTTTCTGTAATGGCCCTGTATTAATGCCCGGTTTGTCTGTATAAAGCACAGTTAGGGTTTTTGATAAAGTTAATAAAATTCATTGTAAAGAGTATAATACTTTTTTGTATTTTATTTAATTTAGTAACCAGCAATCAACATTAAAGAACCATATATAGGGATCACTGTTCCTCCTGTTTTTCAACACATAACTTCTGTCAACTTAATATCTTGGATATTTGGTATATTAACACATACACTTTTATTCAGTTGGTTAATAAATGTATTATAAAAACACGCATTTCTTAATACATTTATTAACCAACTGAACAAAAGTATATGTGTTGCTACCAACTTGATGTACTCTTTTAATTACTCTATTAATGACAGTTTAGTTTGAAATAAATAATTTGTACTTCACCATGATAAAGCTTTAAATATACCAAATATCCAAATAAAGTTGAAAGAAGTTATGTGTTGAAAAACAGGATGAACAGTGATTCCTTTATATGGTTCTTTATGACTCTTTAATGTTTGTTGCTGATTACTAAATTAAACAAAATACAAAAAGGTATTATACTCTTTACAACTTAATTTTATTAACTTTATTAAAAACCCTAACTGGGCTTAATACAGACAAACTGGGCATTAATACAGGGCCATTACAGAAAAACAGGGCTATTACAGAAAAAACAGGGCCATTACAGAAAAACAGGGCCATTACAGAAAAACAGGACCATTACAGAAAAAAACAGGGCCATTACAGAAAAACAGGGCCATTACAGAAAATATGTAATTTTTAATAAATAGTCATTTTTGGCAATAATGTACTTAGTTGGTTAATAATACTATAGTATTCCATATTGTTATTTGAGCTACGCAGTTTTTGGCTTATAACTCAAAAACCAAAGCATTTAGAGCAAATCTGACAGGAGGTGATATTGTTTATCAGGTCTACATCTATCTGCCCTGGAATTTTCAGATGAATCGGATAACTGGTTATTAGGTTGCTGCCCCTGAATTGGTAATTTTAAGGTCAATTGACCCCCCTAAGGAGTTATTGCCCTTTATAGTCAATTTTTAACAATTTTCATAAAATTTGTAAATTTTCACTAACATTTTCACTGAAACTACTGGGCCAAGTTCATTATAGATAGAGATAATTGTAAGCAGAAAGAAAGTTTAGTAAAGTAAGATCTACAAACACATCACCTTCATCAAAACACAATTTTGTCATTAATCCATCTGTGTCCTTTGTTTAATATTCACATAGACCAAGGTGAGTGACACAGGCTCTTTAGAGCCTCTATTTTAAATAAAGAATTTCATTATTAATAATATTTTTTAATTAATTTCAGAATAGAAAACCATTAACTGTAGAACAAATGTATGAAGATTTTAGTCAAGATCATGCAAAGAAAACAGTTACTATGGAGACACATCCAAATTTACCAGGACCACCAATGGCATCAGTTCATCCATGCAGGTACATGTAAACTATTGAAATAATCATAAATTTTGACCATGTGAACGTGTAATACCACCAAATTATAGAACGTCAAACCGGTTGCATACAAAAATAGGTCAGAAAAAAAAATTACCTTGAATTTAAGAGTTGTAGGTTATTATTCCTACATTTCTTTGTAGTACAACACTTCTGGGTCATAAACATATATCTTGGGTATTTTAAAGTATTATTATTTTTTTATTTGAGGTTTCTATAGAATATTTGGAAAACATAAGGTTACATGGTTAATAAAGCTTGCACACAGTTAAACTAGAGGTGAACATTTGATTGGTTAACTTCCAGTGATGGTTATTTTATATTACACCTAAATAGAATATAAAAAGGTCATTTTCCTATATCTATTTGATCTTTCTATGTGTCATATACACAATATCAATGGACCATTATTTATTCTAGTTGGATATATTATAATCTTTTCAACCCATTTACACGACTTGCTTTAGTATTGTAATACAGGAAGGGAGAGTTCTATTGTACAGACTGGACTATGTTAGGTTTAAATTCATTGTTTGTTAACTTAAATGAAATTAAAAAAAATAGGATGAAATTTGTAAAGGTAATAAAAATCAGATTGTCTTACCTTATAAGGATAACTGATAGATTTATATACCACATGCTTTTTGAAATATATATATATTAAAATTGTGTGTTAATCTAAATAAAAGGAATGTGGTGTGTACTACATTTACACATAAAAAAAACAACACAGAAAATGCATTAACCCCATTTCCATTCTCAATAAAAAAGAGATGACCAATGACATCAAATACTTTAGATCACAAAATGCATGCAGATATAAACAAATAATAACAAGGTTCCTGACATATGGGATGGACACATTTTACGTTTTGTGATTTATGCTTTTCAGACATGCTGATGTTATGAAGAAGATAATACAGATGGTAGCCGATGGCGGAGGAGAGTTAGGAGTACATGTGTATCCTTTATACGTCTTATATTTAGTAGGTAGATAAAGTTGTACATGTGTATCGCTAATTGTGTTTACACATCTTATATTTAGTAGGGTAAGATAAATATGTATCCTTTATACGTCTTATATTTAGTAGGTAGATAAAGTTGTACATGTGTATCGCTAATCGTGTTTACACATCTTATATTTGATAGGGTAAGATAAATAAGTACATGTGTATCCTTTATACGTCTTATATTTAGAATGGTAAGATTAAGAAATTTTAATTTGACAAAATTATCTTTTCCCTATTTATTAAAAATGAAACTCGCAAAATTTAACTACATAAAGACATAGTTTCTATTAAAATTATGAAAACTTCATTATGTTTTTATCCTTTATTTTGATTTTGGCAAATTTGTTCAAATAAAATCCTTATGTTCTATAAAGACATGTAAGCAATTTACCCAGGTAGTTTTTGGGATACGATTGCTTTCAAGCAATCTGTACACTTATACCAGTGGCTCAGAGTGCTCTCACGTCAACCGTTTTATTTTAAACATTAAGGAACATCTCACTTGCTTTAAAAGGTAAAAACAAACAAAGGGATTGAACTTAAACAACTTTCAGGGCTCACACTACTTCAGAATTATAGGGAGAAGTGACTTCTCTTTTTGAAACTGATAGGGAGAAGTGGTGAGATTTGAAAGAGAAGTGCTCATTCGCGCGGTGCGCTACAATGTTTGGATTTTACTATAGTATAAAGGGTCATATGTAAAAAATGTTCTTTTTATATTATTCAATTCATATCTGAGTATACAATTAAAGTAACATTTCAAATTAAAAGTTAAGTTTTACTAAGGTTCTTGTGAGAAACTACCAACTAAATATTTAATATCTAGCACTAAAAAAAAACTTTATTTTAAAAAATGTAAAGAAATTATAATATATAAATTACAATTTAATTCAAATCTATCTTGTTTATAAAATTCAGTGTTTCTCATCAAAAAATATAAAAGTTATTAAGCTAGGCCATAATATGATTAGTAGTCTCAGAGTTAAGCAACTTTGAAACAATCCATAAAAAAAATATAGGGAATTATATACACCAATCAATTAGATGTAACCAAAAGTCTCTTAATGCGTGTGGAATGCGTAATTTTTCCCTTTGGGATCAATATTCTTCTGTCATCTGTTCCATCCGTGCGTCCGTAGTAATTATTGTAAAAGTACGGATTTCAATCATAGCTGGTCCGGTTCAGATCCGTAGTTTAGAAATCTGTCTATGGCGGACGAATGCTAGAAAATTTACAAAAATAAACGATGTTTGACAAGTTATTTGGAAAGGAACATGGCGTTTTTAATGCAATAAATGGATTAAACATTTACTGGAGGCAACTTTTATCACGTTTGAATAAAGTAACAAACTTATTTTGCTGCGGAAATTTAGGTTGATGTACGTTTTCGAGTAACAAGCACCAGAACTTGCGGAAATGCACGAAGTGATAAAAAGTTGTATTTTTATCAAATAACCTGCTACACACTGCAAAGACAATGCTTCAACCTCTTTTCTTAAGATAATGAATCGTTTATGTCTAAATTTCTTTAATTAATAAATATCAATAAAAAATTGATGTTTCATCAACTTGGTAAAAATTGAAAATGTTGTACACCAAGTTTAATTGTTAAACAGCAATATGTGCAATAAAGAATCAATTAGAAAAAAAAAAAAAATTGAAAATGTCCGATGATGGAAGCGACTGAAAGCGAGTATCGTCAAGAACAGGGCGCCTTGTTTTCGCTTTTGGGGGTCGGGGAAAGCGAAGTGACGGTCGGGAAAGCGACTTCTTCGCCCAAGTCGCCTGGTAGCGTGAGCCCTGACTTTACTATAATGTTCTTTTCATAATCTTCATGTTTGATATTTCCCTTTACTTATATGCGTGTTTTTAACAACACGGAAAATCAGAATTAAGCAGTATTTATATTTAGTGTTTTTATAAATTTAGAAACATGTGAGATGGAAGTCCCCAGTTTTGATAAAAATGCGAGAGTTCTCTGAATTCCGATAAATCTATTTCTTTCATATAAGAACTGAAGTGGAGTTTTTCTTATAGGTCACGATTATGAAACTGATATTTGATATTGTACTTCCATAAAGAAATAGAGAACCATCTAGGTCATTAAATTAAAATTTAATATTCGTTCTTGCTCCAGGGTTTGTTAAGGTAATTATGCGCATGCTTATAGTTTTCTGGACTTCAAGGGGTATTAGCTATATATAGATCGAGATGGAATTGTTGCTCTGGATTCCCCACTCAATTGAATAATTTAAAACTCATGGGATCCTTTCTTTGTATGTCTGCAATTGAGGGTTATTGTTGTTGCATAATTTTAAATTATATGCATCATTTAAATTAAAATAAATGTATTCCACATTGTTACAACACCCCTTCAGGTGAAATGGAGTCTTCCATATTATCGTTTCGAGTTGTCTCCCTTCCGGAAGTAACTTCCGTCAATTCTGAATGTATATACACTTCGAGAAAAATTAACTCGTTCTGTCGATAAACATCGTATTATATTAAAAACGATCGCAATTTAAACCGAGTAATGTGTACGAAAAGGAGTCATGACAACTGACCCAAAGGAAATTAAACATTTAAAGAGTTAGGAATGGGGTTCCTCCTAGAATTAACGTAGGAAATTAGGTGATAATTAAAATACAAAGTGAAATACCTTCTCTCACTCTGAGTCTCAATGACTGCTGTGGAAAGTAAACTTGGAATTTATAGTACAAAAATAAAACACAATAGGCCTAAATACATTGTTCATACACTTTTATCCGGGATTGGCTATTTTGTAACTATTCATATTACGTAAATTACTGTTTACATGTGCAGTTGAATTAGTTTTGAAAATAATATTATCTAGCTACATGTATACATGTGTCAATAAAAACAATGGCAATCGTATCCCTCAGAGCATTCTGCTCTTTGATTAATCAAATTAGTAAAGAATATTCAGTGCCAGTCCAGATGATACAGACTATATATTTACAGTTTTATTTATACATGTTTTGATTAATACAGGTTATAGTTGGACAGGTTTCTGGTTTAATCATTTTTTTTTAGACAGGTTTATCAGTTTAAACATGTTTTATCTAGACTGGTTTAACTTTCAAATACTAAAAATTTAATATTGAAAATCTCAGCTACCCTTTCATTTGCACAAAGCAAGCCTACACAGTACAATATATTGATGATGTTTATAGATTTCGTTAAGATAATTTATTTCCTTAACCCTTTATTAGATATTTAATGATATTTTTGAAGTTTGTACAAGCTGTGATTCCAACGATAGAATATGACTACACAAGACATTTTACAATGTGATAACTGATTGTGCAATTTAATTTATTGACCAAAGTGCTATTAATTGTTTATGATCATCATTCCTATGTTATGCCACATATCTATGCTATATCAATATTATGCTATGTTATGTCCTCCAAATTCCAGTGCAAGGTTCGAAATGAAAAAAAATAAATTGAAGAGATCCTTCTTTATAAGAAAAAGATGTATTTAGGTATATTTTCTAATTTATTTCAAAAATTCTTATTCAGACAATATTGATTTTAGCAGTTCTTGATGAAAATAAGACCTGATGTTTTGGATAGGCAAAAAAGGAGGGTGATTCATGTTGGGGCTATTTCAGAATAAAAAAATTGTATGTAATGAAGGTTGAGGTTGGACATCATATTTTTATACCCCATTCCCCCACCATAATTGTATTTTCATTTGTTTACCCCTATTACATGCAGAATTATCATGTGGTTTCCCATACATTTTTTTCTGGAAAAGCCCTTATAGAAATCACAGTTATATTTTGCTGAATAAGTGGACATAAAGTGATACTAAGAAGTACACTTGATTACTTTATATATGTAGGTTTTGGTTAGGGAAGTTTCTTTAGGAATTCTCTTATTAATATTATTTTGTTTATATTTTGGATGAGGTGCTTTGCTTTTATTGGAAGGAGGGGAAATTTTATATAAAGGTAACAAATTGTCATGGTGATATTTTTTGAATGAAGAAAATATAAAAAAAATATTTATCCTTCGTATCCTTAAAAAGTAAGTTTAGATGTACAAAATTATCACATCTGTAAAAATTTCTTTATATCTTTATATGTATACTCCTGCTCTGGTGTATTGTACGAACCCTGTCTTCATCTGTGAATATGTCAGTTCTTGATCAAGAATATAACGGAATTTGATGAGACTGTCATCAAAGTGAGAGGGTTAGGGCTATAAAACCAGGTTTAATCCACCATTTTCTACATTTGAAAATGCCTGTACCAAGTCAAGAATATGACAATTCTTGTCCATTCGTTTTTGATGTGTTTGGTTATTTGATTTTGCCATGTGGTTATGGACTTTCCGAATTGAATTTCCTCTAAGTTCAGTATTTTTGTGATTTTTCTTTTTTCTGTACTATGAAATTTCCATTCCAATATTTTTCAAAAACTCCAAATTAGAGCTTCATGAAATTTGGTATCTGGCTTTTATGTGAGCATGCTATATACCATGTGATGCACATTCAGATTCATCCCTCTTCAATTTACTGTTTACTGGAGACCTATAATTTGTGACAAATAATAGCTCATAACAGCCATGTATGAAATTTTAGTCATATTTTTCTAGAGAACCTGCAATTTGTTTAACGGTCAATGCCAATTTTTCAACGTTTTTATTGTTTCATGAAAGGGTGCTCAATTCAAGTGTGGCAGGTTGTGGGTTTGATCACTGTGGGTCAAACTTAAGACCTCAAAATTGTTGTTTGTTGCTTCTCTGTTGAATGACTAATAAGAGCAAAGACTAGTAAGCTCAGAGTCAGAATAATGCGTTAGGGCAGGTTGAAATATATCTACCTGCAGACTTCTACCTTCTGAAGAAGTTGTTTTAAATTCCGATCAGGGTGTCTGTCTAGTTCAAATCAAGGTTTGTATTCATATCAAATAAACATGGATTTAATTTTCCACTGAATGTTAAGCAGAAATCAATCCATCCCCTGCCAAGTTTTGAGCACAATTTAACATGGTTATGTCTAACAATCCACTGATAGAATGACAAGGTTTTTGGATTGTTTTCTTACGCTGTCTTGAATGTATATATTTTAGTATAAAACATCTGTTGGATAATGCATGATGGGTACTAAAGTATTGATTTAATGTAACCTTGTGTTTGTCATCTCAGTCATTCCATTTAGGAACATGCTTAATTCATGTGATTCATCATTGTTCTAGTTCTGTCTCATTTTGTAAGCTACACTATCTTTTTTACGAAAGCTTGTATTGGTAAATCTGTTGAAATGTATTGATAAAATGACCATAATTTGTTATAAATACAATTTGTTGTAATCATTGTATGTAATCACTGTTATCAAGTGTAATTGTGTACAACTATACTTTTGTGTTACATTTAAATCTAACTTGCGGTATAGAAATCATTTTATAGAAAAGTAAGTACAATGAAATCAGAAGATTTAGTGTGTATGGTTATAATATTGAGAACTTAATGCATATGTTATAAATGGTTTTACGATATACTATATGTAGAGATGCCACATTTTTATTTATTTATGACAGATAATAAAGACATTCTAACCTGTTTTGATGTTTAATAAATCATTGGCCTGTACATGTTTGATTCAGACAAGCATTGGATACTGGGTTTTCTCTTAAAATTACCTGTAGCTGAAATGGATGTTAGTGCTATTTTAACACAAAAATTTATCAGCATCTTTTTCAAATTTATTTATTCTCATTATACAGAGATGTGTTTTAATTCTATAACAGCATAAAAGTTGTTAAACTACTTGGTTTTGTTCGTCTTGCCTGTACACTAGATGTTGGGATTTTAACTTGACGAGTAAATAAAGCTTCATATTTCAGTTGTTAGAAGATAAAGATGTTGCAGCTTTCTTACATTACAAAACATGAAATTGAGTATGGAAATAAGGAATATGTCAATAAGAGACAACAACCCGATGAAAGAGCTGATAAAAGCCAACGCCATCTAATGGGTCTTCAATGCAGCCAAAAATCCCGTACCTTAAATGCAAATGTGTAGTGCGTTTAGTGAAAATGGACGTCATACTGAATTCCAAAACATATAAATGAACTAAACCTAAAAAAAAACATTCAAGACTTACAAAGGCCAGAAGCTCCTGACTTGGGACAGGCGCAAAAATGCTGCGAAGTTGAAAATGTTTCATGAGATCTCAAGCCTACCCTTTACCTCTAGCCAATGTAGAATAAAGAAACTTCAATACGCACAGTAAAACTCAATTTCAAAGGTGCATCAGTCCGATGTCAGAATAAGTAACAAAAGAAACTAAACAAAATGACAATGATACATATATTAACAAAGGACTACCTGCAGTTCCTAACATGCCAGCGCCAGACCTCAATTAAACTTATTGACAGATTGTGTCTTCATCATATGAAAACAAAAAAAAAAAAAAAAATCCTCCCATTAGATGTTTAAAATCCGTCACATGACTATTTTTTAACTGATTTTCATGGTTCAGTAACTGATGCAACTGCTTTGAAATTTTGTTTTGTGATTTGTTTTGTATTTTCTAGTAATATGATAGTTATAACAAGAATATGGGTTCCTCATAATATCTATCGTCTGTCATTGACTTCATTTCATCGATCAGAGACCAAGGTTTAAGCTACATGATTATGTTCGTTTCTCAGATATTGTAACTATATGTGGTATATAGAATAATTGTAAGGGGTACCTGTCAGTCTCAGTGGCGGATCCAAAAATTTTCATAAGTGGGGGCCCACTGACTGACCTAAGAGGGGGCCCGCTCCAGTCACGCTTCAGTCATTCTATATAATAAGCAACCAAATTTTTTCCCAAAAAGGGGGGACCGGGCCCCCTGGGCCCCCCTCTAAATCCGCCTCTGAGTCTATCGGGTTTCATCTTACCTTGATTTTATTTTATGGTTCATTGCTCAATGTTAAGATTTTGTTTTTGGTTTGTATTTCAAAAAAGAAAGAAGCTGTGGTGCCCTAGGAGCAGAAACTATATACAAGGGGTCAGCATTAATTGTTGAAATACTTACTAAAAGGTGTAGATGACTGACTAGCATGTTTCATCTGTCCATGACTGCATTTTTCATGTTTCAGTGGTCAGTGTTAAGTTTCAATAGTTTTTTTTTTCTCTTCTCAAATATAGTTTTTTTTTTTTCTCTTCTCAAATAGTATATCAATAATAGATCAACTATATTTGGTGTTTGGAATGATAGTTAGGTGTATATTGCTGTCTGACATGCTCCATGTGACCTTGACTTCATTTTCACTGCTCATTTGTCAATATTATGTTTTTCTGATTAAGTATTATTTCTGTGTAAATACAAGTAACGTTGATTGTTTTTAGTGCATTGAATGCTTATCGTCTGACCCTCATTTTCATGTTTAAATGGTCAAGGCTTAGTTTTTATCCTTTTGTCTGTTCTTGGACACTGTAAGCAATATATATAACTAAATTTGGTGTATGGAATAATAGTGAGATGTAGATATTTGTCCGCTAAGGTTATATGACCTTGCCCTCAATCAGATGAATCATTCAAAATGTTGATTTTATACTTGTAGTAATTAAACTCGTCATAGATACCAGGTTTGAAATTGTGTATATACGCCAGACGCGCGTTTCGCTCGAATAAAAAAAAAGTATAAAAAGCTAAATAAGAACGAAGTTGAAGAGTATTGAGGATCAAAAGTTCCTAAAGGTTTTGCCAAATTCTCCTGAGGTAGAAAAGCCTTAGAATTTAAAAAAATCAACGTTTTGTGAACAGTTAATTTTTCATCATGAGCATATGAAAGATAATTCATGTCAGCACAGAAGTGCTGACTACTGGGCTGATGATGCCCTCGGGAATAAAAACTCCACCAGTGGTCAGTTAAACAAGCGAAACATTTAGCTGTATGCACTTGTTTTCAAATGGTGTCATTATTTTGTTTAAATATAGGTCTCGTTTTGATTTCGAAGTTTTTTTTCCGAAATAGGTCGCAGAAAGACATATATTTTTAGCATCAAATTTAAAAGATATAGGTTGAATGTTCCCTTAAGACACATGCACGCACAAATCTAAATTAAGGTGTAAAAGGTTATCTGGTTAGGTGAGTATAACGCGGTTCATGGAACATGTTTTCTACGGATAATTGTATTTGTCTTACATATTTGTCTGATTATACAATTCTAATTGATATTTTTTGCCTATAATATCCACTAATAATGTATCAAAGTGTTTCTAAAATTTTTATTTTATTTATGAAGGTGAAAAATATGATGAGACACTAAATAATAAAAATCTAAAAACTGCCTGAGTTAATTTGTACTGTCTTATCATAACATTTATTAAGAGTTCTGTCCCAGATTATCTTTTAGACTTCCCAGCAAAGGTATCTCCCGTTAGATCACCACTCTTGATATTTTTATGACAGATCACATATAGTTGAACTGTGAGCTTTTGCTAACTGATTATTCCACAGCTTTGCCTATTAAGTGAACGTGAAGGTGTTTAGTGATTTTTTCTATTGTAGGATTATCAAAATAATTTATAAAATATAACAGTAAACCAGGATAATCAGGGTCACATTGTGTCATTGTGACAATTATTTGCATATCTGAATGAGAAAAGGTTAATGCTTTGTTAATACATATACAATGGTCACGCCTATTACAATCAATAACAGCAAAAAGATAACAAAAAATATTTTACAAGAAATTCTATAGATATAAGTTTAATGTGTCCATTAACACACAAATATATATATATATATTTGAATTAGGATGTACATGGTTATTTGGTAATTGGAGTATAAAGTGGATATGGGACATATTTTCCTACGGATAATTGTATTGTGTACTACATATTTGTCAACTGTAGCAATATTTATAAGTAGTTTTTTGCCTATAAATCCCATGCATAATATATCAAAATTTAATGTATGTAATAAATCAAAATATAATGATACATTATATAACAGAAATATAAATAGCAAAATGTCTAAATATTATTGACAACATTTATCGGTCCAGAACGGCAAATGCGGGTTGAAAGGTTGTAGCAAACTTGATGCGGAGATAAAGCGTTCATGTAAGCAAAATTTGAAACATTTCTTTTTTGGGAATTGTTAGCGCTAAATAATGCATTTCACGGAAGAAACCGAATAATTATGTATTTCCGGCAAGAAGAAATAGGTATTTCCACTGCTTCGTTTTCTCAGACATTTTTCCAATAATTTTCCATGTTTTTAGGATAAAAGACTACTTTTGGCGTATAATTTATATAGATATGAATACTTAAAACTGACTGAATTTATTTGATATGTCTTATGCCTTTTGTTATCTATTATTCATGTGTTTCTTTGCCTAATACGTTCTCCTATTTATTTGTATTGTAGTCCTGTATTATTATAATTATGTTGTCATTTTAATGTTATATTTAACAATGCCATCAAAGTGCGAGGTTTGGCATGCCACAAAACCAGGTTCAACCCACCATTTTTATCTTTGAAAATGTCTTGTACCAAGTCAGGAAAATGGCCATTGTTATATCATAGTTCGTTTCTGTGTGTGTAACATTTTTACGTTGTGTTTCCGTTGTGTCGTTTGTTTTCTCCTATATTTGAGTGTGTATTCACATATCTATAAGACGTGTCACGGTACTTTTCTATCCCAAATTCATGTATTTGGTTTTGATGTTATATTGGTTATTCTCATCGGATTTTGTCTAAATTTTCAATGGATTTGTTGATTTAACGTGCAAAAATTTGCGAAAGCAAATTTACAGATCTAACATTGTTGGGTTCATGTTTAGACGAGTTGTATATACATAATGTACACAGCCATGTATCACCATCATTGCTGGTGATCCGATGGATAAATCTGTTGTAGAGTTGTCACTGACTCAGACGTACTTATGAATATAATTATTTTCTGTGACTGTATCTTGCATTAATTTGTAGGATCCTTTACTATAGATAATTTAGCTGATCTGTAACAATAACATCTCCATGCCTTATATATCATGTACTGTAGTACGACGCTAGATTAAAACTGACGAGGAAAGGTTACACACGGCCACCGAAAGCTTCAGTTTTTGTGAAGCCCAGGTGGTCGTGTTGTCTAGCGGTACGGCTACAGTGCAGGCGATTTGATGTCACGATATCTCAGTAGCATTGGTTCGAATCCCGGCGAGGGAAGAACAAGAAAAAAAAAAGCAAAAAAAAAAATTTGTGAAAGCAAATTTACAGATTTAACATTGTTGGGTTGATGTTTAGACGAGTTGTGTACACTTGGCATTTTTTTTTAAATTCAGCATGTCATTCTCACATGGCAATTGAAATAAAAGTCTTTGAATTTGACTTTTATTGCATCAGCTGTTCAATATGTATAATCACTGGTTACCCTACACATTGAAATAAAATATATGTATCTCATTGGAATTTTCCACACGAGACTACACCGAGGAACATTTTTATCAAGAAATGGTATACAAATTCACAATACAACGACATTGTTCTTTTTCTGATAATAAAGGATGGTTTCTTCCGAAAGTGTTGTGTATTGGTGATAATAATCTATGCAAAGGTAAACAATCGTTATAATGCATTATAAGTTATTACAATAAACAAGGCCGTTTAGGTTACATTGTTATAAGTTATTACAATAAACAAGGCCGTTTAGGTTACATTGTATCATTGAAGTAAAATGAATCTAAAAGTTTGAGAAAATAATATAGTAGCAGATAGAAAAGTGTTTAACGTCCAGTAGAACACATTATTTGTATATCTGAACGAGAACATACTAATGCAATATGAATACACCTTCAATGGTCGATGATTGTCCACCATTACAAGATATCACATACTTATGTTTATTCGACTCCTCAAAAGAATAGAAGACGTTGCACAACGCTATGTTGTAAAGATTTCAAACAAATACAAGGTATATATGCATACTGACTTGTACAAGTTAATGGGCAGCAAGAAGACACGTCACACTTCCCGTACTCAATAATATGATTTTCAAATATGTTGTTCTTACCTCGATATTCCGCGTTGTTAGAAGCGAGGTAGTTTAAACAGATTAATAAGCTGGCAGTGAAACTAACCAACGACCTCTAGCTCTCTTATGCGAAAACTGACCTAGATCCACATTTGTTGTATAACGTTTTGATTAGCTGGTGCAGCAGTGGAACTAACGAAAGACCTCTAGCACTTTCAGGTGACAACTGAAAACGACGATGATTTCCTGTGCCTTTCGCCTCAAATGCCGGATTCGCATCAATTGATAACGTGTTGACTGATGAATGTTCATATTATCACATCTATTCCAATCAAATATAAACGAGTCTAAATTGAAAACTACGTTCAAACCTATGATTGCGTTGGATAAAAACCGCAATTTTTATACGTGTGCATGTAAAACAAATTTCGTTGTAGAAGGATCTAAAAACAGCACAAACAACATTTTCCAAAAGACCAAAAAGTGAAAAAGTATATTTAAACAAAACGCATTTGACTAACAGGTCGAACAACTGATGTTCTTTAACCCTGCTGACTGCCATTGGCGATTGTCAAATAAAATTGATCACAAGATGTAACAGAATGGATCTTAATATAAATTTAATACTAAACAGAAAAAAAAAAAACAATTAACTTGTGGCCACGATGTTATGCCACAATAGTCAATATTTTTGTAGTACACCAGATCCGGATTTCGACAATTAATGTCTCTTCAGTGATGTAAGGGATCGAAACGGTATTTGGAAGGCCATATAAAAAGTACCCTCATTTTTAGATAGACTCTTGAATTTTAAGAGTCAATATAGGATGAACGGATCATATTAACCGGAGGGAAAATATATATCGTTTATATTTTTTCGTTTGGGCTTGTATCATATTTTCCCTCCGGTAAATATGATCCGTTCATTCTACATTGACTCTTAAAATTGTTTGTGCTGTTTTAGACCCTTCTACAACGAAATTTGTTTTACATGCACATGTATAAAAATTGCGGTTTTTATCCAACGCAATCATAGGTTTGAACGTAGTTTTCAATTTAGACTCGTTTATAAAATTGAGAATGGAAATGGGGAATGTGCCAAAGAGACAACAATCGACCATAGAGCAGACAACAGCAGAAGGTCACCAACAGGTCTTCAATGCAACGAGAAATTCTCGCTCCCGGAGGCGTCCTTCAGCTGGCTCCTTAACAAATATATACTGGTTCAGTGATCTGGTGATAATGAACCCCATACTAAACTCCAAATTGTACACAAGAAACTAAAAGTTAAAATAATACAAGACTAACAAAGGCCAGAGGCTCCTGACTTGAGACAGGCGCAAAAATGCGGCGGGATTAAACATGTTTGTGAGATCTCAACCCTCCCCCTATACCTCTAGCCAATGCAGAAAAGTAAACGCATAACAATACGCACATTAAAATTCAGTTCAAGAGAAGTCCGAGTCTGATGCCAGAAGATGTAACCAAAGAAAATAAACAAAATGACAATAATACATAAATAACATCAGACTACCAGCAGTTAACTGACATGCCAGCTCTGGACTATATATATATATAGTGTTTAAAAATAGCAACAATCAACATTCAATCTATCTAGGTGTGGATCAGTTTGTAAATAAACTGATGCAGTTACTAAATTAAATTATATAAGTGTCTAAGAATGTAACTTTAACACACTAATGAGTGTTATAAAATTAGTTGTTATATTTTATGTATTATCCACGCAATATTTCGCTAAACAAATTAGCTTCATCGGGCGTGTGCATCTATCTAGGTGAAATCGGATGCATGACAAAAAATATCTTTGTAGCTTGAGCTACACAAAATTCGTGTAAAAGTTTAACATTTTGATTGATGGTTTATATAAAACATATTTTTGCCGTTTATTGTACATGACAAATTCGAAATCTAAACAAATAGTTGTTTTAGTTAAATAGAATAGAATTCATGATTTATTCCTTTGGTTTTGGGTTGAACTGTTTTTCATTCCTCTCATTGAGTCCATCAGGTTCAAGAGTACGTAGCTGATGCATCCAGAAACTTTCTCTCTGTTTTCTCCTTTCGGAGTCCTAATTTTGGTTTACCTCAATTATTTGAAAGGTGATATTATCAAAAGTATGTCCTGTTCTTAATAGGTGTCTCGTAATTGGACAGTTTCTTCCTTTTGTATAGAACGACCGGTGATTGTTTAGTCTGATGTTGAATTTAGTTTCTGTTTCACCAACATACTGCAGCTTGCAAGTTCCACAAGTAAGAATATAAATACTATTTTCCGTTTTGCAATTAGATGTAACATAGATGTTGTATCGCTGCTTTGTTACTGTGCTGCTGAAAGAGTGGTCAGTGTTGGCGGCTTTACAGCACTTACAATTGCTTCTACCGCATTGTTTGTAACACTCGAAAGTATGTCTTTGAGATTTTTGGGTCTGCGATAAGCAATAACAGGAGGTGATGGAAAAATTTCTTTTAAGGAAGAGTCATTTTCGATAAGACGCCAGTGCTTTCGGATAGTAGATGAAATATTTGTCAAATCGGGATGGAAGGTTACAACAAACGGAATTCTATCTGCACGGGTCCTCTTATCTTTGTATTCCATGAGGCTAGCTCGATCTTTTTCTTTGGCTTTATCAAAAGCGTCTGTGATGTTTTTGGTTTTGTATCCTCTTGATTTCAGTTGTGTTTTTAGTTGTCCCAAACGATAGTTTAGTTTGGATTCCGAGGAGCAAATTCGCTTTAGTCTGATGGCTTGACTGTAAGGTATACTCCTGGAGCAGTGTTTCGTGTGACAACTTTTTAGAGAAAGGAACTGGTGTTTATCAGTTTTCTTTGTGTGGAGATCAGTTGTCATGACCCCGTTTTTTTACAAATGTGGTGGTGTCGAGAAAAGCAATTTTCTCGCTTGAAAATTCAGATGTAAATTTAATTGAGTGATGGAACTGATTACAATGATCTAAGAAATCTTGCACATGTTCTGCAGTATCGTTCCATTTCATGTCAATATCATCAATAAAACGGAGCCATGACAAGGGTTTGTATGGCACACTCAAAAGGATGCGTTCTTCGAGATCCCCCATAAAAATGTTGGCAAAAGAAGGTGCCATTTTTGTTCCCATACTAGTTCCGTCAATCTGTAAAAAGTGCTTGTCGTTGAAAATAAAGTTGTTATTTTCAAGCACTAGCTTGAGCAATTGAACTAGACAGTCAGTTTGGGGATGTTTATCCTTTCGAGTATTCCATACTTTTTCACACGCGGCTATTCCTTCATCTTTTGGAATATTTGTGTATAAAGAACACACATCCATTGAAACCAAAATTGTGTTGATAGGTAAAGGACTTAAGCAATTCATTTTCTTCAAATAGTCAGTCGTATCTTGAATATGAGATGGTAGTTGTTTAACATGTGGTCTGAGGTGGTAATCAACAAATTCTGAAATTTTTTCTGTGGGATGGCCATTAGCTGATACTATAGGTCTCACTGGAATCCCTTCTTTGTGGAGTTTTGGAAGTAAGTAAAATCTTATTTTCAAAGCAGCTAAGTGCAACATATACATTGAACTGCAAAAGTTTCTTATCATCTACATCCGATTTCACCTGGATAGATGCACGCTTGATAAAGCTAGTTGGTCTAGCGAAATATTGCATTTATTTTCATCATTTTGTAAATATTTTAAACATTCTTATATTTACATACCAAAAAGTGTGTTAAAATTACATTGTTAGGCAATCTATATATATAAAATGTGATATCAAATTTAATAGATATAGTTTTAATATCCCCCTACAGACACACACATTGTTATCCATGCGTTGAATGTGCTTACGCTTTTGATTTTGCCATTTGATGAGCTAGGGACTTTCCGTTTTGAATTTCCAACGGAGTTCAGTATTTTTGTGATTTTACTTTTTACACACATATATTTATAACGTGTTTATTTATGGTTGAGGGGGTAAACTTGGTGGATATTTGTATTATGCATTACATATATGTCAATTGCAACAATCTAAATTAGCATTTTTTGTCGCATAATATATCAAAATTTCAAATTTATATGTGTTTTATAATGGTGACAATTTTGATGAAACACTGAATAATAAAAATATCAAACACTTAAATATGTTAATATTATTGACAGCAGTTGTAAATTCAAAAACCGACTGAACTATTTTGGTATGTCTTATCATAATATTTATTAAAATTCTGCATTTTAATATCTTTTAGATTTCTCAACAATGGTGTTTCCCATCAGATGACAAAACTTGATATCATACCGTGAAATTAAAATAACCAAGTTGAATCCTGATATATTGCTTACTTTTGATACAACCGTAAAAATGATGCATTCTACGGTACAACATGCACAAAAATGCCTTATAGCATTTTTAAGGTGCCCTAATGAGGACTTCTCTAGAAAGATGTTACGAAAATGTCATACATATCCATTATGCATAAAATGAATAGAAGTATTTTCTTAAACATGAAGTTAAAGAGAGATGAATGTGAAAGTGCTTAACGAAGTACAGCATGCTCATGTGAGGTTTGGTATCAAAGTATCAAAATCGGGGTGCTAAGATCCTGAGATAATACCACAGGAATATCATAGGACACAAGACTAGATAGTTACATGGACGGTTAGGAAGTGGTTTAACCGTATACCTCCCATTCTGTGGAGCGGTAGTATAAAATGTAAAAAAAACCTAACCACAATGACAGCATAAAAAGCATCAAAAGTGGAAAAAACTTTTTCTTGCAGTTTCAAAAATAGAATACTAGTTGTCTTTATTTTCCTTTTATTGATGGACTACTTGTTGGTCAACCTGTATTTTTTACTGTTTCCATAATAAAACGAATCATTGTCAGTAAAGAAATCGAAACATTTCAGTGTGTGCACTTGTTTTTTATTAATAACATATTTATTTTTTATATACACATTATAACTTGACTATGCATATAAACCGTTTTTTGTTATTTTTATAAACTTGCCTCAATGGGTGAATAGCGGTGCAAAGATATGTTCATTTCTCTATCTACATGTTCCGTCGTCTGTCCGTCATGCTTTTGGTTTCCAAATAATAATATTGTCACTTGACCAATTTTTTTAAATCTAAAACTCGACACACTGAAATGGCCATACTTATATAAGTCTGGTTTGACTTTCAGCGCTTTTTGCATCAACCTAACACTTTGGAATGTAAATATTTCTGGTATGTGAAATATATCTATAACACTAGAAATATTCACACAAGACTTCACCGAAGAACATTTTATCAAGTAATGAAATACAAATACACAATACAACGACATTGTCCTTTTTTAAATAATGGATTTTTTCGTGTGGAAGTTGTGTGTATTAGTGAAAAAATTATGCCAAGGGTTAAAATTTCTTATTATGTATTATTTAATATAACAGTATACAATGGTCTAATTGCATGATCGAGGTAAAATGTATTTATTTTTTTTAATAAATGTTGTAGCAGAAGATTGATTTGTGTTCAATGTCCAATTGAAAAGTATTTGCATTTCTGAACGAGAACATGTTAATGCGATATGAATACACCTTCAATGTTTGCTTATTGTCAACCATTACAATATATCGCAAACTTTCCTAATGGTACCCCACAAAAAAGTGAGTGTTGCATCACGTTAACAGGTTTCTTACAGATCTCAAACAAAGACAATGTCTTTATGAATCCTGATTTGTACAAGGTATAAATAGGTCAAAGGAAGACATATAACGTTTCCGAACTCATGAATCTTGACTTCAAGTTTGATGCTCTTTCTTAGAAATTCTGCGTTATTGGCGTAGATGTAGCAAAACTAATTAATTATTTGGCACTCGACACGAGAACGCTTCCACGAAAAAACCGACACAGTTCAACTTAAATTTAAAGTTCTGCTTATTCATAATATTATCTACGACAAGTTATATCATTTTAATAAATTTGATTGATTTGTTTTGAAATTTTTGCAAACTATACATTTTATTTCTATCTCTGCATTTAACTTTTTCTTGTCTATTTATACACAGTTCATTGAATTCCTTGTAAATCTTAAAGTTTACATAATCATTTTGTTCAGTTCGAAGCTATATAAAAGTGAATCGCTTCATTACCATTTACTTTTTTTTCTCAATCGTGACAAACTGATGGAGTAGTAGGTAATTGATAGGTTGAAAGTTTCGCCTTAATCGAATTCATCTTTATATATCAAATTGATTTCAGTATCTTCAGTCACATTACGTTATTAGTTTAATAAATCCAGTGAATTGTAATAAGCAGTCGGTACATATATACATACATATATATATATATATAAATTGTGGTTATTATTGTGACACCTATGCTTATATTCTTATGCATGTTTTTATTATCATTGATAAACACCATGTCATTAATTCGTACAAGACAATATTATAACATGACAAACGAATATAAAAACCGTTTATGTAGTATACGTCATTTGGTATTCACTCGTCAACCATGTCACCTCACGAAAATTATTGGAAGTAATACCTGTAATTAGGAAAATTTAACTTTTTTGTTTTAGCTAAAATAAATTTGGATTTATAAGGTAAGGAAACTATTTTTTTTACTTGTACAATCAATTATCAAATTATATATTACTTAATCTATTTAATCGACATAGGCGTGTTACAGGGATATCCATTCTTACTTCTAGTTTACAATAAAGACACTCGAATGTCAAAAAGCAGTATTCAAAAGGTTTAATGCATGCAATTGTTTTCTATGAAATGACATCATTTATTAAATTTTAATGTTAATTTATTGATTGAAAGACTTTTGAAATTTGATGAAAATTGAAGGCTTGGTTTAATTTTTCCTTCATAGTTAAGTTGCAATATTGATTAACAATGTTATTGACGATCGTACAACTTTTTCTGTATGTCTATGTAAGGAGAGGACAATTTGAAATATTGTGGGAAAAAGGGTCAGTCGGATTTTGAAAATATAAATCTTGGTCTAAAAAGAGCTTAAAAATTAAATGACCTTGGATAAAACAGATGAGCATGAATATTCTGCAACACAAAATGCAGGAAACAATTGAGTACAGAAAACTTTTTAATTTTGCACTGAAAAAACGCAGAAAAAAGTCATCAAGCGGTATGTGTTTTACTATAAATCAGCTCCTTAGTTTTCTCGTTTGAATTATTTTGCATTTGTCTTTTGGGGTCTTTTATAGCTGACTATGCGGTAATGGCTTTGCTCATTGTTGAAGTATGAGGTGTTAGTTTCTGTGTCATTTGGTCTCTTATGGAGAGTTGCCTCAGTGGCAGTTTGAATAAATCTGTTTTTTTTTTTTCATATAGTATAAGTAAACACATGCATGAGTGGTACACCTTGTAGAATTGATTTTAATAAACACCCTTTGTCCCGGATACGTGTTTAAGTGTTAAATGCTTTAAACAGGAAATTATAGGTGTTATGTTTATTTTGTCATGCTTACAATTTGTATATGCATATGTATTGTCACAAAAACTAACAATTGCACACGTTTTGCATTCATTATTATATAAATAGAACAGCTGTCATTAATGAGATTGTGTTTAACAAAAAAGATTTTTTGTCGTGTATTTAAGACGACCATTTGATAGCAAATACGTTATTGGGTCATACATTTGTAGAATCACATGGGATTGATTTACCTCGATACGATACTAGTTATTAATCATATTTTATTAATATCATTAAAACAATAGATGTAATCAATTATACTACGATGTATGCCTCCCATTTTTTCTCAACAGGCACGACTTCAATTTACGTCAGTTGATTCAATAACAAATCGTAGTTGTATTTATCATTAACATTAAAGGAAATAGATTTTTGATTGAAAATGGGTGTTGTTATTACTTCGATGTAACCACAGATTTAATAAATCCGTCTTTGTTATATTTTTTTAGTTTTGTTAAGTCATATCATGAAAAGGATGGTAAATGATAAAAGGTCATTCCACACTCAAATGTCGATCGTCAGAAATTGATCTTTTGATCGGTTTGAGGTTACTTCTTCCCCGTCTGAATCAAGGAAGAAGTGAGAGCATTTATCATTACTTATTATCATCGTTCATCCCTATATCAGTGAGACATCGATGTCTCACCAGCCTACTCAACTCAAAAACTAAACTAGAACCATTTCGAGACTATTTCTATTATATACAATGATGTCGCTTCGCTTAGGTCGTGAAATCGTACGAATGTTAAACCAAAAACCAATCAATCAAACAGATAATGCAAAGTGATCGATACATTGCACTCTCCCTGGTTATGATCAAAACGTTTGATAAAACTTGTGTGTCATTCTTTATAGTTTATGTGAACTTGTCCTATGCACGATTTGATCTGATTTTTTATGTTATCTTCAGTTACTTTACACATTATTTATCTATTTACGTATCTAGTGAAGATGTACGGAAATATGTTCAAGGGATTTTTCTGAACTCAGCATAAAATTGAATTTAGCTCTAACTATATCCATGGCCTTCGCCTCAAAAGCTTGATTCGCATCTGTTGTACATTGTATATCTTTTTGACTGATTGGTGGACAGAATGTCAGTCATATTCCAATAAATAATGCGGAAAAAAATAATTAAAAAAATATTATACATCAAATTTAACAGATATAGGTTTAATGTCCCCCTTTACACTGAGATTCATATATTTGAATTGGAATGTATATAGTTATCTTGTTAGAGGAGTATAAAATGGTTATGGGACATGTTTTCCTACGGATAATTTGTTATCATGTTTTACATATTTGTCAACATTAACAATCCTAATTAGCATTTTTGGTCTATAAATTCCTTGCATAATGTATCAAAATTCAAATTTTTATATAATATTTCAAAGTGAAATATATAAGGAAACACTAAATGATAAAATAATCACACACTTAAATATCTAAAAATTATTGATAAAAATTGTATATATTAAAACTGACTGAATTAATTTATGTCTTAACAAAACATTTAATAGAAGTCTGTCCTACACTATCTTTTAGACTTCTCAACAACGTATTTCCCGTCAGATCACCAAACTCTTAAGGAGATATCTTCAATTTCTAAATTACATTCCAAAACGAATTTACTCAAATGATTGTAAATAAAGGCATATTTCTGCAGCATCATTCATTTAGTGGTGTTGAGACTAGCTGAATATGACAGCCATTAGGAACCCTTGTCGCTTTTACTATCTTTACGAACTAAAGTGGTTGTAATTTCACATATTTTGTAAAGTACCCTTATTTCTATTTATCCTGTGCAATCTTTTTTAAGTATAAATCCAACATGAACTTAAGAAACACAGGGTCATTGATGGTTTTGCATATATGTGTATGCTTCGGTAAGTTTGTTTGTTTTGATCACTTTTAGCATTTTGATATCTCTTTATAGTTACGTTATTAAGAAAAGAGTTTAATATAAAACAGTATATAGAAATTAATAAATAAAAGCAAGTGGTCAAAACTATAGTAGGACTAACCTTAAGACAACAAAACATGTGTAAGAACAAACAAGTGACATGGGATTGGTGTAAGAACGAGAAATATCAATGAATTGGTGTGTACAACTTGGGGAAACTAATGTTCAACACTTAAAACGACCGGGGAAACTTATGTTTAACACGTCAAGATAGTTAAAAAAAGAACCCACACAAAAACGAATTATATTAATGGAATATGCTCCTGACAGAGACAGCGAAAATTCTAAAAGAGTATATGTTAAATTGTAAAAATTCATACATCCGTTTTGCAGATATTCAATTTTGGTAATTTTATACACATACATGTATACACATATATTTTCCTTTCATCAATAATTTCTGATCATCAGTTTTAGTATACAATAAAAGACATACACTTCCTGTTGAGCCTTTTGTTATGGAAGATTAAGCCCCTGAAACATATCCTCGTCCACCTCCACAGGAATTTGTCTCCGCAAAAAAATACCTTTATATACTGAAATACAACATATAAGTAAAGAAGTAATTTTTCAGAGACAAGTGCCGGTTTCCACTTGGTCTCTAGTGGTATTATACCACAACACACTCAATACTTGGAAGTATCGTCTTACAAAAAGTAATCGTTTTTGTTTTGCGTTTGTGATATTTCAAGTGGAGAGTTATCTCGTTGCCAATCATACTACCTTCTTTTTTTATATTTAGTAGATATTTAAAAAAAATATACAGAAAATAATTGACTTTCACATCGAGTTCCTGAATTCAAGTGTAACATGACTTTACAACAGTTCATGTTAAGTCTTATCGTGTATTGATTTCTGATGAAAAGTTGTCTTTCTCATAAATGTCGATATGCAAACTGTGTATTTCGTACAAAAGACATATATGTGGTATTTATACCAGAAAATGTTTTTGTAATAAACGAATTACACCCTAATTTGTTATGACACCGCCTACAATCCTTCTATTTTTGTTTGGGTTATATACTGTATGATTGTACATATAAATTTCTCTCGTAGCACTTACAAAGCAATCATTTGTGTTTTCCGTAACTTTTTTTTACATCAAAACATCTGCTAAGAATCACAGAGTATCTTAAATACACTTTCATGAAGAACTAACAAAATAGAGCATGGTATAACAGAATACCTTCACACTACACTTAAGTTAAGATTAAAATATACAATAAATAAGGCAGATTTTTGTCTTACCAATAAATACAATCACGGAACGTCTGAATAGATACGTCACACATATGTTTTACTTCAGAATTGTACGGATCATCTGAATTGCTACGTTACACACATGTTTTACTTCAGAATTGTACGGATCATCTGAATTGCTACGTTACACACATGTTTTACTTCAGAATTGTACGGATCATCTGAATTGCTACGTTACACACATGTTTTACTTCAGAATTGTACGGATCATCTGAATTGCTACGTTACACACATGTTTTACTTCAGAATTGTACGGATCATCTGAATTGCTACGTTACACATATGTTTTACTTCAGAATTGTACGGATCATCTGAATTGCTACGTTACACACATGTTTTACTTCAGAATTGTACGGATCATCTGAATTGCTACGTTACACACATGTTTTACTTCAGAATTGTAAGATTTTGGAAATACTTTGTGTTATTCTTCTGTTAACAGAATACATTGGAAATATACATTTCCCAAATTAACATATATGAATTACTGATCAAATGTCTTTCTTTTTGTAGAATGTGTTCTTGGAATTTCTGTGTTAACGTTTTGACTGTCCTTTTTGTTATCAATGGACTTACGAACGCTAGATTAAAACGAGGAAGGTATCCTCAATTTAATGACTTTTGTACATCAAAAGACGTATATGTTGGAGCACCATGGGATTGTTCTGGATATATTCACTGCCAAAGTGGGAATGGAATTAAAATGACATTTTGGATAGAATGTCCAGCTGGCTTATACTTTAATTTGAAACATAAAACTTGCATGTGGCCTCAAGATGTCAGTAATCCTTGTCCACCTGTCAAAGGTAGGTATTGGTGAACATATATACAGGTAACAACAAATCTCTATAGAGCAGAAACAATTGGCAAATCTTTATCAGACAGAAACAATTGGCAAATCTTTATCAGAGATAAACAATTGGCAAATCTTTTACAGAGAGAAACAATTGGCAAATCTTTAACAGAGATAAACAATTGACAAATCTTTTACAGAGATAAACTATTGGCAAATCTTTAACAGACAGAAACAATTGGCAAATCTTTATCAGACAGAAACAATTGGCAAATCTTTATCAGAGATAAACAATTGGCAAATCTTTTACAGAGAGAAACAATTGGCAAATCTTTAACAGAGATAAACAATTGACAAATCTTTTACAGAGATAAACTATTGGCAAATCTTTAACAGACAGAAACAATTGGCAAATCTTTAACAGACAGAAACAATTGGCAAATCTTTAACAGACAGAAACAATTGGCAAATCTTTATCAGACAGAAACAATTGGCAAATCTTTAACAGACAGAAACAATTGGCAAATCTTTAACAGACAGAAACAATTGGCAAATCTTTAACAGACAGAAACAATTGGCAAATCTTTAACAGACAGAAACAATTAGCAAATCTTTAACAGACAGGAACAATTGGCAAATCTTTAACAGACAGAAACAATTGGCAAATCTTTATCAGACAGAAACAATTGGCAAATCTATAACAGACAGAAACAATTGGCAAATCTTTATCAGAGATAAACAATTGGCAAATCTTTTACAGAGATAAACAATTGGCAAATATTTAACAGACAGAAACAATTGGCAAATCTTTAACAGACAGAAACAATTGGCAAAACTTTATCAGACAGAAACAATTGGCAAATCTTTAACAGACAGAAACAATTGGCAAATCTTTTAATTTCTGAAGCAATCGTCAGGGAATGAGTGTTTGATGAACGATGTTTATCTTATAACAAAACTATTACATATCTTTATATAGAAAAAGGAAGATGTGGTATAATGAGACAACTGTCTACTAGAGACAAAATGACATAAGGGTTCACAAATATAGATCATCGTACGGCCGTCATCAATGAGCAAAACCCATTTATAAAAGACCCCGAACTGACAAATGTAAAACAGTTCAATCGAGATACTAGTAACCAAAGGCTTGATTTGTTTGAGAGAAAAAACAATGAACAAAAATCAAAATGACTTTATTTTTGTGTCTTTTCCCTTTTCATATTCATAAATTATTTTCTGATCGCCCCATTTGTATCATAAGAACAAATTCCTTACATAATTAACTCTTGACCAAACACATCCACGAACAACATGACGGGTGCCAATGGTTGATCAGGAATTGTCTTCTATTCAGGAGCATATTTGAGTTCACACATTTTGTTCTGCTCATTATTGTTGTCAGAGTAGGCTTTCAGGACTTTTACTGTTCGCCTCCAATTTTTTGTCGTTGTGGTGTTTACCGATCATTGACTTATGGTTTAAAGTTCCTCTGTGGTTTTTTCTCATTTTTTTGTGTTAAAAATTTCACATTCAGTTTAGACATCAATGTATATCTTTACGCTCATAAAATTATCGTGAAACATCTTTCAAACAACAATTTTCTTTTTAATATTTAAGAAAAAAAAAAACTAAATTATATGTGTTGTAATGCACCCAAGATCATGATGTAAAGATATTTGCAATGCAAATGCCATGAAGAAATCATGGCTTTAGTAAACATATAATTACAAAATTATACAGTTAAACTGTTTTTGTGTAGTATTTAATCAATTAAGATATAAATTTTTGTTACGTTATGTAAATGGTGTTCTGTAACAAAAGAAATCGTGATTTTACGACAAAAAGTTATTAATTGTGGACATTAAATGGTGTAAGCGTGCTCATAAAATGTAAATGCCACATTGTCTTAAAAAAATGTAAAATAAAATAAATTGATAATTGTTGGTAATAAATAGAATCCAACAGTTTTCCAAGCAGCACTAACCGCCTACACTCAAACTTTCTGGAGAAAAAAAAACGAAAGCGCACAATAAAAACAAACAACAACGATTACATATTCAAGATAGTCCAACTCTGTACCGACTTTCATATTTTATAAGCAAACAAATCCCACCCTCAGTCCCTTCCCTCCAGAATTGCTGATTATGCAGGAGTATAACGTTCCTCTGAAAACGTTTGAGTGTGGTGTGATGTTATACGTAGTCTGGCTCTTTGTAATCTTAAAGAGAATTTCATTCTATGTACACATGTTTTGGAGTAGTGTTGTTGGTTTTTATCAGCTTCAATTTTGGTAATCGGTGTATACTTTTTAAAAATTGTTAAGGCCAATTTCAGTTTGTGCTACTCTGCACTTTAAATAAGACCTTAGGCCAACATATTATATCATGTAGATTCGATTTGTGATAAAACATAGCGGAATTTGTTTTAGTTGTCATTATGTCATGTAGGTTTGGTTTTGGTGTTTTTGTATTTCATTTTACATGTAAATAGTTTCGTTTAATATGTACATTGCTGTTTCGAATTTCGATTCAGTTTTGCACAAATATAATAATGTATATAGAGATTTTTAGAGATATGTACTTGGAAAGTGTACTATTTATATAAAGCACAATTTGATTATAGCTGAATAGTTTAGTAATGACATGTGAAATCAAGCCTATAGTGTTGTAGATCATTATAACATGTTAATGGAGCCATACCATGACAATATATCATTTATTTGTACAAGTTTCCGTAGCCATCAATAGTGGTAAACGAGGTCACGACCTGAAATATTATAGTTTTGTTCTCCGTTATAAGGTCAATAATTGTGTCACTGCATTAATATGTTGCAGTTTAAGAGTGTAATAATATTAATATCTTGCAGTATAAGAGTGCAGTAATTATATCAATAGGTGGCATGTACACGTAACTGTCAAATAGATCAATTAAACCAACAAGATATATATCGACACTGACACTCTAGCTGTATTCCCTATTTTATTTGCTTTTATGTCACAAAAAACGTCATGAACATAGTGAATATATCTAGAAACTTACATTAATAACTTCTATAGTATTTCCCTTTATACATATTGTAATAGCACTAATTTAAGATGTTTTTCCCTCCACCAGATAATCATCCGAATACGGTTGGATGCATTAGATATATACAAATGGAACAAGATAGCCAACTATTTCCAACCAAAAATGGGAAACAACAATGCACCTTACGTTCTTAAATATTTAATTGATCTAAGAAAAAAAGGTCCGTTGTTTGTTCTTTTATCGGGTGGTGCGAATAAAAAAAAACTGTTTTATTGAAGAAAAAAAAACGCAAACGCCACACGCCCCGATATCTATTTAAAAAAAATATGTTAAATGTGTATGATCTAGGTAATTCTGGTCGGATCCTGACTTGTCCTTTTCAGTTATGTATAAATATGTCATTTACGAATGTATATAGTGTTAGTAAGTATTATTTGAACACGCCTACAAACAATGTGTTGTGTTGTCATTAAAGTTAAAGTTAATATGATATAAGATCAAACGTATAGAATAATTAATTTAGAATTCAATTAACTTATATACCTTCTAATATTAAACAAAATTATGTCAGAGATGTCATCCAGCATTTCAAATGTGAAAACAAAATGTCATTTAAAATGATTTAACAATGTTATATCTCGAGAAACATGACAGAGCAATGAAATGGAGAATATGAATACCATTATAGAATTGGCCTATCTAGAAAATCAACCCACAGTTTCTGGTTTCTTTCCTTTCGGAGACTAAATCCGGACTTGCTCTTTCCTTTTGTGGAGTAAATCCGTTTTTGTTTTTTCCTTTAGCGGATTAAATCCGTATGAATTTATTCCTGAAAGTTCTGTGACATCATCATCGTCATCATCACAACCGCCAGATTTCTAAAACTATCAAGAAGAAAACCCAACATTCTATAATATTACATGATATGATAATTCTATTACTATTTTAGTAGTCCTGTTCGATTTGGACAACAGTCAGTATGCCATAAGTGACGTGTACTACTAATAACTATTACTTACAGTGTAATAAAAAAAGAACAGTCTTTTCGAGCAATAATATATATATATGACACTTTAATTATATAAAACCAGAAGCCTCATAGATTGACCAATATTAATAGAATTATCGCTATCACACAGTCTCAAAAATGTCAAAATTTGCATATACTAACGGGCATTAGTTTTTTCGTTTGAAATGTTTTACATTGTTATTTCAGGGCCATTTATAGCTGACTATGCGGTTTGGGCTTTGCTCATTGTTTAAGGTGTTACGGTGACCTATAGTTGTTAATTTCTGTGTCATTTTGGTCTATTGTGGAAAGTTGTCTCATCGGCAATCATACCACATCTTCTTTTTTTCTGCTCAGTTTCGATTTAATGCGTATATCCCTTTTCAACTGACTTGTTTTCAGTTCGCTTTGTTGTTTCTGTAAAACTTCTATCCCATGTTAGACAAATGTTGAACATTGACTAAATGTTTGAACCCGGCACATTCTTCATGTTCGTAGGAGTCTATAAGTAATAGGTTATCATTGATTGCTGTCAACCGTCATTATTTTTCTTTTTTCGTTTTAATTAAAATCAGGCCGTTGGTATTCTTTAAAGAATTCCTATGTGTTTTTCCATACTTATGACTTTTAAACAGCTTACTCTAGATTATGTTTTTTTCTTATTAATGAAACCTTACGGTAACGTGTAGGTAATTGCATTCTTGTCATTTAATTCTTGAGAGATATTTGTCTAATGGAAATCACACCACAGCTCTTACATTTTATTGTTATTTTTAAAAGTTTATGTCAAACATGGACCCGATAACTACTTCACATTTAAGTATTGTTTATCGATAATGGTTAACGTGTGTCTACCCATCAGTAATGACATATTAAAAAGTCTTCCAATATAATAAAAGATGAAGTGGTAGGATTGCAAATGAGACAACTCTCCACGAGAGACCAAATAACACAGATGTTATCAAATATAGGTCACAATACGGCCTTCAACAATGAGCAAAGCCCATACCGCATAGTCAGCTATAAAAGGCCCCGAAATGAAAAAAATGTGAAACAATTCAAACGATACAACTAACGGCCTAATTTATGTAGTAAAATGAACGAAAAACAAATATGTAACACAGCAACATACGACAACCACAGAATTACAGGCTCCTTACTTGGGACAGGCACATACATACAGAATGTGACGGTGTTAAACATGTTAACGGGATCCCAACCTAGTTAAATTCTATTCTTACACTGGTATGCTATCATGACAAAATTGAAAATATGAACGTTCGTACAATTTATGTTTGTTTTCCGCCATTAATTTGCAAGTTCTTGATTTAATGAGTTAATGATATAGGTATTCTTGATTTAATGAGTTAATGATATAGGTATTCTTGAATATCAATTTAGATTACGAGAGATGTAAGTAAAATGAAGTTTATCAAAATTTAGTTTGCCTAGTTCAAACGGTAAATCTTGTTATTCAGTAGAGGTAGTTTTTATCAAAATAGTATAATCTCATTATTTCTGTTGTATTTTAGAATTTAATAGCAAAAATAAAGCAATTACTACATCGAAGTTATATCAAGTAGTGATTTGAAGTTTAGAAAAAATAGAAATGAAACATAATTTTATTTATATTCATTGTGACACAAAGTGACACAATAGTAGCACATATAGCAATGTGGAAAGTAACAAAATTAGAAATATATACAACTCCTTTCCCAGTTAGTTAGCTTGCATTTTGGAAATGTAGCTTGTGTTTGCTTTGAATTCTATGATTTATAGTCTCTTATTTTGTTTACTTTGTTACATTGTGTTATGAACTACAATTTATAAAATAGAAAAAAATCTATTCATATCTTAGAATGACAACTGAAAAACAAGTAGCTTGATTATATCAACCTCTGGCAGCTTTCTTAAAATGTATTTATTTGTTTTTCCCTGCTTTTGTCATATTTGTGTCTTTCTTTCGATAAATCTTTTACTGTCCCTTTGGTTTTTATCCTAAGTTCATTGTTTACAATTCAAGTTATTCTAATTAATAAAAATTGCTGGATACTATATTAAAAACCAGATTCTATATAAAAATATAAAATTTGTAGCTATATCTCACTGTATCAAAGAATCGATCATTTAAATAAGTTAGCCATTGCTTGTTTTTCGATCAAAAAAAAAAAAACCAAAAAAAAAAACCATGTATTTCTACCCTAGACATAAACGGTATAAGTCGTACTTTTGAATTCATATCTACTCTTACTTCCTACTGTTTTGATTTAAGCGCCACTTACGAGTCTTATAAAGACACACGTGCGTCTGGGGTACCAGATTATAAGCTTGGTAACTTTGATCGTTTTCTTACAGTAGATGCTATATAATATACTTAGAAGCTGTAGACTAGAATTACATGGTAGGTATTTGCATGAAGTACTTGTATAATCCAACTTCTCAAAGTGAGCTGTTAGATGTTGATCTTAATTTTGAGGTACCAACAGCTTAGAGTATATTTTTATAATATTACAGATGTAGTAGACACATATTGTCCTCAGTATCCCAGAGCTAAGTTAGTCCATGATAAAAACTGTGCAAGATATTATGACTGTAGTGATTTTGGTAATAAAAGAACGCCATACTTGAAGGAATGTCCATATCCCCAGCTGTTCAATACTGATACTTTAACATGTGATGACTATAAGTATGTAGAATGTGAAGAACGATACAGACCGGTTACGCCATGTAAGTATGCTTAATATCTAGGTAGATAAGATATGGAAAGACTATACGTCAAATAAGATATGAAGTCTATGATTTGAATATTTATATTTAGCATTTTTTTCTTATTCAAATTAAATAAAAACGATAGGAATGTTTTGGATATTGAGCCTTACATACAGAAAGACATGCTAGTAATAAAGTTTACGTGTTTTTCTGTAATTTCATTGGTCAGCAAATGCGATAAAATATATTTCTTGAACGACCAGGTCAGCTGTTACACGTTTAGGTGCCAGACCACAAATTCACCCACTCCAAATTAGAAGGTAAAAGTAGTAAAAAATAGAGCTTGTGATGTCATCGTTAACTTTTAAAAACTAACCAACAAATTAGTAGAAATTATTTTTTTTCTGAAAGGGAAATATATTTAGGCCATTTGGTGCAAAAATGTACTTGTCATAACGCTTGATATCAAATAATCTAAATTTTAAATAGATCTTTTCATTTTTCATTTATAAATACGCAGCCACGTCTGGTCTGAATGTATAATCCGACCCCTTGTAAAGAGAGTGCCGCGTTCTCTGCACATTAAGAACCCTTGCGATAACTCTTTGAGGGGTCTGTAGGTGACCTGTTGAAAGAAAAAAAATCTATCCAATATTATCTAACCATTTTCAAGTGGAACTCCAATTGTTCCAACATTTAACACGAACAGCCCATATTACAGGACCACTCGATTGTGTTAATTGCTAATGTGTTGAACGAGATGCATGCAATATTTTCCACTGGACGTTCAACAACCAACACACACTCAATATTTAAAAAAAGTGACGTAGTTCCAGGCAAAAAAGAATCAATACGTTCAAAATTATTGGGAAGGATGTAACTTGCCAAAAATTGAAGTGACTTATTAGAAAGAGACCATATCAACAACAAATGCTAGGTAATAAACACGATGATATTACTAGTAAGACTTGCCTAAACTAATACGGATGTTTTTTTTTTTTTTTTTTTTATATATTTTATGTCACCTGAATGGCAGTAGCTTAAGCGCTGTGTAATTGAAAAACATTCTAATTCAGATCTCGAAAAGAAAGATTTTTTGACACTGATTTCTTATAATAAATCAAGAATTTTTACACTGATTTCAGTTTATCCAACTAATATAGCTATTTAAGCTTCTCAACGATTACGGACAGTAAGTGAAATATAATCTTTTCCTAAGTAGAAAGTTATGATGCAACATTGCTGCCGAACAGTAAGTGAATTATAACCTTTTCCTAAGTAGAAAGTTATGATGCAACATTGCTGCCGAACAGTAAGTGAAATATAACCTTTTCCTTAAGTAGAAAGTTATGATGCAACATTGCTGCCGAACAGTAGTGAAATATAACCTTTTCCTAAGTAGAAAGTTAAGATGCAACATTGCTGCCGAACAGGTTAATTATATATAACGTAATGATTCACTAATGTATCTATTATAGGCGATTACAAACTGAGTCAGTGTAGAGGACCAAACTGTCCACCATGCGAGTCACAACAAGTAGGATGTGAGGGACATCCAAATGGAGCAAAGGCATATCCTGGACGTCTGCTTACGGAATATTTCCTTGTATGCTTCAATAATAAAACAAGAGCAATTAAGACGTGCACAGACACTATGTTATTTGATCCTATCCAAGGAAAGTGTACACTCGATCTAGACCCAAGTGAGTAACTGAACTTTGATTTTAATTGGAGATTGAAAATTATGTCATGAAGATTTGGAGACGCAGAAAGTAAGCAATGAAAGACTATAGAAATACTTTTTATTTCTAACAAAAATACATCCTGTTAGTGAACAATCATTTCTATCAGCTACGATTATGATGAAAAGGGCGAGGGTGAAATATCCTCGTAATTTTAATAATATCTATTACATGTTGTAAGGACGATTTTGTCCACGTACATTGACATTTAGCCGCATGGAGTACGAAAAATTATCCTCTATTGATATAAATTTATTAAACTGTTATACAAACAGGCAACGAAGACTTAAATCAATGTGAATAGCTACTATATAAAGTATGTATGTTTGAGTATATTAGTAATATTTTCAAATACAAACATTCAAACAAACACCATGAAATATGTATTTAAGGACAGTGCATAGTTTGTTTTTTCAAATCTACAAAATGTACACATGATTATACATATTCGAACATGATTTTGCGTAGAATTTTTCTTTTGGTTTTTTATAATGAACATACCATTTTTTCCAGTGGCACTAGACGTTTACTGCGCATCCAGAGTCGATGCAAAGATTGCACATCCACGCATATGTTCACGTTACTATGACTGTAAGCTGACAAGACCACGTGAAAACTTTAACAAATACGAAGGAGAATGTCGCTACCCACTTCTGTATTCAGAACGATATCAAAGGTGTATAGACTTTTCAGATGTGCAGTGTGGATCTAAAATTGAACCCTTATCACCATGTAAGTTTTTATATCGTTTCTTTATTTCAGTTACCAGCGAAATGATCACTTTTACTTATAGAAAGTGTCTAACTTATGCTGCTCAAGTGAGACCCCCTACCCACCAAAAATCTAATCACTAAATACGCATTGGTATATTTTGAGTTTTTTCCGACAAAGTATTCAACAAAGTTCTAAAAACGAGCAATGCACTTTTAACTCTTTCTAATTGAAAAAAAGGATACCAGCGTTGAGTTTGGTAAAAAAGAAAAAAAAAAAACAAGCAAAGAAGCAGTTTTCCAGTATAATGCACTTCACTTCTGTTGTAGCAAGATAGTAAAACTACAATCATCATTTGTATATAGAAAGTAAATGGTACCTGAAATGCAGTGATTTTAAGCAAAACAAACGTGTTACGAAAATGAGATGCAAACGATTTGTATTTTTTTTATCATGGCGTACACTGATAAGAAATAAAACGAATCGTTCACGAACATTTTTCATTATTATCAAGTATAGAACGATATTGTAAAATAGTACTCATTTTGAAGTTTATGATGCAATTCAACTCGGCATTTATTATCTGTGTGTGTTAATATGTCCCCAGGAATCGTTCTTAGTTTTCAATGGTGCTTCCATTATCTTTCTCAGGTGAATATGGACAAAACAGTTGTTTCGGAAGAAATTGTCCTCGATGTGGTGATGGGGTGATACCGTCCTGTGTAGGTTTACCGGATGGTCAAAATCCATTTCCTGGATATGACAATAGATACCTTGTCTGTCGGATGGACCGCACAGTAGAAACAAGGACGTGTAATCCAGGAGAGTTATTCTCACAAAATCTCAGAGGGTGTTCTACATCTGGAAGTGGACTGGCTAATCGTAAGTTACATTTCAAAGTGAAATTTTACACGTGTAAATATGTATATACATTAAGAAAATTAATTCTTCATTTTTATTGTTCCGAAGCGATTTTTTAATTTACCTTACAAAGCATATATATTGTTCATATATAGATCATCTCAAATTGACTTAAACATTAAACACTTTGATTTGCAGCTTTTGAAAAATTTAAAAGATAAATGATACATAAATAAACGTTAAGTATAACAGTGAGAAATAATTGTATGGAAATACTTAACATTTACAATTTCATTTTACAAATTAAAAGCTGGAACACCTGATCAAGGTAGTGGAACAAGTCCACTCGAACCAGTTCTACCTTTTCGACCTGTAAGACCTCCAGTGCAGCCACCCTTTCAACCTCCAGTTCAACCACCAGTACGACCTCCAGTAAGACCTCCTGTACAACCGCCTACTCAACCACCTGTCACACCTCCTTTTCTTCCTACCAGACCTCCAACTGGTCCAACTGGTCCAATCATTCCTCCAATAGGATCTGGGCCTTGTGCGGGAAATCCATTGGCCATACAACAAGACCCAGACAACTGTGCACGGTATTACAACTGTAGTCAGAGAATCACATTTCAAGGACTTAATTCGTTCCAAGCCGAATGTCCGTACCCACAACTGTTTGACACAACTCTAGGATACTGTAATGATTTCCCTGCGGTAACATGTGGCAGGAGGTTTGAAGCAATGTCTCCATGTGAGTATAATACATTTCTACAATTTTAGTCTGAACTAACGATTCATTCAGAAAAAAATGTTATAAGAAGTTTTTTAACACACAAAAAGAACTTTTTTACACTTGGAGTGGATATATAATTTTCATTTAGCTGTGCGTTACACAGCAAACGTTTTGCGAAAGATCTTTAACGTCAAGACGTTATTTGCTTTACTGTATGCTCAATTCATATAAGTGTTGCTGTTATATTCTTGGTTGTAAACTTAATGCGATATGGGAAATTAATAATTTTGAAGATAGTATCCAATCATAGATCAGAGTTCAGTATTTTTGTGTTTTTACTTTTTACATACACGTTAAAAAAATGTTTATATATGATTTTAATAAAAATAACTATTTCTTAAACAGTTGTTCTTTTTATGCTCCATTATGTTTTAGGTGATTATGTTACCACACGTAATTCTTGCCAAGGAGAATCGTGTGCAATACCATGCGAAGAACGATCGCCATCTTGTGTTGGGATGGCAGATGGAAACAATACTTTTCCCGGAAGAGAACTTACTCCATTCTATAT